>NC_041381.1:679851436-679863198 GCF_002162155.2 Triticum dicoccoides | reverse complement strand
AAAAAAAACCCCCAGCCACTGGAATGCTGACGCGTGGATGCCTTTTGGTCCCGGTTGGTGCCATCAACCGGGACCAAAGGCCCCCTGACTGGGCTCGGTGCACAGGCCACGTGTAGGCACATTGGTCCCGGTTCGTGTTTGAACCAGGACTAATGGATGGAGGTATTAGTAACGACCCATTAGTCCCGGTTCATGAACCGGGACTAAAGGCCCTTACGAACCGGGACTATTAGGTGTTTTTCTACTAGTGGTAGGTAAGAGAGTTTCAACCTTTTCCTTTCCCATTCCTCAAATGGAGTCATGGTCTTATGCTTTGTGGGAACTCGGTTTAGGACATGACACGCGGTCATTAGCGCCTCCCCCCACCATTCCTTGGAAAGACCCGATGTGTCTAACATGGCGTTAACCAAATCAGTTAGAGTTCGGTTCTTTCTTTCGGCCACCCCATTAGACTGAGGTGAGTAGGAAGGCGTCCTCTCATGGATTATACCATGTTCCGCACAAAACAGATCAAATTCATTGGAAAAATACTCTCCATCAGGATCGGACCTAAGCCGTTTAATTTTTCGATCAAGTTGGTTCTCTGCCTCAGCTTTATAGTTTTTGAAGAAAGTTAAAGCCTCATCTTTTGATTTCAGAAGATACACATAACAATATCTAGTGGAGTCATCAATCAATGTCATGAAGTATCTCTTTCCACCTTTTGTAAACACGCCATGACGAGGCGCGTCGTGACGAGGCGAGCGAGGAGGAGGAGTGCGCGTGTAGGTCTCCTCTTCTCATGCTCATACAAGTGGTAGGAGAGCTCACCTTATAAAGAAGTGCAACTCTCTCTCAACTTACGAGGTGGGACTAAACTTTAACCTCACTCACTCCACTAGCATGTATGCATGAATGGGTCAAGAAAATTTCAGAATTTTAGTTGGGGTTTTGGCCAAAAGCCCACTAGCAAATTCCAACAGGAACATCCATCAATCCATATAAAAGAGTGAATAAGAGCATCATGATGACCAAAGTCCAATGGCGAGTCGGGGTGTGGCGACCAATTTGATGTTCAGCGACTACTACCAAATACAGCATATGCACCAATCGCAGTCACCGATTGGGATACGATGGAAGGGTTCACTTCCATAAATTTGAAGACACGCAAGCAAAAAACAAACTCCAAATCTGGCTTCCCAATTTCCAGATAGAGGGTCCCGAAGACCCCGAATAGATTCCGGGTTTTTATTGACCATCAAAGAGAAAACAATTAAACATAAAAGAGTGTTTTAACCTTGTAAGAATTTCTGGCAGGCCAAGTTGTCATTAAATAAAATGGTCATGATTCTTTTTCTTCTCCATTCATTGGTAAATGGTTTTTTTTTCTCACTTGTGAAAGGAGTTACTCAATTGAGTTAAGTGCATGGTCCATTTCTTTTACCCGCGAGCATTTGTTTATGAATTTGCTAGAAGATGTTCTTCAACTTAATTAAGCGCATAGTATATTTTTATAGATGTCAGCAGCTTTTTATTTAAAATATTTATTTGAAGGTTTGAACAAATTTCGAGTTTAAAAAATTAATAATTTGCAAGGGTGAAACATTTTATGTCTAGGGAATAAATAGTTGTGGGCGCAGACGCGTGGCCGGAATACACGTAACACAACACGTGTGCGGCGAAGCGCTAGTCCATCTGCACCACTTAAGCAATATTTATTCTTAAATAGCTCAATATAAAATTGGGTTAATCACAAACACATGGTCATATGTTTTCTAAATGGGCCAACAGTAGAAAAATATATATGGGCAGCTGCGCCAACAAAAAACGTGAACAAAACCAGAGAGCAACTAGTTGGCGAGCGCTCCTTCAGGAGCCTCCCAACGATTATTTAGGGGTGGGCTGAGAGCGCACCATCTCAGCCGCCATCATGTCGTGCTCTGGGCGCTGCTTCCGTATTTTTTTATTTTACCGCTCGGGTTTTCGGCATTTTAAAGGTTTTCTCGGTTTTTTCACCTTTTGGTTTTCCACCGGTCTACCTTAGCTTTTGGACCAAAAATATCAGATTTTTTATTTTGTGCGAAAAACACGCTTTTTTTTCTTTCGCAAGAGGGACGGTTTTGCTTTCGTGAGAGGCACGACGATGCCTCTCAGAATTAAAAAAAAAGTGTTTTCTGTTGTTACTTTTTTCCGCCAGAGCACGGTCGTGACTCTCGAAAACGAAAAAACACGTTTTCAGTTTCTCTCTTCCATGAGAGGTATGGTTTTGCTTCCGCCAAAGGCACAATTTCCGCGAGAGGCACAATTTTGTTTCTGCGAGAGGCACGGTTATGCTTTCGCGAGAGGAACAACCGTGCCTCTCGGAAATGAAAAAACATGTTTATTTCCTTACGCGAGAGGCATGGTTGTGCTTTCACGAGAGGCACGGTCGTGCCTCTTTCGAAAAGGAAAAACGTGCTCCCTGTTTGTTTTTTCCATCTTTTTTTCTTGGAAAAAAAGGTCGTCAAAACCTATTAACATGGAATCTAATTCTAAAGATCTCGACGCGAGGAGTCCAACGGTGAAAACGATTCAAGATTTGGACGAACGGTTTAAGAAATAAAATGTGTTGAATAAATGGATGTACGAAAAAGGAAAAACCCCAGGTTGCGACAAGTGGCTCGAATGCAGTGCGTCACTTGCATAACTTGCACAACCTGAAAAAGTGGGGGTGATCTTTGAAAGGAGCACTCATTAATTAGTGATTTCGACAAAACCCAAGTAGTAAAAAGTACATGTTTCTAAGGAGGAGAGAGAACCGCCTAAGCCTCAACCTCACGAGGCATCAGAACGCATAGTATTTGGCGATGAAAAGATTGGGCGAAAATTCTTAGAACATGAAAGGCATATTTGGCGATGAAAATACTTGGCAAAAGCCCTTTATTCTTATTTTGTATATTCTAGAATTATTTATTTAGTATATTTTCAGTTATAACCTCTATTTACGTACGTGAAAAATATACAAACATGCACTCTAGAAACCTAGTCAGCTTTAGAGCTCTACTAGAGGCTAACGCGCGCTCCGCGGCGCCATTCTTCACACCCATGATTAACTCTTTTATATTTGGTAGATTATTGTGACCGGATGTTTTGTTTGGAATTTATCATTGTTGGCTTGTGTTTTAGTTATGTTTTGGTGGTGTTTTTTCGTTCGTATATTTCATGTCAGGTTGCCTCTGGAGACGATATTTGTTTCGAGAGGAGAGTGGAGTTGTTTGATGTGTGATTGTGATGTATTTATCAGTTTCGACCTCGATATCAGTCGTTGGTGGTGTTTGGGCCTCTTGGGAGCTCCTATACCACGCGAAAACCGTGGAATTTATGCTATAACACTTGCATATGGGCGCCCCATGAAATTCTCGGTTGCTTAGCTTCTTTTTTCGCTCGTCCTACCACCAGCTCCATAATAATTGGTTATCTTTTTTTATTTGAAAGTGTTAGTTTAATTGAAAGATTTTCAAGGATTTAAAATTGTTGAAAATTTTAAAATCATTGATTTTAAAATAAGTTCATGAATTTCAAAAATTATTCAAAAAGTAAATAATATTTCAAATTTAAAATGTTCACGAACATTAAAAATGACTATGAACTTAAAAATATCCACAAATTTAATAAACAATAATGAATTTATACAAAATGTTAAATTTTTCAAAAAATGTTTTTAATATTCACAAATTTTCTCATGAATAAGAATGTGAAAAAAAGAGAATAAGAAATAAAACTAAATATGTAGCACGTAACCTTACATGCGGGCCCCTTAGTGACCCCACAACCCCCAAAGCACCACAACGCTTCAAATCATGGGAGCTTAGTATCTCTATAGATAAGCCATGATATTTAAGGAAACTAACATATACATGCACACATACATATATTTGTAATTATGAAAGTCATATAGATTAATCTATGAATACATGTGACAATGCTTTTTTTTATTTATCTCCAATACAAAATATATTGTTTAACCCAAGATACTCAAAATGAATTTTCTTAAAAAATAATTATGTGGTTAATATTTATCTACATTATTAGATGGTTAATTTTTTAGTGTCATAGAATAATACACTTGCTAAGTTTCTATCAAGAGAACGTGTTATAATTATAAAGTATAAATGTTTCGTATAAATAGTTAATGATTTTAAGGAAATAATCAGTTCACATCAATGCCGGGTCAAATAGCTATGTATGATATATTTTTAACTCAGAGGGGTTTCCCCGTATCAGCCCTCTCTTTTTCTCCCCGCGGCATGGAAAACAACACGTCAAGCAAGAAAAACGAGGAGGATAGTCAATTTGCTACATGGATGGTCAATTTTCCCTCCATCTCTCCCGACAGCATGGAAATCAACAAGCCAATAAAGAAAAAAGAGGGAGGGACGGTCAATTCGCTACATGGATAATCAATTTTCCCTCCCTCTACCCCTTTCTCTCTCCCCGCAGCATGGAAATTAATAAGTCGAGCAAGAAAAAGGAGTTCATGTAGCTATGGATAGTCAATTTGCTACATATGTGCCTTGATGGACAGTCAATTTTCCCACCCCATCTCTCTTTCTTCGAAATCAACCAGTCGAGGAAGAAAAGGGAGGACGAGGAGAGGATTTTACCAGCGAGAGGGTCGCCCAAGTAACTTGATTTCACTACTGACCTCACGCCGGAGAAAGGCCAGAAAGAGCTCGCCGCGCACGTAGGTCTCGGTCCGCTATGTCCTTTCCGCAACTGGTCGAACCAAGCATCAAGAAGGGAATCGAATTGATCCGAGTGAGGGGTAAAGGAGAGAGGGGAGGGAGGGGACGGGGCGCACCTAGTGATCAGACACGAGGGAAGCAACGTCGACGGCAGCGGAGGCGTCCTCTTGGCCCCGCAGCGGCGGCGGCATCGTCGCCTTGGACCGACAACTACGACAACGTTGTTCTGAGACCCCCGAATACGCTAGCCATTGGGGCGAGACCTTGAAAATTCTTATTCATCGACTTATAAATGGGTCCTTACGGCTATCGTTGCATGTTGTTCTTTGTTCTATGTCAGTTTTCTATCCTGCTTCGTTGTCTAGTGTTGAGTTTACCCTACGTTAGTTCCACTCTGTTTGTCCTGTGCATTAGGCCTCGACTCTCGGCTCTACTGTTGTTGTAAGGCACTGCATGTCATTGTCACCACCATCTTTTATGTTTCAAATGAGAAGCCGAGTTTGCATTTACTCTCATGTCCATGTGCACTCCGCATTTCCATCCATTCTTCTGTTAGTTTCTTTCATCAAATGACCGGTTTGCACTAAGAATAGCAGTGACCGATTCTGTGTTACAGTTCAAATGCAATCTGTCACAGATAATTTTTTAATTGTCCTATAACATCTGTTTATGGACCTTGTAACAATCAGGAGAGAATGGAGGTTTCCGAGGTCATGGATCAGGTTGCTCAAGGAATGTGAAGCCCTTGGATTCTTCTAGGTGACTACAACATGTATCAGTATGCCCATGAAACATCGGCTGCTCACCTGAGCTGGTCGGTTATGGAATCCTTCAACACTTGGAACCAGGAGCATGGTTTGGATGATATCAGTATTGATAACCGACAACATGCTTTTTTTTTTTTGAGGATCCACCGACAACATGCTTGGTTGAACAAAAGGAGAGCCCCAAATTAGTTTGGCCGGACAGAATTCCTTCAGCCTTTCTTCAAACAACTACAACTGCTATTCCAGCAACCACCTCAGATCATGCACCAATTCTTGTGGAATTTAATCAGGAAACACCCCGGCAAAAATTATTCAGGTTTAATAACTACTGTCCGGACATGGATGAAGTCAGAAAAATCATTGATGACCGATGGACGAGGGGACCTAGAGCTTTCTCCTCTTCTACATCTTTGATCAGTTTTAAGATGAGGCGGACGAGGGCTGCCATTAGGCGTTGGTATTGGGGAATGCAGTAATTTCAAAAAATTTCCTACGATCAAGCAAGATCTATCTAGGTGATGCATAGCAACGAGAGGGGAGAGTGTGTCCACGTACCTTCGCAGACTGAAAGCGGAAGCATTAAATAACTAGGTTGATGTAGTCGAACGTCTTGGCGATCCAACCGATCAAATACCGAACGCACGGCACCTCCGCGATCTGCACACGTTCAGCTCGGTGACGTCCCTCGAACTCTAGATCTAGCCGAGGCCGAGGAAGAGTTCCGTCAGCATGACGGCATGGTGACGGTGATGATGAAGTTACCGGCGCAGGGCTTCGCCTAAGCACTACGACGATATGACCGAGGTGGAAAACTGTGGAGGGGGCACCGCAGACGGTTAAATTTCAACTTGTGTGTCTATGGGGTGCCCCCTGGCCACGTATATAAAAGGAGGGGAGGGAAGAGGCGGCCGGCCCAAGGAGGGCGCGCCAGGTGTGGGGAACCTACTAGGACTCCCCAGTCCAAGTAGGATTCCCCTCCTCTTTCCTAATCCTTCGAAAAATACCTGAATCAGTCGGAACCTTTCCGATGTCCGAATATAGCCTTCCAATATATCGATCTTTACGTCTCGACCATTTTGAGACTCCTCGTCACGTCCGTGATCTCATCTGGGACTCCGAACAAACTTCAGTCATCAAATCACATAACTCATAATACAAATTGTCATCGAACATTAAGCGTGCGGACCCTACGGGTTCGAGAACTATGTAGACATGATGGAGACACATCTCCGGTCAATAACCAATAGCGGAACCTAGATGCTCATATTGGCTCCTACATATTCGACGAAGATCTTTATCAGTCAAACCGCATAACAACATACGTTGTTCCCTTTGTCATCGGTATGTTACTTGCCCGAGATTCGATTATCGGTATCATCATACCTAGTTCAATCTCGTTACCGGCAAGTCTCTTTACTCGTTCTGTAATACTTCATGCCACAACTAACTTATTAGTCACAATGCTTGCGAGGCTTATAGTGATGAGTATTACCGAGAGGGCCCAGAGATACCTCTTCGAAACACGGAGTGACAAATCCTAATCTCGATCTATGCCAACCCAAAAAACACCTTCGGAGAAACCTGTAGAGCACCTTTATAATCGCCCATTTACGTTGTGACATTTGGTAGCACACAAAGTATTCCTCCGGTATTCGGGAGTTGGATAATCTTATAGTCTGAGGAACATGTATAAGTCATGAAGAGAGCAGTAGCAATGAAACTGTAACGATCATAATGCTAAGCTAACGGATGGGTCATGTCCATCACATCATTTTCCTAATGATGTGATCCCGTTCATCAAATGACAACACATGTCTATGGTTAGGAAACATAACCATCTTTGATTAACGAGCTAGTCAAGTAGAGGCATACAAGGGACACTATGTTTTGTCTATGTATTCACACATGTACTAAGTTTCCGGTTTAATATAATTCTAGGATGAATAATAAACATTTATCATGAAATAAGGAAATAAATAATAACTTTATTATTGCCTCTAGGGCATATTTCCTTCAGTCTCCCACTTGCACTAGAGTCAATAATCTAGTTCACATCGCGATGTGATTTAACATCAATAGTTCACATCTGTATGTGATTAACACCCATAGTGCATATGCCATGTGAACAACAACCAAAGGGTTTACTAGAGTCAATAATCTAGTTCACATTGCTATGTGACTAACACCCAAAGATTACTAAGTTGTGATCATGTTTTGCTTATGAGAGAAGTTTAGTCAACGGGTCTGTCACATTCAGAGCCGTATGTATTTTGCAAATATTCTATGTCTACAAAGCTCTGCATAGAGCTACTCTAGCTAATTGCTCCCACTTTCAATATGTATCCAGATTGAGACTTAGAGTCATCTGGATCAGTGTAAAAGCTTACATCGACGCAACTCTTTACGACAAACTCTTTATCACCCCCATCACCGAGAAACATTTCCTTAGTCCTCACTAAGGATAATTTTGACCACTGTCCAACGATCTACTCTTAGATCACTATTGTACCCCCTTGCCAAACTCATGGCAAGGTATACTATAGGTCTGGTACACAATACAACATACTTTATAGAACGTATGACTGTGGCATAGGGAATGACTTTCATTCTCTTTCTATCTTCTGCCGTGGTCGGGTTTTGAGTCTTACTCAAGTTTACACCTTGTAATACAGACAAGAACTCCTTCTTTGTCTGATCCATTTTGAACTCTTTTACTTGTCAAGGTATTTACTCATTGGAAAATCTTATCAAGCATCTTGATCTATCTCTATAGATCTTGATGCCCGATATGTAAGCAGCTTCACCGAGGTCTTTCATTGAAAAAATCTTATTCAAGTGTCCCTTAATGCTATCCAGAAATTCCATATCATTTCCAATCAAGAATATGTCATCCACATATAATATTAGAAATGCTACAGAGCTGCCACTCACTTTCTTGTAAATACAGGCTTCTCCAAAAGTCTGTATAAAACCATATGCTTTGATCACATTATCAAAGCGTTTATTCCAACTCCAAGAGGCTTGCACCAGTCCATGAATGGATCGCTGGAGCTTGCACACTTTGTTAGCATCCTTTGGATCGACAAGACCTTCTGGTTGCATCATATACAACTCTTCTTCCAGAAATCCATTCAGGAATACAGTTTTGACATCCATCTGCCAAATTTCATAATCATAAAATGCAGCAATTGCTAACATGATTCAAACAGACTTAAGCATCGCTACGGGTGAGAAAGTCTCATCGTAGTCAACTCCTTGAACTTGTCAAAAACCTTTTGCGACAAGTCAAGCTTTATAGATAGTAACACTACTATCAGCGTCCGTCTTCCTCTTGAAGATCCATTTATTCTTAATGGCTTGCTGATCATGGGGCAAGTCCACCAAAGTCAACACTTTGTCCTCATACATGGATCCCATCTCAGATTTCATGGCCTCAAGCCATTTCGCGGAATCTGGGCTCATCATTGCTTCCTCATAGTTTGTAGGTTCACCATGGTCTAGTAACATGACTTACAGAACAGGATTACCGTACCACTCTGGTGCGGAGCTCACTCTGGATGACCCACGAGGTTCGGTAGTAACTTGATATGAGGTTTCAAGATCATTATCATTAGCTTGCTCACTAATTTGTGTAGGAATCACTAGAACTGATTTCTATGATGAACTACTTTCCAATTCGGGAGAAGGTACAATTACCTCATCAAGTTCTACTTTCCTCCCACTCACTTCTTTCGAGAGAAAACTCCTTCTCTAGAAATGATCCATTCTTAGCAATGAATATCTTGCCTTCGGATCTGTGATAGAAGGTGTACCCAACAGTTTCTATTGGGTATCCTATGAAGACACAATTTTCCTGATTTGGGTTTGAGCTTATCAGGTTGAAGCTTTTTCATATAAACATCGCAGTCCCAAACTTTAAGAAACGACAACTTTGGTTTCTTGCCAAATCACAGTTCATAAGGCGTCATCTCAACGGATTTTGATGGTGCCATGTTTAAAGTGAATGCAGTTGTCTCTAATGCATAACCCCAAAACGATAGTGGTAAATCGGTAAGAGACATCATAAATTGCACCATATCCAATAAAGTGCGGTTACAACGTTGACACACCATTATGCTATGGTGTTCCAGGTGGCGTGAGCTGTGAAACTATTCCACATTGTTTTAAATGAAGGCCAAACTCGTAACTCAAATATTCTCCTCCATGATCAGATCATAGAAACTTTATTTTCTTGTTACGATGATTCTCCACTTCACTCTAAAATTATTTGAACTTTTCAAATGTTTCAGACTTGTGCTTCATTAAGTAGATATACCCATATCTTCTCAAATCATATGTGAAGGTCAGAAAATAATGATACCTGCCACGAGCATCAACACTCATTGGACCGCACACATCGGTATGTATTATTTCCAATAAGTCACTAGTTCGTTCTATTGTTCCGGAGAACGGAGTTTTAGTGATCTTGCCCATAAGGCATGGTTCACAAGCATCAAATGATTCATAATCAAGTGATTCCAAAAGTCCATCTTTATGGAGTTTCTTCATGCACTTTACACTGATATGACCCAAACGGCAGTGCCACAAATAAGTTGCACTATCATTATCAACTTTGCATCTTTTGGCATCAATATTATGAATATGTGTATTACCACGACCGAGATTCAATAAACCATCATTGGGTGTATGACCATAGAAGGTTTTATTCATGTAAATAGAATAACAATTATTCTCTATCTTAAATGAATAACCGTATTGTAACAAACGTGATCTAATCATATTCATGCTCAACGCAAACACCAAATAACATTTATTTAGGTTCAACACTAATCCCGAAAGTATAAGGACTCGATGATGATCATATCAATCTTGGAACCACTTCCAACATACATCATCACTTTATCCTTAACTAGTCTCTAATTCTGTAACTCATGTTTCGAGTTACTAATCTTAGCAACCGAACAAGTATGAATACCCAGGGGCTACTATGAAGTATGAACACTAGTAAGGTACACATCAATAACGTGTATATCAAATATACCTTTGTTCACTTTGCCATCCCTCTTTTTCATCAAATATTTTGGGTAGTTCCGCTTCAAGTGACCATTTCCTTTGCAGTAGAAACACTCAGTTTCAGGCTTAGGTCTAGCTTTCGGCTTCTTCACGGGAGTGACAACTTGCTTGCCATTCTATTTGAAGTTCCCTTTCTTTCCCTTTGACCTTTTCTTGAAACTAGTGGTCTTGTCAATCATCAACACTTGAGCTCTTTTCTTGATTTCTACCTTCATCGATTTCAGCATCACAAAGAGCTCGGGAGTCGTTTTCATCATCCCTTGCATACTATAGTTCATCACGAAGTTCCAGTAACTTGGTGATGGTGACTAGAGAACTCTGTCAATCACTATCTTATCTGGAAGATTAACTCCCACTTGATTCAAGTGATTGTAGTAGCCAGACATTCTGAGCATATGCTCACTAGTTGAGCAATTGTCCTCCATCTTTTAGGCAAAGTACTTGTCAGAGATCTCATACCTGTTGACATGGACATGAGTCTGAAATACCAATTTCAGCTCTTGGAACATCTCATATGCTCCGTGACATTTCAAAAACCATTTTGAAGTCCCGGTTCTAAGCCGTAATGCATGGTGCACTAAACTATCAAGTAGTCATCATATTGAGCTTGCCAAACATTCATAACTTCTACATCTGCTCCTGCAATAGGTCTGTCACCTAGCGGTGCATCAAGGACATAATTCTTCTATGCAGCAATGAGGATAAACCTCAGATCACGGACCCATTCTGCATCATTGCTACTATCATCTTTCAACTTAGTTTTTTCTAGGAACATATAAAAAACATAGGGAAGCTATAACGTGAGCTATTGATCTACAACATAATTTGCAAAAGGGACATTTACATCTATGCCCTTAACTCGAACCCACTACTCAGTTTTGCCCCTAATTTTTAGGTATGCTCAGTTTTGCCCCTCCGCCGTTAGTGTCACTTATAGAAATGCCCTTTTGCGACGTTACCGTCTGGTCAAAGAACTTTGACCACCCAGAAAAAAATAGCAAAAAAAATCAAAAAAATCTGAATTTTTCTGGGATCGAAGATAGTCATGTCCACAAGGCGCGTGCAAATTTGTGTGCCGTTCGGACACCCTGAGAGCTCGTGGCAAAGGAAATCATAAATTTTGTACGCATGTGAACAATAAATTCGAAAAAGTAGAAAAAAAATTCAAAAAAATATGAAATTTTGGGGAACTGAAGATACTTAAGTGCACAAGATGTGT
>NC_041381.1:679828509-679851022 GCF_002162155.2 Triticum dicoccoides | reverse complement strand
TTGTGTTTGGACATCGTAGGAGCTCGCGGAGAAAAAAAATAAAGTTTAGCTCCTACGAGCTCGTACGGGCTCATACGATGTCCAAACACAACAAAAATGTGCACACATCTTGTGCACCTAAGTATCTTCAGTTCCCCAAAATTTCATATTTTTTTGAATTTTTTTCTATTTTTTCGAATTTACTGTTCACATGCGTACAAAATTTATGATTTCCTTTTCCACGAGCTCTCAGGGTGTCCGAATGGCACACAAATTTTCACGCGCCTTGCGGACATGACTATCTTCGATCCCACAAAATTTCAGATTTTTTTGATTTTTTTTGCTATTTTTTTCTGGGTGGTCAAAGTCCTTTGACCGGACGGTAACGGCGTAAAAGGGCATTTCTATAAGTGACACTAACGGTGGAGGGGCAAAACTGAGCATACTTAAAAATTAGGGACAAAACTGAGTAGTGGGTTCGAGTTAGGGGCAGAACTGGAATTGGCCCTAACAAATACTATCAGGACTAAGTTCATGATAAATTAAAGTTCAGTTAATCATATTACTTAAGAACTCCCATCTAGATAGACATCCCTCTAGTCATCTAAATGATCACGTGATCCATATCAACTAAACCATGTCCAATCATCACGTGAGATGGAGTAGTTTTCAATGGTGAACATCTCTATGTTGATCATATCTACTATATGATTCACGCTCGACCTTTTGGTCTCCAGTGTTCCGAGGCCATATCTGCATATGCTAGGCTCGTCAAGTTTCACCCGAGTATTTTGTGTGTGCAAAACTGGCTTGCACCCGTTGTATGTGAATGTAGAACTTATCACACCCGATCATCACATGGTGTCTCGACACGATGAACTGTAGCAACGGTGCATACTTGATACGTCTCTGTCGTATCTACAATTTTGATTGTTCCATGCCAATATTCTACAACTTTCATATACTTCTGGCAACTTTTTATACTATTTTTGGGACTAACATATTGATCCAGTGCCCAGTGCCAGTTCCTATTTGTTGCATGTTTTATGTTTCGTAGAAAACCCATATCAAACGAAGTCCAAACGGAATAAAAACGGATGGAGAATATTTTTGGAATATTTATGATTTTTGGGAAGAACAATCAACGCGAGACGATGCTCGAGGGGGCCACGAGGCAGGGGGCGCGCCCCTGACCCTCATGGACACCCCCGCAAGGCGGTTGGAGCCCTTCTTTCGCCGCAAGAAAGCTAATACCCGGATAAAAATGGTATCCAAAGTACAACCCAATCGGAGTTATGGATCTCTGGGAATATAAGAAACAGTGAAAGGGCAGAATCTGGGAACGCAGAAAAAGAGAGAGATAGAGAGACAGATCCAATCTCGGAGGGTATCTCGCCCCTCCCACGCCATGGAGGCCATGGACCAGAGGGGAAACCCTTCTCCCATCTAGGGAGAAGGTCAAGGAAGAAGAAGAAGAAGGAGGCCTCTCCCCCCTCGCTTCTGGTGGCGCTGGAACGCCGTCGGGGGCCATCATCATCACCGCGATCTACACCAACATCTCTGTCATATTCACCAACATCTCCATCACCTTCCCCCCTCTATATTCAGCGGTCCACTCTCCCACAACCCGCTGTACCCTCTACTTCAACATGGTCCTTTATGCTTCATATTATTATCCAATGATGTGTTGCCATCCTATCATGTCTGAGTAGATTTTCATTATCCTATCGGTAATTGGTGAATTGCTATGATTGGTTTAATTTGCTTGTGGTTATGTTGTTGTCCTATTGTGCCCTCCCTGTCGTGCAAGCGTGAGGGATTCCCTCTGTAGGGTTTTGCAATACGTTCATGATTCGCTTATAGTGGGTTGCTTGAGTGACAGAAGCATAAACCCGAGTAAGGGGGTTGTGGCGTATGGGATTTGATGCTTTAATGCTATGGTTGGGTTTTACCTTAATGATCTTTAGTAGTTGCAGATGCTTGCTAGAGTTCCAACCATAAGTGCATATGATCCAATATGAGAAAGTATGTTTGGTTATGCCTCTCCCACATAAAACTTGCTATCGGTCTAGTAAAGTAGTCAATCACTTAGGGACAATTTCACAACTCCTACCACCACTTTTCCACACTTGCTATACTAACTTTATTGCTTCTTTATCTAAACAGCCCCTACTTTTTATTTACATGCTGTTTATTATCTTGCAATTCTATCCAACAACACCTACAAAGTACTTCTAGTTTCATACTTGTTCTAGGTAAAGCGAACGTCAAGCGTGCGTAGAGTTGTATCGGTGGTCGATAGAACTTGAGAGAATATTTGTTCTACCTTTAGCTCCTCCTTAAGGGAATACTTTCCAAGGAGTGACCTCTTCCAATGAATGGTGCTTTAGATGAGGTGCTAAGGGCATTAAATGGCTTAGCAATCAAGTCCCCAATGCATAGGTGCTTATTATTAGTTTTTTGTTGCTAAGTTTGCTTCATTTAATTAGGTATAGACTGAAAATTTTCTTTTCACCTAGGTACACGCGCTTAGCACCGTTTCTTCCTTGGATCACCAAACTAGTCTCTCTCTTCTTAATTAAGTTGCCACATCAGACTTTATGCCTATGTGGCAAGCTTAGCACCTGTGGGAGCAAGCAAGTACAATAGTGCACTTTACATGGCATTTTTGCATATCTAGAGGAAAGAGAGGCAAGGAAGAAGTGGAGAAGTGGGCTCTCATGCAAGAGCCAGCCTCTACTATATGGTGGAGCATTGGGAGAGGCACCTGTATGGAGGTGGTCAGGAATCGGGAGACTCACGCCGGTCGTAGCGCCGCAGTTAAAATGATAATGGCAAGTCAAATCACGGGGTCCCACCTGTCTAGCAGTAACTCGCTATCAAATCACATAGCCCTACGTTTGCAGCAGCCTACTCTTCATCTTCTCGCATCTCTGTTGAACCGACTAGGCGGAACTGCCCCGCCTACCATACAGGAAAAGCCCCACCCTCGACATTTAAATAGTATAGTATACTAATTTTGTATCCATGGATTGTGCCATGGAGCATAGCCTCTAGAAAACGGTGGTACACATGTACGGAGTATACAGCAAGCCCGTCGCGTTAGCGTTGCACCCCAGACGGTCGATCGGTCTGGCATGCTGCTCTCCAAATGGAACACATGTCATATTGCGTTTGCACACACATGTGGGACCGCAATTGAGAACCGACCATAGGCACACTCCCCGGCCCTGCAAGTCAGGTGACTTAATAGAAGAGGGAGACGAGCGATACTCCTACTAGAGAAGTGTTGTACTACGTTGGTGCCTGGACGATCCCTGCAAGACACGGAAGATCAGTTCGTCCATGCATGTGACCAGACTCCAGCAGACACACCTGGATTGGCTATCATCTACATATCGTGCAGGCTGTGTTGTACAGGGCTGTAGTTCTGGTGAGAAATCTAAAAAAAGGTTTCTTGTCATCTCACAAAATTAGGTGTCATGTGCTTCGGATCACTGCGAGGGTTAAACAACAACAACTGAGTTGGGCTAGTCATTGGGGGCACATGCACGAAGACTACTCAACTGCCATCTAGGTCAAGCCGGCTATGTTAATTAGGACATCTATCGACAGACCCCTTTTCTATGAGTTTATCTTTAATTTTAGCTTTGTTCCTCGTCTACTTTGTCCATCGGGATTCATGTGGTCTCCTTTGGTCAGTGAGGTTATGATTTCTTGTCATGTGGCATTTTTTCGTGTTATATGTTATAATCCGGTGCTTCAGATCAAAATGACGACAATTGCGCCTCCGGGCCACGTGCATGAAGACTTCTCGACAGTCATTGACGAGGCAAAGCCAGCTCCGGTAGACAAAAGAAAACTAGTACTCCACTATATAGGGAGGAGCCTCCGTGCTTTCTTGCTAGTGTTGCTCTCTTCACACTGTCTCGTCCTCTCCAGATTTAAACATGACAGCGGTGGCCACACACACACTCTCTCTCTGCTCACCACTGGTCACAGATCCAGCCGGATCCTCTCCGCTGGGGAAGGTGAGAAGGTGCAATGTTCACGCGGTTGTCCTCGGCGACGGCTCTTACCCACTGCTGGTGCATCTTGAACAGCCTGCCTTGCCATTCTCTCCCAAGCACCGCTGGCGAGGGAGGGCCTCTGACCCCTTCTTCCCCGCTGTTGTAGTGTGGGCAGATCCGGCCTCCTGTCGCCCACCTAGCGACATCCCGTCGACCAGCAGGTATAACTTCCTTCGAAACCGGCCTTGCTCTACTTCCTGAGCTCCTGACATCGCTGCATTTGTATCTTTTACAATTTCTCAGGCCCCTCGTAGATAGGATCAATTGGCTGTTCGAAAACCACCTAATTCATGCACTCGAATCTAGTACTACTTGGTTCAAACAAGGAAGAAAGGGGGTGGGGGTGGGGGAAGATTTGTTACCTGAATCTAGGACTTGGTAGAAAGAGGAAATAATGGGGGTGAAAAGTAGCAGAGACTGGCTATCCAACTGGTCTCCAGGTCTAATAGGGAAATAAAGGGAAACGCAGTACAAACTCAATATAAACCTGTTCTATTAGTTGAAAAAGGAAATAAAGTGGGGGCCGGGGGACAAGTCAACCGAGTAAGTCCAACACTAGATTTGCTAGCCTCACACAGTATAAGGTGGCTATACCGAACAAAAATGGGAGCAACCCAGATATCCTGTTCTGGTAAAATGTAGCAGTTGCACTGTTAAAAGTAAGGACACGTTAAACCAATGTTGTTTTCAATGTAATGCCTCCAGTAATATGAATCAATGGCACTTTTTTACATGTCCTGCTAAATTTCCCATTAAGATACGTTGCTTCTTTTCGTTAGAAATGCAACTGTCCTGGTCCACCTACTCTCCCGTGCCCAAAGTAATGTCGTATTTAACGGTTGTCATAGTTAATCCTAATGCCCACACTAATATCTAGCAATGCCACTACTTTAGAAATTGCTATTGTCCTTGTAGGATTGCCATTCAGATAAGGAACATGCTTCTTTTCATTTGATGCATGTTTAATCACTTGTTAGTCACCCTCCTTTCCACCTTTTTTGTGCAAACAGAGATATACATTTCACGCTCGATCTTAGTTGAAATGCACAAATGATATCCAAATTATAGTTGAACATTCCAGGAGCTTCACAACCAACCTTGATGTTGCTCAATTTTATTGCAACTAATGAAGAAGAAGCTCTGTGGGTTTCGTTTTCTGATGGAAATGGAACCGGGGCTGGAGCCCTTTTCTTAAAAAAATGAAGAAGAAGCTGCTAGCTCACGGGACATTGCTTCATTTTAGGTGAACTGCACCAAAAGGTCCCATGAATTGAATCATCCATGTTGGTGACTGAAAGAGCCAGCTTCAGCATCCCAGTCTAAGCACCCCCGGCCTCCATCCTTGCGACGCACGGTACACCTCGTTTGCCACCTGCTAGACCCTAGTGTCACTGATAAAATGAAGTAATAATACAGTTAAAATAGAGCGAGTGTCCTCTCTATCATTTCATTTCCAATGTAGATAAAAAAAGTGCTTCTATTTGTTAATGTATGTTTCATCAACTAGTCCTATTGTTAATGTTTAAGCGTTTCTGCAAACTGGGGTGTTTAATTTTAGTTGATCTGTACAAAAATAGAGATTTTAATGTCTCAAGGCGCCTCCTTGTACTACCGCTGTACACTGATGTTCATCACTGGCAGAAGGTGTATCTGGGAGACTTGGGACCATTTCCAGTATTAGGCGTACCGTATGAGGCGTCGGAGGGCCCATCTCGCCCTCACAACATGGCATACTATGATACTATCGCAATATTTTCTTCTATTTATTTTGTGTGTTTCATAAACTAGTGCCACTATAATGTAATCACGCTTTTTCATTATCTATGCAAACAGGGTTATTCAGCTGCATTTTGGTGGAACTGCACAAATGTACGTATGAAACCGGCATATATGCAGAGTGCGAGGTGCGCCAAGTAAAAATTACCGACACCAACCATGTTCCATGCATGCATTGGCATCCACCACCACCAGTGGGATGTGTGGTGCTCTCTGTGGATGGATCTTTCTCGGCAGCAAATCCTCTAACCAAATACTAGTAGCTTATATTGGCAGTTTTCTAGGGAGTACTCTTTTTTGAAAGAAGCACCAATCTATTTTTCTTTATTTGTACACTATGTCACAACTTTGACCCAAAGGTCCAGAGCTATTTTTGGGTGATTGGCGTAGTACTCGGAGACTGATTGTAAGCATGATTTCCATTAGCTGTCACACTGATTGTAAGCATGAGTAGGTGGAAGATTAGGTTAGTGCGAAGCTTACCTTAAACCCTACCGCCGTTGAAACAAGGCGAGCGTCGAGAGAACCGTGGAGAACGGCGGGAAAGCGACGTCGCGCCATCCGGCCTCCTCTTGCGGTGGGAGAACGAATACTCCTGTGGCTCCGGCTGGCTCTGCACCCTCACGAATGGCACACCATACTCGATCGATTCATTATCCTCTGGGTGCTTGACCTTCGACCTGTACGCCCACCACCTCCGCGTGACTATCGCCTCGGGCAAATCTGTCTGCTCCATCGCCCAGAGGAGATACTCGATGAACTCGGAGGACTGCGGCGTGACTGCCGCCGAGGAGTACATGTACATCGCCGCCCTCATCGCCACCTTCATCGCCGCCCTCCACATGGCCCTCACCGTCCTTGAAATCTTCCACTCATTGTCAAACCAAGTAAGGATCTCCTTCAACCTGGCTAACTTTGCCTGGTCACCGCCGGTGATCTGCCTGATTCGCTGCTGCATCCTCTCCATAGATGTCCTTCTGAGTGGTCGGTGCTAGCTTTGGAAGATGGGAGGAGAGACGGTGGTCTTGCATTAGAGAAGAGGGAGAGGTGAGATGGTGGTTTTGGAATGGAGATGATGGAGAGGAGAGGAGGTGGTTTTGCAATGGAGAAGATCAGAAGAGGGAGAGGCAAGACGGTGGTTTTGGAATGGAGATGATGGAGAGGAGAGGAGGTGGTTTTGCAATGGAGAAGAGGGAGAGGAGCGCGCGGTAGCGATTTAGGATTGGGCGAGAGGGCTGGCGCCCTGTGACTGGATCAAAATCAAAATCAATTTATCCTTCAATTAATAGAGTGACTCCACATTAACTAGTCTCCATTTTATTGTTGGTCATAATCGACCATGATTTTCGCACATAAAATGTATGTTATACGTTGCAAAAATAATATAATTTGAAAGTACATTCAGATACGAACCAAACGATACAATTTTTGGTGACATGCATTCACATTTTGCTTGTCAAATATAGTACGTGGTCAAACTTTGACCCAAAATACGCAAAACAAAAAAATACTTCCAAGAACAGCGCCGCTCTTCCGCTCTTATCCTCTTAAACCACAGCCGCTCCTCTCCTGTTCCAATCTAAATCCAGCGCCGCTCCTCTCCTCTTCCATTTCGAAACCACCGCCCTCCTCTCCTGTTCCAGTCCAAAACCAGCGTCGCTCCTCTCCCGTTCTAATCCAAAACCAACGCTGCTCCTCTCCTCTTCCATTCAAAAACCACCGCCAGCGAGTGAAGGTGTTGTGGAGAAGTAGATCGATGGAGGAGTACAATCGATACGTGAGGATCGCAGACGGCGACCGCATGAAGCTAGATAGGATGTTGGAGATACAGTCTTGGTTTGACAACAAGGACCAACTAGCGGCGACGGTGACGGCGACATCCATCGCTAAATATCTGCAACAGAGTGAAAAGGCGGCGATACTCCCGGAGGTAGTCGCGCGGAGTACATAGAGCTGCTCCTCTGGGCCATGGAGCAAACAGATTCACCGAATCCGATTGTGGGGGAGCGGTGGTGGGAGTATCGATCCCAGATGGAGCATCCACCAGAGATTGAAGGATCGAGCATCTACAGGGTGCCGTTTTTGAGGGTGTCCTGCCAGAGCGAGCCGGTGGAGTCTTCGTCGATCGAACCGAACTGCAAGAGGAGAAAAGCAGTTGCCCCGACGACCCGTCCCCGCCATCCTCTCCCTCGCCGTTCACATCGACTCACGGGGAGGCTGTCTGCCATCAAGGAATAGGAGGGGACTGCCCCCCCCCCCCCAGCCCAATAGTCGTGCAGGTTGTGAATTGTCAGGAGGAGCTTAGGGTTGTCAGTATTTGCAAGTTGTGAATTGTGTTTTGTATTGTGTATTTTGAGAGTACTTTCAGATATGAATGTTTTTTGAATTTCAGATTTGCAGTATTGAGCATATGAAATATTTTATGAATCCTAGAGATCTATTTTTAGCACTTCAAAAAATGTAGTTTCATAGGAGTATAAAAGTGCAGACAATGTGATTCTCAGAGAAGAAACTGCAAGTTTCAGTTTCAGATAAGAAACTGCAAGTTCAGTTTTAGATAAGAAACAACAACTTTCAGAGGCAGAGCATTTATATTAACATGGCCTTTTCAAACAGGGTTAACATCATGTTGGAAGTTTTATTCATGGTCGAAAATGGAACTACCAGCCAGTTAACATCATGCTGATCAACATTCATGCATAGCACATCTTCATATGATGCACAGTCAAAAAGATATGCTATTTTCAAAATGCCCACACAATGTCGAGTGTGCGAAACACAGAGAAAACGAGGCACGAAGTTTTAGCAAGTGTTGGACGTGGTGTGCGTAGATGACAATGGGGACCCACATGTCAATAAAGGAAGAGGCAAAAAATTTGAAGATATTTTCCCTACACAGGTGGAATCGAACCTGGGCGAACAGCTGTCCGGTACTGTCACTTGGCGACTAGGCTAGTTCAGTAGTTTCGTTAATAATAAGGGACTTCCTCAGGTGGTCAGATCCCCTCCTGCACCTTTGTGCGCTCGCCGCGACGCTGCTGTCTGCCGTTGTGAACATGCTGAACAAACGAGAGGAATCTGGAGAGGACTGTACTGGAGAGGCGGACAGCCGGGACCCACCAGGTCTATGGCCGTACGCAAGCAAGTGCCTCATCGAAAAAATACTTCCTCCTGATGCTATACTGACGTTGGGCCCACGGGTTTGTCAACATAGTTACATTTTTTAGGTGCTTCAACGTAGTTACTATAGGAGATAAATTCACAACGAAGCCGGGGAGCTGGCAGGTATCATTTATTATCACTGGGGCAGCAAGTATCAGCTGGGTTTTGGGCTGCCCCGTCTAGGCTTTCTTTTTTAACATGCGCAGCCCATGACCTCGGATGGGAGGTTCATAGGCCTGTTTGTATTTTTTTGAGGGCCGTCATGTATCGACCAGCCCATCCGAGGTTTTATATTTCCTGAAACATCGGCAGCCCAATTTATGTATTGTTTTGAAGAAAACGCAGAGGTCTCTTCTATTTTTCTATAAAAGAATAGGAACGCGAGGTCCAACTTATGTTTCCCTTCTAACTATATTATATATATTTAAATTATTTATATGTTGTTATATATTATTTTTATTGACATCATATATTTAACAGATACTTACATATGTAAGAAAACAATATCCCACATCTTATTAACTTATAAAAATAATTTCTTCACAATAAAATCCTGGATTGTTTTGGCACGAAAATTCCAGTGATTGTGTACAAAACCTTGGTAAGATTTAAGGACGAATGTAATAATATCACTTATTATTTAAATATATTTATAACAAAATGCTCAGCCCCTGTTTATTTTTTGATAACATTGCTGGCCCAACCCAACATTATAATAAGAATTAGCCCAGCAAAATTGTGTATTTCGAGAAAGTGCAAATGTCCTGTAATTTTTTAGGAAAAAAATAAATGGCCGCATGGACGCTACATTATTTGTTCACCCAGTGCAGCTAATAGATTGTAATTAAAAAAAAAGATCAAACTGACTGTAAATTCTACCACGCAAAAAAAAGACTGTAAATTCTAAAAAAATGGGTTGAATACGTGCTACATTTTTGGAGGCTGAAACGTGGGCCAATAGGTCGGAACCAACGCAAGTGGTTGTCAACCTAGTCAACAAATGATTCTGACATCATTAGCCGTTGGATTTACATCCAACGACCGGCATCCATCTTCAATCTCTCGTCTTCTTCCTCCAGCGCCGCCGGGACCACCTCCTGCTGCTAGCAGCTCTGCTTAGCATGCTTCACAGTGAAGCGCTACTGCACCGTTGGCCAGGCAATCCCTCCACCCCTCCACACCTCCTGTTCTTCTACACCGACTGCCGAACCACACCTCACTAGAACCAGCTAACCCTCGTACACCTCTCCGTCTGCGACTCTACTCCTGCGTCTTCCCATCTCCGGCTCGTTGTTGTCCTGGGCCTCGCTGTCGTCCACCACCTTGGATGCGCTCGGCGCGGCATGGTCAACGTGGTCAACGAACGACACCATTAAAAGCAGACTGTGTGTGGAGAGGCTGACAGCTAGGTCAACGGCCGCACACAAGGAAATGCCTGCTTATTACGCGCAAAATAATGATTCCTTCACCTGACATCTGGGACCACTGGAAGGGCCTCTGTATTTCGCGAAAAAACATGCTCCTGGCTGACAGGTCGGACCCACCAGCTATCTTCGCACGCAAGAAAGTGCCTCCTTATTACGCACAAAAAAATGAATACTCCCCCTGCTAGCTGGAACCCAACATAGTGGGAGGCTGACTTGTGGGACTACTAAGTTGACAGGGACAGAGTGCTTTGTCAACTTAGTCAATATGAACGGTTCTAGATCCTGTTACCGTACGGTGTGCATCCAACGGTCGTAGTGCTTCTTCAACCTCTGGTCTTCTTGCTCCAGCTGCCCAAACCAGCGTCGGTCGGGCTACGTGCTCCTGCCTCCCGTGGCCGGCTGTGATGCCGCGGAGGCCTCATCGGCCCCTACTACTCCCACCGCTGGCCAGGCCATCCCTCTACTCACCCACAACCCTTGTTATTCTGCGGCGACGACAGTCTCACACTGCAGCCGAACCAGTGAACCCTCGTACTCCTCTCCGTGTGGGCATCCACTATCGTGTCTTCCCCGGCTCCACGTCGTCCCCTTCCTAGGCCTCGTCGTCATCCACCGCCCTGGTGCTCTCGGTGCGGCGTGGTCAACATGGTCAAGGAACTACTTCCATCGGACATGGACTGTACGTGGAGAGGCTGACAGCTGGGTCCACGGCCGCAGCAAGGAAGTGCCTCATTATTACGCGGAAAATAATGATTCCTCCACTTTTACGTCTCCAATGTATCTATAATTTTTTATTGTTCCATTCTATTATATTACCCCTTTTGGATGTTTATGGGCTTTATTTTACACATTTATATCATTTTTGGGACTAACCTACTAACCGGAGGCCCAGCCCGTATTGCTGTTTTTTGCCTATTTCAGTATTTCGAAGAAAAAGAATATCAAACGGAGTCCAAACGGAATAAAACCATCAGGAGCGTGATTTTTGGAACAAACGTTGTCGGGGGGATGAACCCCGGGCAAGCAACGGAACCCGGATCTATTTCAAAAACAGCGGGGCCCGCATCGGCCCGTAAACCGGCACGCGCAAGGTCGGGTCGCTCGACCTGGCAAGGCTCGCAACCCGGCCAACACCCTCGACTCGGAAAGGTACGTCGAACCGGCCGCAGCAGCTGGCGCAAGACGATTCAACCCGGTGCAACAGTGGCTTCCCCAGCAAGCCAACCCACCCGTGGCGTCCACGGCAACCCAGCCACGGGTCAGCTCCCGTCCCATCCAGGCCGTATGACGGGACGAGACCTCAATCACCAATGACCAAGACTACAGTGGTCCCGCCCATGCCTGTGGTCAGCCGAAGCGTGGCAACAGTGCCCCTTACCTACCCGCTGACCAGGGTTGGCACGGCAATAGTGTTCCTGCCCTCACCGCTGACGACAGCAAGCGGCGACCTGACGGAGAACATTGTGCGCGGCTCGACTCGGCCACGCCATGACGATCGACAAGAAGACGCACAGTCCCCCTAGGCATGCGGGGCCCGCACCTAGGGGAACCCAGCGAACCACAAGCCCAAAAGCGGGACCCAGCCCGGTACCCCGGACGCCGACAATATGGACCCACCGACTCGGCACATTACCATTGTAACCCTGGGTGGGTTGATCTATAAAATCCCCCAGGAGCCCACGCCTACGGGGGCAACGAAACAGATGCGAAGCAATACGAGATAAGCAAGCAGGCGAGATAGGACTAGCCACCGCATAGCAACACCAGGGAGAAGGAGCAGCCCAAGCCTTGGCCAGCCTCCTTCCTCCTCCATACAGCTTCAGGAGCGACATTGTACTATCGACCATCCAACTAAACTCGGCAGGACTACGGGTGTTATCTCTCCGGAGAGCCCCGAACCTCGGTATGTCCGGCGTCCCGCGCCCGCGCATATCAACCTCGCCTCCGAAGCCCACCAGCGCCCTTGAGCCTCCTCCTCTCTTTAGCCATCCCTTGGCATCTGTCGTCGCTCTGGCGGACGACGTCATTGGCGCGCTCGCCGCCTCCTTCACCGTACTGCGCATCTCCGACGCGCTCGCGACTGACGAGTACCCCAGCGAGGTGCTTAGCTACTCCGAATCTCCGCTCCCTCTCAGCGGCGGATTCACCGCCGCGGTGATGGACGCCAACGTGGAGGTCTACATCACCAGCGATGGCGCCTCTTCCTCGTCAAGCAAGGCGAGAAGAGTCGCCGAAGCCGCGGCCAGCACGGCACGGACGAAGCCGTCCGACCCGCTGCGCGCTGCAATGCAGAGCCTCCGCATCCCCATCGGCACCGACGTCGACGCCACCAACGTCGCTGAAGCTCAAACCCAGCTTGAGGACACGCGCCAGCAGATGCTGGACCTGTCCGAGACGCTGGCCGCCACCAGGCGCCGCCTGGAAGCTGCTTAGATGGAGCACGCCGCCGCCACGGATTCACGTCCGCCGCGGCCTAGCCGAGCGGGGCCGCCGATACTCGCGCCTGGGGAGGAGCGATCGGCCGGGCCTTCGGCGCCATCCGGACCGTCTACGAGACCCCAGTCAAGAACATGCGCACTGTGGAGGTAGCCGCGGTCGACCTCGACCAATACGCGGGCAAGGAGCTCAAGGAGCGCATCGGGCGGATGCACGAGCTCCTCTACGCCGCCAACACCCAGCAGGATCGCCTCAACCAGCACACCAAGCCGGCCGAGTCCGCCTCCACCCGCCTTGGCGGGCCCGGCGAACTCCTGCACACGGTCTCCTCACCGCCCGGTGAGGCGCACTCCGGCCAATCCCAGACCCGGTGCAACCCGGCCGGCACCGCCGCCGACGCTCTGGGCAACGAGCCCGCCCCAGAGACCCAGCACGGACCCGACCAGCATGGCCGGCGTCCGGCTCCAGCCGACCCGGCCCCTTGGGGCCTGGCCGCCAGTCGACTTGGCCCGCGCGCCATCGATGACGCCGATGCGCGCCACCGCCTCGAGCAGCTCGCTCGCTCCCTGGAGGTGGAGGAGAGCGGCGCTATCGGGCCGGCGTGCTTCGGCTCACGCATCCGGGAGGAGCCCTTTCCCAAGGGGTTCGTGCTTCCCCGCGACACCCCCAAGTACAATGGGACCGTGAAGCCAGAAGACTGGCTCACCGACTACACCACGACCATTGGCATCACCGGTGCCAATCGTCGTCTCGTTGTGCGCTACGCACCGCTCATGCTCCAAGGATCGGCTCGCACATGGTTGAACAGCCTGCCGATGGGCAGCATCAACGCATGGGTCGATTTTGAGGAAGCATTTGTCCGCAACTTCACGGGGACGTACAAGCGGCCCGGTCGCCCCAGCCATCTCGCTATGTGCGTGCAGGGGCCGACGGAGACCGGCCGCGAGTATCTCGCACGCTCGACCGAGCTCCGGAACAGCTGCGAGGGTGTCCATGAAGTCCAGGCGATCCAATACTTCGTCAGTGGGTGCCGAGATGGCACCCTCCTCAAGCACAAGCTTCTACGCTCCGAGCCGGCCACCATGGACGCACTCATGGTGACGGTGGATAAGTACGCCAACTCCGACTCCACCATGAAGATCCAGGTGGCGCTGGATGAGGCCGGCAAGGCGAAGCCGGTCCGTCCATAGAAGCTGGCCGGCGAAAGCAGCCGGTAGCAGCATCACCAGAACAACAAGCGCAAGGCCGACCAGCCGACGCAACGTCACGACAAGCGGCTCGCCGCGGCCGCCGAGCCCGCGGCGGACCCGGCAGCGAAGCATCGGCAGACCGGCAAGATGGCATGGCAACCTGCCATGAGCTTTGAAGATATGCTCGACGCCCAATGCAAGCACCACAACGGTGCAAGACCCTCCACGCACACGCTTCGACAGTGCGCCATCACCAAGCGCATCATGAGGGGCGACGTTCCGCCTCCTCCGGCTCTGGCTCCGGGCGCGGGGCAGCCGCCCCCGCCTCCACCGCCGCCTCCCGCCGGCGGTGCGATGCAGAACAACGCCTACCCGGACTAGAACGCGGCCTACGTCGTCTTCACCAGCCTCGGCGACGACAAGCGCAACAAGCGCCTCCTCCGGCAGGAGGTGAACACTGTCGTCTCAGCCAAGACGGACTTCATGCATTGGTCGGATCGCCCGATCACCTGGACCCGGGAGGATCACCCGGCAGTCATGCCGAGTCCGGGTGGATACGCCCTCATCCTCAACCCTACCATCGTCGCGCGGCGCACCTGCAAGTTCTCCCGAGTCCTCATCGACGGCGGCAGCAGCATCAACATCCTCTACCGCGACACGATGACCAAGCTCGGCCTCAAGGCCAAGGACCTGGAGCCAACCCGGAAAGTCTTCCACGGCATCGTACCCGGCCTCTCCTGTTCACCCATTGGCCGGGTCCGGCTCGATGTCCTGTTCGGCGACAGCAGCCACTTTCGACGCGAACTGATCTGGTTCGAGGTGGTGGACCTGTCCAGCGTGTATCATGCGCTGCTGGGCAGGCCTGCGCTAGCCAAATTCATGGCGGTTCCCCACTACGCGTACCTGAAGATGAAGATGCCGGGTCCCAAGGGCCTCATTACCATCACCGGCGACTATCGCAAGTCTCTGGAGTGCGCCCGAGACGGTGCCAAGCTGGCCGAGTCGCTGGTCATTGCCGAGGAGCAGCGCCAGCTCGACCGGATCGTCGCCCTGGCCAGCGAGGCCTCCGACGCGTCGATACCGACCCTGGACCCGGCCGATGAGGCCGCCTTCAAGCCTTCCAAGGAAACCAAGAAAGTGAAGCTGAACCCGGAAGACCCCAGCTGCAGCAGGTATGTTGTCATAGGCGCCCGCCTCGACAGCAAATAGGAAGGCGAGCTCGTCGAGTTCCTCTGTGAGAATCGGGATATCTTCGGATGGACCCCCAAAGACATTCTGGGTATCCCGAGGAAGTACGCCGAACACAAACTCCACGTCCACAAGGACGCCAATCCTGTCCATCAACCCCTCCGTCGATTTTCCGAAGAGTAGAGAAGAACCATTGGTGAAGAGGTCGCCAAGCTCTTGGCGGCCGGCTTCATAATGGAAGTGTTTCGCCCCGAGTGGCTGGCCAACCCAGTCCTCATCCTAAAGAAGAACAAGACCTGGCGCATGTGTATCGACTACACCAGCCTCAACAAGGCCTGTCCCAAGGATCCGTTCGCTCTCCCATGGATCGACCAAGTCATCGACTCGACCACCGGGTGCGAGCTGCTGTCCTTCCTGGATGCCTACTCCGGCTATCACCAGATCAAGATGGACCCGACCGATGCCCTGAAGACGTCCTTCATCACGCCCTTTGGGGCGTACTGCTACATCACCATGTCGTTCGGCTTGAAGAACGCCGGCGCCACCTTCCAACGCTGCATGCAGAAATGCTTGCTACCGCAACTCGGCAAGAACATCCACGTGTAAGTGGACGATATCGTGGTGAAGACCAAGCAGCACCTCACGCTCCTCGACGATCTGAAGGAAACATTCGCCAACCTCTGGGAATACAAGGTCAAGCTCAACCTAGAAAAGTGCGTCTTCGGCGTCCCAGCCGGAAAGCTGCTTGGTTTCCTCGTCTCGAAACGCGGCATCAAGGCGAACCCGAAGAAGATCAAGGCCATCGAGCGCATGCGCAAGCCAACCCGGCTGTGATGTCCAGAAGTTCACAGGCTGCCTAGCCTTGGTCAGCCGGTTTCTAAGCCGGCTGGGCGAGAAGGCACTGCCCCTGTACCAGCTAATGAAGAAAACAAGCCCGTTCGAGTGGAACGGCAAGGCGGACGGAGCTTTCCAAGACCTCAAGCGCATGCTCTTCACCGCACCAGTCCTGGCCGCCCCGACCGACAAGGAGCCGCTGTTGCTCTACATAGCCGCGACGTCGCGGGCGGTCAGCATGGTGCTGGTGGTCGAGCAACCGGAGAAGGGCAAGATCTAGGCCGTCCAGCGCCCGGTCTACTACCTGAGCGAAGTGCTCTCCAACTCCAAGCAGAACTACCCGCACTACTAGAAGATGTGTTACGGCGTGTATCTCACCGCCAAGAAGCTGAAGCAGTACTTTCAAGAACACGTCATCACCGTCGTTAGCACGGCGCCTATCGGAGAAATCATCGGGTGCCGGGACGCCTCCGGCCGGGTCGCCAAATGGGCGATCCAGCTAGCCGGCCACACCATCCTCTACGAGCCCCGCACCACGATCAAGTCTCAGGCCCTGGCCGATTTCCTCGTCGACTGGACTGAGACCCAGTACCTGCTGCCGCCTCCCGACTCGACGCATTGGCGCATGCACTTCGACGGGTCCAAGATGCGACTCGGCTTAGGGGCCGGCATCATACTGTCATCTCCAAAGGGCGACCGACTCCGCTACGCACTCCAGATCCACTTCGCCGCCTCCAACAACGTCGCCGAATACGAAGCCCTTGTGCATGGCCTCTGGCTCGCCAAGGAACTCGGCATCTAGCGCATCCTGTGCTACGGCGACTCGGACCTGGTGGTGCAGCAGTTCTCCGACGAGTGGGACGCTCGCGACTCCAACATGGCAAGCTACTGCTTCCTCATCCAGAAGCTGTCCGGATCCTTCGATGGCTGCGAATTCCTCCACATCCCGCGTGCGGAGAATGAGGCAGCCGACACGCTTGCCAAGATCGCCTCGTCACGTCAAGTCATCCCGTCCGGCGTCTCCCTCGAGCACCTGCGCAAACCGACCGTCAAGCCGTCGCCGGACTCCGGCCCGGGGACTGCTGAACCCGGCCCGGGGGTTGCTCAGCTCAACCCGGCCACCATCACCCCGGACCCGACCGTTGCCGTCACCAACCCGGGGGCTGCTCAACCCGTCCCAGGAGCCTCCAACTCGGAACCCACCCAGGTGGCCGTCTTCACCGTCGTCGCGGCCCCATCTTGGGCCTTGCCGATATCAGAGTTTCTGGAGAACGGGGTTCTCCCCATGGACGAGACCGAGGCTCGGCAAGTTCAGCGCCGGGCGTCCGCCTACAGCATCATCAACAACGAGCTCGTCAGGCGCAACTCTACCGGCGTGTTCCAACGCTGTGTTGAGCAGGATCGTGGCATCGACATCCTCCTCGACATTCACCAGGGCGAGTGCGGGCACCATGCCGCATCTCGATCCCTCGTGGACAAGGCGTTCCGCCATGGCTTCTACTGGCCAACGGCCCTCGAAGACACCGAGTCGCTCGTCCTCAAGTGCGAAGGATGTCAGTGCTTCAGCAAACGCAACCACCAGCCGGCATCAGCAGTCCACACCATACTGATCGCCTGGCCTTTCGCTGTCTAGGGACTCGACATGGTGGGACCCTTCAAAACCGCTCGGGGCGGCATGACACACTTACTGGTGGCAGTGGACATATTAACCAAGTGGATCGAGGCAAGACCAATCAAGAAATTGGACGGGCCAACAGCCGTCTGGTTCATCAAGGACATAGCGGTGCGCTACGGCATGCCGAACAGCATCATCACCGACAACGGCACCAACTTCGCCAAGTGCGCGCTCGAGCAATACTGCTCCATCTCCGGCATCCGCCTCGACCTGGCCTCCGTGCCACATCCGTAGTCCAACCGGCAGGTCGAGCGGGCCAACGGACTCATCCTGTCCGGCATTAGGCCGCGACTCGTCGAGCCACTCGTCCGCTCGCCCAGCAGTTGGCTCGACGAGTTGCCCGCGGTTCTCTGGAGTCTGCATACAACACCAAACCGGTCGACCAGGTTCACCCCGTTCTTCCTCGTCTACGGATCCGAAGCCATCATCCCGACCGACGCCGAGTTCGACTCGCCGCGTGTCACGATATACACCAAAGCAGAAGCAAGAGAAGCACGTGAAGACGGTGTCGACCACTCGAAGAGGCGCGGCTTCTGGCACTTAGCCGCTCGGCCATCTACCAGCAAGGCCCGAGGCACTACCACAACAAGAAGATCAAGCCTCTCGCATTCCGTGAAGGCGACCTAGTTCTCCGACTCGTCCGAGAGTAGGCAGGCCAGCACAAGCTGTCCTCTCCATGGGAGGGCCCATTCATCGTGAGCAGGACTTTGTGCAACGCAACGCCTACTACCTCATCGACGCGCGCAAGTCGAAGAAGCGCAAGAGGGACACCGTAGGTGAAGAAACGACCCGGCCATGGAACGCGGAACTCCTCCGTCTGTTTTACAGTTAGCCGCGCGAATGTATGTATCGACACCTTTTGTAACCATACGAAACTATGGGGTCCCCGAACGAGACTCAGGGGCTGCCTTTTGCCAACCAACTTATTTCATCCATATTTTGCATCACTTTACTACCGAACCCAGCCACCGGCTCGACTAGCTCGACCCGGGGGCTCGGGGGCTGGCCGGCTTGATCATCACCCCGCCGCTTTACTTGGTGATTCCTGATAAAGTTAGGATGCTGCGGTCCCCCACTTCGCCCTAAAACCGCAGATCCAGCTCTAGCTGACGGCGGGCAAGCACAACGGGCCAAAGCTCCCCTACGATTAAGTCAAAGCTGCCAGGTCGACCAACCTGGCCCGACGCTCGTCAACTAAGTTAGCCGCACGACCGGCTGCTCACCAACCAGCCAAGACAGATTGCCGCCAGCCGGTCCAGCGGGTGTTTCGCTCGCGCTCAACACTTCTAAGGACCCAACCCCTGCACGCTCCTCTCGAAGAGCCGAACTCCTTGTCACAGACCGGAGCCTCGGCCATCTGACTCACGAGGGGGGGGAGGTTTCAGAGAGGAACAATGCATGAAATAAGTTCGAAAAAAGAAGAAGGCAAAAAGCAAATAAACACTCACAACATTTACACATAAATGTTTCTAGCAAAGTCCCACGGCCCGAGTTCATTACACCCCGAAAACCCCCAGTGGGTGGGTGGACCTGCTACTTAACAGAATTTTCTACAAAGATTCTCAGGCATTCCCAGTACCGAGTCACGACATCGACGGCTCCCCTCGGCCGGCCTCCGGGTCCAGCAAAGCACTAGTGTCCTCTTCGGCTTCCGCGTCACCATAGACGCCCGTCTCCTCTGAGCTGCCCTCTGGGTCGCGAAGAAGCAAGCTGTAGTCGTCACCATCCACGACCGCGCTGTCTTCTGTCCGCTCCGGATGGAACTCGTTGTGGAAGGCGAACTCGGCGATATAGCTGGCCCGGGAGGCAATCCGGCCGGCCTGCTCCTGCAGCAACTGCTCCGAGCCAGCGCCTGACCCATCAGCGCGTCCAACTGAAGATCCAGATGCCAAGATAGCATGATCCGGAGTGCCATCTCAGCATCGGCCCGGGCGGTGGAAACGCGCCAGTCGCTAAGGCGATCCGGGCCCATATCCAACCAGCGCGCCAGGCGCGAGAAGCTGCGTAGATGGACGGAGTCCGGCCACATGGCCACCGTCATCACGGTGCCGGCTCAGGAAAGCCGCTCCATCCACGTCCCCAAGACCCGCAACCGGGCCTCAGCATCGTCAATGATCTCCGAGAAGGTCGAGGCCATCAGCGGATCCGTCCTGGAACCAACATAACCGGTCGGGTCGCGCTGATAGCGGACGGCTTCCTCCGCCAGCCGCTGCTTCTCCGGAAAGGCCCCTGTAGCCAAAGAAGAAGCAAGTCAGAAGAGCAACAAGGGATAAAGGGTCGGGTCTCGACCCGGCAAACAACGAAGAAGCAGCACTTACTGGAGAAAGACTCTTCCAGGTGTTGTGCCTCGAGCAACATACCACGTCGCTCCCGCTCCCCGAGCGCCTTCTCCAGGTCAGCCGCCTTTGCAAGGGCCGCCTTCAGCTCGGTGTCCTTGTCTTCGGCCGCCTCACGACGGCGAGCCTCGGCCTGACGGGCCTCCTCAGCCGTGGTGGCCTGCTGCCGCAGACGCTCCACCTCGGCCTGGAGCCGACCCTTGTCGTCGACCAGCTGGCCGCGTTGCTGGTCCGCCTCGACCAGGGCCTGCTGCGTCTCCACCACCTTGGCGGCCTCCGCCTTAAGAAGCTCCACCTCGGCCTCGAGGAGGCTCTTGTGACCCGCCAGCTGCTCGTGCAGCCAGTTGGCCTCATCAAGAGATCATCGGGCCGCGGCTGCCTTCGCCCTCGCCTGCGCCGCCTTGACGCCGAGACGGCCGGTATCAACAACAAGCCGGTCATAATGATGACCAGCCCGAAATAGCCGCTTCCGCCAGGACAGCACCTCGACTGCGAAGAAGAAGAACTCGACAGAAAGAAAGAATAAGACAAGACCTAAGATTTGGCCCAACTGTTACACTGTTGGCCCGAATCTCGGGGGCTACACTCAGTGGGTGCGCTAGCGCGCCCCCACTAGAAGAAAGAACACCAAAAAAGTACCTGCGGCGACGCGAAGCTCCTCCTCCTTGGCAGCAAGCTGCTCCTTGAGCTCCCGATGCTTGCCCAGGAGGCAGTTGAAGGCGGCAACCCGGAAGGCATCAAGGTGCTGAAGAGAAGACCAAAGTCAGGACAAGGCCAATGCTCCTAAGGTTCGACCCAACTACTACATAGTTGGCCCGAACCTCGGGGGCTACACCCAGTGGGTGCGCTGGCACGCCCCCACAGAGATGAAATCATAAGAAAACAAGAAGAAAGAAGAACTTACCAAGACGGCGCGCTCCAAGTCGCGCGTCCGCTCCACCTCAGCCTGGGCGAAGGCCTCAAGCCGCTCCGTCCGACCTCGCAGGCGGTGGCTAACGGCGTCCAGCGCCACCTCCTCCTGGGTCTGGGGCCTAAAGACGGTCGTGCCGCCACTTCGCGCGGGCTGCGGCACGGCGGCTCGGTGCCCTCCCGGACGGAGCACCAAGGCACGCCCATCGCTGGCCGCTTGCGACGCGGCCACCACCTCCTCCGACGCCCCTCCCGGCGTCGTCACCTCCTCGAACGCCGGGACGCCCCGCGTCGCCGCCTCAGGCACTGCTGCCTGTGGTGCCTCCTCCATAAACGGCGGCGCTTCCGGCACCGCCACCCGTGGCGCCTCCTCCAAAGCAACACTGCCTCCACCGCCATCGGCCCCCGCGCGCTCGACCACGTCGACCTGCGACGGGGTTTCGTCCCCCACCTCCACGACCTCCCGGTCGAGGACCACCACCTCAACCCGGCCTCCGCGGCCGCGCTCCCTCATCGTCGACGGCTCAAAAACCGTCGCCGCCACCACTGTGCCCTCCGGCATCTCGCGCCAGGCCGGCTCCGCGCCGCCATGCGCCCATGCCGCCGTCACGTCGCTCCAAGCCTGGACCGCCGCCGCCTCCAACTCCGCCTCGGCCCGGTTCCTGTCCCGCCAGGTGCAGGCCGAGGTCCGAGTCGCCTCGTCCCTCCTCCCCGGCCAGGACGATGAGGTCGGACCGGCTCCTACGGAACGCGGCCCCCTCGGCGGTCGCGGCCTCCGCCATCGCCCTCGCCAGCGCGATCGGCGACCTAAAGAAAAAAGAAGAATGAGCAAGCAAGAGACAAGGTTGGCCCAAGAAATCGGGGCACAAGCAAGAAACAAGACTTACCCCGACAAGACTGGGACCGGGGTCGGCTTCCCGCACCTCTTCTTGGCCGGCCTCCCAGGCTCGGCAGGATCCGCCGCGCGTTTCGTGGCTCGGGGTCGCGGCGCGACGCTGTCCTTTCCGTGCGGGCGGCTCGGCGCCGCCCCATCACTACAAAAAAAGACACATCCGTGACATTTTGGGCCGAACGAATTTTTTTCTATCATACATATGACACTTCTATGACGATAATTGTGACAAAACCCGGTATGATCATAGATGTGGTGGGGTCCTACTTCTATGACAAAAAATCATGACAGAAAATGGGCTTTTCATCCTGGGCGGGCCGGAGACGCAGCTGCATGACATTCTTTGGGCCGTCCATGACGGAAAAAACCATGGTAGAAGCGAGGGGAGGAAAATTTTGGGGAGTTGCCGGTTATGATGGGAGGTCGGGGGCGGAGCGATGCGCATTTCTCTCGTACGTACGCGCGTGTGTGCGAGGTGTTGGCTCTAACTGAAGCCGAGCGAGGTGTTGGGCTCTAACTGAACCCGAGTGATTGCACTCCAGGCTACGCGTTACTGAACCCGAGCGATCGATCGATGGCTGTTAACTGAACCCGATGGAGTGATTCCTTTGTTACTGCTGCTAACTGAAGCCGATCGAT
>NC_041381.1:679814058-679828275 GCF_002162155.2 Triticum dicoccoides | reverse complement strand
GATGAACAGTAGACGGTGGAGGGGTGGCCGTGGAGGGGTGGTTGAACAGGACCCCGTGGTATGGAAGGCTGGATGAACAGTAGACGGTGGAGGGGTGCCCGTGGAGGGGTGGTTGAACAGTAGCCGGTGGAGTAAGGCGCGGTGGAGGCTGGATGAACAGGAGCCCGTGGAGGCTGGAGGAGGTCGACGGTAGCCCGTGGAGGCTGGAGGAGGTCGACGGTGGAGATGAACAGTATCCCGTGGAGTCCCGTTTTGCGGTACGCCACACCCCTCCCCCCGTTTCGACCGTAGCACTCCAACACAAGTCCGTTTCGTCTGTTTTGCGATACGCCACACCCCTCCCGATGAACAGGACCCCCGTTTCGACCGTAGGAGGTCCGTTTCGTCCGTTTTGCGGTACGCCACACCCCTCCCGATCAACAGGACCCCCGTTTCGATTGTAGTAGGTCCGTTTCCTCCATTTTGCGGTACGCCAGGCCCCTCCTGATCAACAGGATCCCGTTTCGAACGTGGTCGGTCGAACACAAGGTCGTTTCCTCCGTTGTGCGGTACGCCAGGCCTCGTTTCCATCGCCTGTTCCGTCCAAGCCCTCCCGATGAACATGACCACGCATTCCGTTCTGACCCAGCCGGTTGGCTCCCCATGAACACGACGACGACGCTGTTTCTATGTTTCGACCCAGCCATGTACGTATGCGCGAGTAGGCATTCGAGACCCTGCCCGTATGTACGTACGTGGCCGTATTTTCTTTCTTGCACCCTCGACGCTGTAAGTACATGTACATGCTACGTGCGTGCCTCTACTACGACACGTACGCGCCTCTACTACGACACGTGCGCGCCTCTACATCGACCAGTATATATGTACGTACAAGTTTGCGACCAGAATGACAATGCTACGTACGCTTCGACCAGGTGGGTCCCGACTGTCAGGCAGTTCCTTGCGTGCGAAAATGTAGCTGGTGGGTCCCAGCTGTCAGAGGGGCGAATGGTTTTTTTTGCCCGGACGCACTTCCTTTGCGTGCGAAGATGTAGCTGGTGGGTCCCAGCAGTCAGGGGGCGAATCATTTCTTTTGCCCGGACGCACTTCCTTGCGTGCGAAGATGTAGCTGCTGGGTCCCAGTAGTCAGGGGGCGAATCTTTTTTTTGCCCGGACGCACTTCCTTGCGTGCGAAGGTGTAGCTGGTGGGTCCCAACAGTCAGTGGGGAAACGTTTTTTCGCTAAATATGGTGGCCCGTCCAGTGGGTCCCTGCTGTCAGGTGGAGGAATAATTATTTTGCGTGTAATAAGGAGGCACTTCCTTGCTGCGGCCGTGGACCCAGTTGTCAGCCTCTCCACATACAGTCCACGTCCGATGGAAGCCGTTCCTTGACCACGTTGACCACGCCGCATCGAGAGCACCAGGGCGGTGGACGACGGCGAGGCCTAGGAAGGGGACGACGCGGAGCCGGGGAAGGCGTGGCAGTGGATGCCCACGCGTAGAGGAGTATGAGGGTTCACTGGTTCGCTGCGGTGTGAGGCTGCCGTCGCCGCAGAATGACATGGGGTGTGGGTGAGTAGAGGGATGGCCTGGCCAGCGGTGGGAGTAGTAGGAGGCGGTGATGCCTCCGCCGCATCGCAGCCGGCCATGGGAGGCAGGAGCACGAGGCACGACCGGCGCTGGTTTGGGCAGCTGGAGCAAGAATACCAGAGGTTGAAGAAGCACTACGGCCGTTGGATGGACATCGTACGGTCACTGGAGCTAGAATCGTGCATATTGACTAAGTTGACAAAGCCCTTCGTCCCCATAAACTTAGTAGGCCCACAAGTCAGCCTGCCACTATACTGGGTCCCAGCTAACAGGGGGAGTATTAATTTTTTTTTGTGCATAATAAGGAGGCACTTCCTTGCGTACGAAGATATAACTGGTGGGTCCGACCTGTCAAAGCCGGCCGCGGGGAGGAGGGAGCAGGCAGTCCCGCCGGCGCTTGTTTGAGCGGCTGGAGCAGGAAGAGCAGAGATTGAAGAAGCACGACGGTCGTTCGATGGCCATCCAACAGTCACTGCTTGTGCGTCAACCTTTTTTTAGGAAAGCCTCAAATATGTGGAAAACTGCATACAACCCATCTGCCATTATTTTTAATAATTACAGCCCATTAGCTAATTCTTAAGGTTTTTTTGGAGCCCATATTCTTTTTGTTAGCATTACAGCCCATATTGTGGCCATGGTTAAAAACTTATATGAAATTTTGCATATTGCAGTGCGGTTCGTGGACCCAGCTGTCAGCCTCTACACGTACGGTACTCTCTCGATGGAATGTTGTTGACCACATTGAACACGCCGCACCGAGAGCCCCAAGGTGGTGGACGACGACGAGGCCTAGGAAGGGGACGACGCGGAGCCGGGGAAGATGCGGCAGTGGATGCCCACGCGGAGAGGAGTACCAGGGTTCACTGGTTCGGCTGCGGTGTGAGGCTGTCGTCGCCGCAGGGCCTGGCTAGTGGTGGGAGTAGTAGGGGGCGATGAGGCCTCAACGGCAGCACAGCCGGCCACTAGAGGCAGGAGTAGGCGGTCTCCCCGGCGCTGGTTTGGGCGGCTGGTGCAAGAAGAGCAGCGATTGAAGAAGCACCAGGACCGTTCGATTCAAATCCAACGGTTACTGCTGCTAGAATCATTTGTTGACTAAGTTGACAAGCTCTGCGTACGCGTCAACGTAGTAGGCCCATAGGTCAGGCTCCCAACTGGTGCGCCCCAGATGTCAGTGGGAGGAATCATTTTTTCGCATAATAAGGAGGCAGTTGATTGCGTGCGGCCAGGCCAGCGGAGGGAGTAGGGTGGGCCGGGGAAGCCTGTGCGGCATCACAGCGGGCCACAAGAGGAGGGAGCAGGCAGTCCCGCTGGTGCTAGTTTAGGCGGCTGGAGCAGGAAGATAAGAGATTGAAGAAGCACGACGGCTAGAATCGTGTGTTCACTGACAAAGCCTTGCGTATACAAGTTAGCCTCGAAATCTATGGCGTGTACAACCCATTTGCTATTATTTTTATAACTTTTACTCATTTTATAATTCATATGGAATTTATTGCAGCCTGTTTTCCATTTTTAGAATTGCCGGCCATTTTCTGGTCAGTACCAGGGTCAAAAAATTAACTAAATATGTGGGAAATTTTTGCTGGGGAATGAAATATTCTTAATCCAAAAATTAATAGCCATACTAAAACAAATTTAAAAATAAATTAGTACTATGTCATGTTAAATCCAATGAAATACGTATAAGATATTAGTGAAGAACAAAATTCAAAAAAAACTAATATCCCATTTGCTCGTCTTGAAAGATTTGCAACCCAGTAATTCAGAGAAAACAAATAGGCCTAGCTTGGGTATTCTTAAAAAAGAAATACTGGGCTACCTATTTTCCCAAAGAACTGGTGCACGAGCATTTAGCTTTATTTATTTATTTACTTATTTATGTTTAGGGGACCATGAGCATGTACCTGGGCCGGACTCATGTGAGAGCGTCCCTTCCAGTTAATTATGGGCTTCTCTATTGGGCCTTCATCAGTGGGCTGCATGTTATCAACAAGTGGAAAATGTGTTCCGTACGAAAAATAGTATGAGCTACGTACGGTACGGGGCACTTAAGGATCGAACCGTGCAACGACTTCCAAAACATTGTGTTTGTCATTCTAACAACACATTTATATTCAACCAATAGACGAAATATACTACTGATTGTACATTGAAAATAGCAGCAGTAGCAACCAGGGCTGGGGGTGCAACAGAAGCAGTAAGTAGGCCAGAAGAGTGAAGATGCACCTCTCTCTTTCAAACCAAACATCAGCCATCATTACAAAAGGGCTACCAAATAAGAACAAGTGTATGCATCAAACTAAATAAAGATCCTACTAGACCAAGTGTACGCATCTAACTAACTGGCTCAGTTAGACGTTACTACTTATTAAGCTGTGGAGATTGGCTGACGGCTTGAACCAGATGGGTGCCTGACGGGGGAAACTCCAGCCAGCGGGTCGAAGTGTGATACTTGTGACCCTCTCTCCTACTTTGGGCTGCAGAGCGTGGCGGCACATATCAGGGTATGGTGCATGCAGAGACGCATGGTACACTGTGTACACACAGTTTTGCCTGATGAATGAAACCGCGCTGCCATCATGATCCTTGCCATCGGTTATCTCCTGGTTAATTGGATAATTCAGTCCGACAAATAGAGAGCGTGTGCCAAGGCTACTTACCAGCCTCCAGTCAAAAATTCCTGAAGGCCCAGAGAAGCTGGGATCCTACTCAAAGACCTTGCAGTGACCGTGATTGTATTCCGCGAAACAACACGTCCGGTACGTGCGAACGATCGTCAATCTTTCACCATCGTCTGATCGAGCCAGGAACCACCTGCAACTGCCATGCCACTTTTCTTTGAAAGGTTCTGGGATTAGGAAGGGTAGGGACACCAGGCGGCCTACAACATCATATCAAGTTGGAGTCAAATAAAAAAGGGCTCTTGATTTAGTGAATCTTAAGAACAACATGTTATGAGCATGAATATTTTTTCAGTAAATGTTGACAGTAATATAAGCAAGCCATCATGATATCATAGGAAAGTAACATACTGCTGTAACAGCCGTTTGTAGCGATGACTGGAGTAGGCCAGCAATATGTCCAGCCATAGAAGGAGTCGACAGCGTAAATGAAGCCCTTGTGTTCAATGGCATCAGAGAACCATGGAGGATGTATGATCCTGCGATGGACGTGTAGATTTATCCACTTACCACAGTGACCTGTCAGATAGGGGAGACCACGGTTGAAGAACGCAATTAGCCTGAAATCTTTATAATTCCCAGATCTTGTGGGCACTTGGCAGATTACAACCTTGAGCAAATCAAACTTGGTATCATGTTGGCTACTGTAAGATTCCGAGTATTCTGGGCCGCGGTGCCAAAGCAGTGCAGTGTTAATCGAAGGAAGGGGGATCAATCGCCGGGTGTAGACCTCCACGAGCATCCAGCTGCCGCGACCGTCGACGAGCACCATCCAAGACGTGTTCATGCCAACCCAGTACCTACCGTTAATGTAGCTGAGGCTGACGGGGATCGGATCATAGTGAAGGGGGTTGATGCTCGCCACCCTACGATCGTTATGCTGCGTGACATGCCGTTTCTGAAGATCAGGCGGCATCAGCAAGCAAGGAGCTGGCTTAAAAAGCTCCGGCCTGAGGGCTTTGAGTAAACGGTACAGCCCTGACGAGCACGCGGCGAGCGGCATGGTACTGAGATTGTCCACACGCGAAAAAATGAGCTTGATTACCTCTATGGGGAGCGAATTCCACCACTCTTTCGGGCTGCTCGGTTCTGCAATTGTTAGTGCTTGGGTTTCGGACGAGGGGGCGAGGCGCCTTAGCGGGGATGGAAGCTTGGACGAGATTATGTGCGGACAAAGATGGAGAAGCGAATATGTGCTGCGGGAAGTGGACAGGTGATGATGACTACAGCACGTCGCTTGAATTACGAGACACATACCAGTAGTGTAGGGTCATGTCGATGGCAGACAACTTGCTTGAGTGATCACAGTACTGGTACTCCCTACAGTACCTACTACAGTACTATGCCCTAACTTGCTTGAGTAGAGTAGTAGAGTAGGACTCTGCTCTACTACTAGCACCAGAGGAGTAGTATATTCTAATCTAAAATAGTTACAAACTTCAATGCCCAAGCGTGGAATGACTACGAACCGTGCTCAAAGACCGTGTCTACGTGCTGTTTGGACTTATATGCAAAAAAATAGCAAGATGCCCGTGCATTGCACGGCACACCATCATCACCAACTCGGTTTTTTCTCTACTCCTACTCCTATAAAAGACTCAGTTGGTGATGATGGAGGCGTGTTCAGCCGGGCGTGCAGTGGATGGTGCAGCACTATTCGATTTGTTATAAAAAACAAAGAAGAGTAGTAGAGATAGAGACATAGGGAGGAGCATGAGGTTGTGGGAGATAAGGATGAACAGGGTAAGGCCTTATCTGTAAATGTGGAGAGAGGTGCGGGTATCTTTTGTAAAATTGTCATAGTTGGCTTTATATCGGTCAGATATAGATCGGACGGTCTATATTACAAGATGGCAGGCAAACCATCATCACCAACTTGGTTTTCTATAAGAGTAGATATATATAGATATAGATAGATAGAGACTAGGGAGTACTAGTAAGGACACCATCTACTGCTTCGTGTGCTACTCCCGTGCTCCATTCGGCGGCCACAACGTCCCCTACAGCCACTCCCTCCTGCGCTCCATTCAGCGGACGCTGTTGAAATCTGGGGAGCGCACTCTCGCGACTGCTGGCAGCCACGACTTCACCAATGACGAATTCTTCCCCAACCTCGTCAACCTCTTCCTCAATGACATGGGCGACAACCTCAACGCCAATGGTGTTGCTCCCGTTGCACCGTATGTGTTTCTGTCCTTCCTGTTCGAAATCGTGGTAGAATTCATGTTTCTACTCTGTATCCTACTACTATGCTAGTCCACATGATTAGTTTCATCTCTGTTATAGCCGTCATGATTTATTTTGTGCTTATTCGGATTAAATATCGTAGTAACTTGCTCACATATTCAACTGGCGCAACGTCCCCTACAACCACTCCCGTTTCATGGATGGCCTGGTCGATGCCTCCAAGGAGCCCTTCGTCCACTGCTATGAGTGCCATATGCCGTTTTGTGGCTCACCGGCGGACATGGTGCATCACCTCATGGATGCGTGCAGCGGTCACTGCTGGCCCTTGGCGGAGAACATCAAGTACGACACGTGCTACCGGTTCGCCATGCCGGAGTCGCTGGAGGATCACCGCCGCCTGCTAGTCTCAGAGGAGGACGACAGCGTCTTCCTTTTGATCGTGGGCACCAGCGAGGCCCGCGCAGGCCGCCGCCCCGTCTTTGTAGCATGAGTCAGGGGCGTCGCTGCTGACGCTGACACTGACACGAGGCAGATGTACGGGTGCAAGGTCAATGTTACTACCCCTCCGGGTCACGTGGGCGGCGAAACCAGCCTCATCGGACAGACTTGGAATCTGAGGAGCTGGGACTATCCCGCCAATGTGGACTTGGAAAACCCATGGCATCCGTTCTATCCTTTACCCGCCGACTCGATGCAGGGGACTCCAAGGACGTTCACCTGGACATACGCATTATCAAGTGCACTTAGAAAACATGTAGTGTGTGTGTGGGCGCTTATGGCCCGTGTCTTTGCCGCTTTTGATTCTGTAAGCTTGTCGTTAAACTTGAGTGGCTTTCACCGTAGTCCTTCCTTTGAACTACTCCTCTCAGTGAGCTGATGTAAGACATTTTGGGTTTCATTTGATAATGGAACCAGGGAGGAGCCTCCCTGTTCTTCTAAAAAAATACGCATTATCAAGTTAAATGTTGATCATTAGTCTTCACTCAATGTAATCCGCTGTCTAAGCATGTGGAGACTTCCATGCAGGATCTTGCTCTGTTGGAGTATCGCGCATGAATAAAAGTGTATTCGTTTATGGTTTAGTCTAGAATCTTCCATGTATGAATTTTTACTACAGTACTGGTGAAAGACTTACGATGAACCATTTCTTACATCTCCTCTGCCCCCTTGCAAGTCATCCTGATTTAATCCCTCCGTCTAGGTGTATAAGGGCATGGTTAATATTACTTAATAGTATAGCTAACTCTTGACTATAAGAAAGTGCCATGTCATCTGTAGCCAACATGTATAACAATCGATACTCAAAAACTAACTCTTAAAGATCATTTATTGCAAAGCACAATAAGTGTTATTTCTTCACAAGTTTTGGATGCAGGTTAAACAGTTGAACGCTTTTGTTTGCAAAAGATACCTTTTTATCTATTTCACCTGGATGTTTGTGAGCTCTAGAGATGAAATAATATCCGAAGAAACCTATCGATACCCGTTACACATGAGATGACCCCGACATCCTTTGTCAAAATAAACAACTCCCCGATCAATGCATTTCACTCTTCGGTGCAACGCACGGGCACCTTACTACTATATCACAAAACCCAACCACTCCCAGTAATAAATGGCCTGGTAAAATAAATGGAGAAGCAACCATCACATCCCTCCGTCTTTTTTGCATTTCATCTCTCTGCATTTACTTTCTCCGGTTCATCTCCCACGCTTGATCCCTAGCTACTACTCCTAGGGGCAGTTCTTTTGGCGGCTTCCCCAGCTTTTCCCACAAGACTAGTCACAGTGGAGAGTAACAATAAGGCGTCTCACTCATTTATTTGGGCTTCTAAACTACTACTTTGTCCTGGTTTATTCCTCACCATTGTAATTTGTGCTAAATTTTGACCAAAGATTTAACTGATAAAATGTTACTCAAAACACTTAGGCGCGGTGCATCTAGGTGTGTAAGTCATCTTACGAAAACCAAATAATCCGAAAACACTTAGGCACGGTGCATTAACTTCTACCTTGTTTCTTGTTTCTTGACATATCAACCAATAAGAGATAAAGAGTGTGCATGCTTTTAATGACTTGAGATATCAAACACGACATGCACTGGTTAGTTCATTGCATGCAATGCTATTAATTAGCAAATAAACATTAAGGTTTCTCGTTTTCTCCTCCTCCTTGGTCACGGTGCACAGAGAAATAACCACAGAGAAAGAAGCTAAAAGTAAACAATCAAATGAGAATTTTTGCATTTGTTTTGCATTGAATCATTTCACAAGCTTGACTAGTGTTGTTTTTCCACTTTTACAAAAACCGCATCGTAATGTTCAAACGTGCATTTGCACGTACATAAGTAATAGTAGTACTCCCTCCGTCTAGGTGTACAAGTCTTCCCTCCTTCTTGGTCACCGTGACAACCAAAGATGACTTATTGACCTGGACGGAGGGAGTAGCACAGTTTGCAAGCATATATCGAGAGAGACGTGTAGTCCAATAGTATATAGTAAAGTTTGTGCTATATGCACGTACTTGCAAAATGCGTAATAATACACAATGTTTCCAAACTTTCCCTTTTACATACTTAATTAAGGACGCTAAAATTCCTGAACGTTCGAGATTTATCATTTGCGTCCCGAAACTAATGAGATCGCCTTACGAAACAAAAATTATACTCCTCCTAAAAGCCACGGCGCTCGCAGGAGCGCTTGCGGCGCGCCATGAGTGCCCTGGTGCACGGCCGTTTCCCAGCGCGCCGACACAACGCCTCTTCCTCAGCCTCGCAACTCGCTAGGTGATGATTGGCGGCTTGCCGGCGGGCGATCGCAATCTCACCGTTGTGGTGATCCGGCGCCAACAGGTACTCCTCCTGGCTGGAAGCGTGCACCCGGTCCACGTACCGCCAAGCATAGATGAGGCGCTTGGGCCCGACTGCACTTAGGGCGTCGGCACGGGCGTCCTCCGCCACCCTCACGGCCCTCGCACGAGCCTTCTGCCAAAGAACCAATTTCTTGACTCTCTCGGATGCGACATAGATCTCCCAGAAAGCATGTTGCGCAGTGCGCTTCTCTTCCTCGGCCTTCTTCTCCGCCTCTATTTTGGCGCGCTCTGCTGGAGGCAAAGCCTCCCACAAGGCGACATCCATTTCTTTCCAAAGTTCCTCAAGGCTGGGGGGCTCGGCGGGCGGCGCGGCGTTCTCCTCGTAGCGGGGAGCCGACGCATCCTCCGACACGCGTGCTGGCGAGATTGAGAACACCGACACGTCCACCTCGACGCGTCGCGGTGAGGAGCGGAACGCCGACGCGTCCTCCTCGACTAGTGGCGGCGAGGAACGGAACGGCGACGCATCGCGTCGCGGCGAGGAGCGGAACACCGACGCGTCCTCCTCGACTAGTGGCGGCGAGGAACGGAACGACGAAGCATCATGTAGCGGCAAGGAGCGGAACATCGACGCGTCCTCCTCGACTATTGGCGGCGAGGAACGGAAAGGCGATGCGTGACCGTCCGCGTGGTGCAGCGAGGGGCTCCTAGGGCTTGGGAGGGGAGATGCCATGGTGGTCGACGTGAGAGGGAGGGGGAGGAGATAGCGATGAACGTGAACGTGAGGGGGAGGAGATAGCGATGTCATGGGAGGCGCAGTATTTATAGCGAGCAATGGCACACCTACATAAGATATGGACTGAGCTGCACTGACTTAACTGCAGGTCCAATTGCATCACTGACATGTGGGCCAGTACACTGTTGGGCCCTTATGTCAGTGACCCAATGCACCTGAAGTTAAGTAAAAGCTACGTTGGCATATTTGTTGGAGTAAATTACGGGGGAGCGAAGGGGTGGAAATATTGCTGGTCACAACGGATTGGACGAGCGTGGGGGGAGGAGAGTCATGCATGCAGATTTTTTCACACGGGGTGGAGTGGTGGGACCGTCGGAGGGAGAAGAAGAGTTTGGCAGGCATATTGTTTCCACACATGGAGAGGAAAAGATTTGGAGACAAACGGGCTTCCTGCAGGTATGGGGAACGGTGCATAGTAAGTCATCTTGCATGCCGGGCTAGGTATAGTCTCAAGTCATTAAAAACATACATGCCCCACACATGTTCATATTTCAAGGTGCACTAAATTATTGCATGCGATGAATAAGGCTGGCCATCATGGTGGTATCTTAGCTGGTACACGGGAATAGGAAACATGTTGATGTGGCAAAGAATTAAAGAAGAGAGGGGGGTTAGACTAACTAGTGTTCATGCATGCATTGGTAAACACATTTTTTTGTGAAGAACGACAGCATTAGTTGAGTACTTTTGCAGACTTCAAAAACTATTCCACCACCTCTACTATCTTGCTAAGAGTAGGTGAAATTTTTGAGTCGATCCCGTTAAACTAGAAGGGAGGTAGTGGTACTCTAATAGCTAGGTGTGTAAGTCATGTTATGAAAATCAAATAATCCCAAAACACGTAGGCGTGGTGCATTAACTTCTACCTTGTTTCTTGTTTCTTGACATATCAACCAATAAGAGATGAGGGTGTGCATGCTTTTAATGACCTGAGACTATCAAACATGACATGCAGTGGTTAATTTATTGCATGCAATACTATTTAATTAGCAAATAAACATTAATGTCTCTCGTTTTCCCCTCCTCCTTGGTCACGGTGCACAGCCTAAGATGACTTACTCACCTAGACGGAGGGAGTATCAACATTCACAATGTCAAATCAATATTTTTACACTCATTATAAAACGTAGTTCTTATACTCATTATAATCAATATTGTAGATATTGATATTTTTAGTATAAATTTGCTCGTGGGATTTCATTGATGCATGTCAAAGAATGGAGGAAGCGGAGCTTAGGGCTTGCATTGCCGGTCTCTACATACGTATTTCTCTTCATAATCCTGTAATTTTAGAGATTGATTGCGCTTTTGTGGTAGCGTCTCTTGCATCGGGTGACTATGACAGGTCTGCTATGCGTGACCTGAAGATAAAAAGCGTTGAGCATCTCAAAGTTGATCAACAATCTTCAATTGTCAAAGATTAGCCGTTCGGCCAATAAGGTGGCACACTTAATTGCTAAGTATAGCTTTGACAATAGATTAGATGGTATTCTTGTAAATAACGTACCGCCCTGTGTGGTGAATATTGTATCGAATGAGTGTACTGGTGTGGCTGGTTAATTAATATAAGGTGGTGTTTAAAAAAAGTATATATTTGGTCAAACACTTTGCAAACGGTTGACGGGAGTAAAAAGGACCAGAGGGAGTATCATGCATGCGGAGTAGGCAAAAAAATTGCTCATTTTTAGCCGGTCAAAGTCTCAAAGGGCGCGACCGCGCGAGGGAGGCGAAGGTCGTGGGAGGCGTGACGGTTGACGGAATTAAGTGAAGTTACATCCACGCGCCGGCATGGCGTGCGAATGGGCAGAAGTTATACCGTCAGGCCTACGATATGGGTCTAGTAGACATGACATCTAGTGGGTCCCGCATAGTTCTTGAGAACTCTTTGGGGGCTTGCAGCCGTTTATCCACCGAGCAAGCCAGCAACCCCACGCCGTTCGCACACCCTACTCATCCCCGTCTTCTACTCTTCCTCACAACAGTTCGCTCCCAGTCGTCCCGTCCTTTCACATTAGTTCGCTCCCAGTTTTTGCGGGGTACAACAGTTCAACTTCTCCTAACCCTCCTCCAAAATCCATGGCCTCCCAAATCTCCATGGTCGCTGCTGAGTACTAGGTTAGAGCCATCACCGGCGATCAGTTCATCGTCATCTACACTGGTGGATCCGCGACGGTGAAAGCATGGCTTGCTCGCTTCCTACGCATGTTCAACAGTTCAATGGATGAGTGGGTCGCTAGGCTAGATGTTGAGTACACCACAGTCCTGGGACGAGAGAAGGATCTAAAGGACGAAGAGAGGAAGAAGCCCGCCGTGATCCAGGTTTGTGTACATAACGTTTGCTTGGTCTACCACATATGCCATGCTGACGTTGAGTGCCAGGATTTTAAGAACTTCCTCAAGGAAAAAAGAGTGAAATTTGTTACTGTAGACTTTAAGAATGACAAAGAAGTCCTGCGTCGGATAGGTCTCGTTGTAGGCTAGCCCTTCGATCTCCAGAAGGCAAGCCTGGTGTCCTCCTCTCAACCTTCAATGTTGACCCTGGCAGCAGCCACGATTGATCCTTCGTACGCTAAACTGAAGAAACCTCATCACGAGTTTCATCATGCATGGGAGTCGAAGACATTAGATGAAGATCACATCCTTTACGCAGCAATGGATGCCTACCTTTGTTTAAATATCTACATGGTTGGATGAACAAGCAGAGCCCAGTGTCCGGTTCAAGCAAAGAAGTGTCGGCGAAGAGGAAGAGGAAGAGGGACGAGGACGAAGTCGAGGACATGGACTCGGACTCCGAGTAGGTGGCAGTGCCGTCGCTCATGCTGGTTCTACTGCAGTGTCAAGCTGACTAGTTGCTTAGTTTATTTTCAAGGGTGTGTTGTGTTGAGGCCCCAGCAGAACTATGTTTATGTTCTTTCTCGTTATTTGAATTGTTTAGTACGTAGAGTAGTACTAGTACTATGTCTTACTACTGTTCTTGTTGCAGTTGGTACTACTGCTCGTACCTTCGTGTTCCCACTGTACTTAATACGTTCGTACTAGTAGTATAATTTGGGTCAGTCGATTTGTGAAAGAAGTTCGACGGAGCGAAGGAAGAAGACGACAGAAGAGGTGGAAGAAGCCCTTCTAGCCATCCATGTTGCATCAAATGGCTCACATGAGTTGACTGACCCAAATTGCTCCTTCAGATTGCAGGATCCACGTGGCATTCAAGGTCTCGAAGGTAGATTCTGCGTCCGCACCCGGTTTGCGGGCTCGACGCGCGCGTGACCGGCTTCCACCGCGACAGCCACCATGCGCGCCACCTCCGCGTGGGCGGAGACGACAATGACACGCTAGTTCCTCCTCGCCGGCGTGCTGGAGCACACGCTCGTCCTCCTCATCGTATGCTGCATGCATAGACGCGGCTCCACCAGCTGCTTGCGTGCTTGGCAGCGCGGTGGCATGGCGAGGAGGGACTGCAGACGACATGAGCGGGCGAGCCTTCGGCTTCATGGCACAGAGATGGCGGCGACGAGGCGTGATGGGCGAGAAATTTTTGGCCGGAGCAGGCGGGCGCCGGCATGTGCAACGGCGGCGGCGGCATATTTATGAGTGCACGTATGTGAGCTTACTTTAGTTTTATATGAGGTTGGTCAAACTTAAAAGAAAACCGTACTAGTACACGTAAACATTAGACTTAGGTAGCGCTTTTTTTTAAGTTAGTACCACAGCCATGATACGGAATCCTGTGCAAGCGCGTGAACCGCGGCCGCGTGGTCGATCGAACGGTGCGTCACCGTGTCGCGCTCGAAGGACATCCACTGAACGTTTTTGTGTGTGTGAAAACAATCCTCGAATATTACTCAGCTTTTTTTCCTGGGAAAGTTCTTGACGCTGCAATATTTCCATATATTTGAATTTAGCTCCAGTTTGTGTTTATTTGGATTTGGACGTTTTAGGTGCGCCCTAGTTTTTTTAATACTTATTTTGTGTGTGTGACTGAGAGAGAACGTGTGTATGTGTCCATATGTGTGTTGTGGCGGAAGGGAAATGTGGAGACGGTGTGCATTTGATACAGACATAGAGAGATGTGAATGTGCAAACGATCATGCATGAGTGAGACATAGACAGATGCCGATACGTTGTGTATACATGAGAGAACGGTCTTCTAGTTTACTTGTGTGTGTGTGAGAGAG
>NC_041381.1:679796230-679813631 GCF_002162155.2 Triticum dicoccoides | reverse complement strand
ATGCAACATATGCATCAACGCTCACATTTTGACACCCCTCACTCGGCCCCTGCCCACCTCAAGGCCCGCGCAATCTCTTCGTGAATACCCATTTCTCTCCTTAGGTTTGTTTTCGCTCAATATCTGACACACACACACACACACACACACACACGCACGCACGCATGCACGCACACACACACACACACACGCACGCAGCACAACACACACACACACTCCCCCGAGCACACAATTCATCCCCATCCAAGGTTATACGGCAACCACTCTCGCTTGTGCTTCTTTGCACCCCAACATGCACAACACCTCAATCTTCAAAGAGCGCATCCAGCAGATCGAAGGCGGCGACCACACCGCGCTAGAGAATGCGGGGTCATTTGGAAGCAGGGTGATGTGACGACGGCTGACTGACTCCTCCCCCCCCACCCTCTCTCTCTCTTGCACAAAATTACCAATCCCTCTCTCCCCCACACAAAATTGTCAATCCCTCAACCCATGAGATCCTTCCCCTCTCGTCCATGTTTTTCCAGCTCTCTCATCAAACATGTTGTCTCTTCTCCTTCCACGTATATAGAATCACGTATATTACATGTCTCCATCTTTCTCACAGACCTAACTTCTTCCTCTCTCTTTCTCTCTCTCTCTCTGTGTGTGTGTGTCTCGTTAGGTTTGTCTCCTACTCTCTCGTCCACATACATACAATCTTTCCCGCCCTATCTGCTCCATCTTCAAAAGCTCTCTCTGCATGTTTCATTCACACAATGGGATATGTCAAAATGTTGCTTCTATAATGGCTGATGTAGAGTTTTGGTTGTTTTTGTTGCATCCTACAAAGTAATAACTATGAAATGCATTTAGATTCTCATTTGATCGGGATTATGTGAGTTTGAGCATGTTGTGAAGTACTATAGACCTTGTATACATCTTGGGATTCGACAATGATTGTAACTATGAATTGTATAGACCATAACGTTCGAAGTCAATAGCCTAATATATTTATTTAACAATTTCAAAAAATGATTAGTTCACTATAAACTAAGAAAACAAATGTGTACTCCCTCCGTTTTTATTTAAGTCCGCGTATTAGCATTGGTCAAAGTCAAGTTTTGTAAACTCTCAGAAAGCTTATTACAAAAAATATTAACATATACAATAACAAATAAATACCATTAGATTCATTATTGAATGTACTTCCACATCATACATATTTGTTATGGTAAATGTTTATATTTTTATATCAACTTGGTCAAACTTTAGGAAGTTTGACTTCGGTCAAACCAAATATGCAGAGTTTACTACTACTACTCGCTAGTTGCTTAGCCGAATCACTCAACATGCCACACGGGGAGTCCAGTGTCACAAAATTTTGAGGTCGATGGGAAAATCTCCCGCGACCCTGATTCGAGCAGTGGGAAGTTACCATCATAGCCTTCGGAACAGGCCTACGTACGACGCTTGGTAGGGGGCTGTTTTCGTAACTTCAAGTTCACCCTACCCAGTCAGCCCCACCCCGGCACCCAGAGTAGTACACCTGAATACTCCCCATTTTGTATCCCCACCGCAAAATAGACTTTTCCATGGCACCGCAGCCTTCGTGCTCCTCCCCTTTACATCGGCACACTCGTCCACCGCAGTGCATCTGCCTCATCGACGACCTCGTACGCCGCACTGGAGCCGGTCCACCGTCGTCGTCGTAGACGGAGCCTCTTCCCCGGCATCATCTTCCACGGTATCGGATCTGCTTCCCAGAAGCCGACGCCAAGCGCAGAAGTACCACCGTTGTGGACAATGAACTGACTCCCGTTGCCGACCATGACTCACAAAGGCCGCCGCGACCATCGTTCTCCTCCTCGATTGGTAATGTGTGTATTGAATCACTTAGCAGTACATGTGCAGTTCCAATTTTGTTCATACCTACCCTTCAATTTTCCTAGGTGCTATTGTTCCCATAAAAGTAATTGGTTATAGCCTCCATTGTTCAACAGAATATCATCTTGTAATTGTGTGTCGCTCCTGTATCGCACTGTGCTTGGGTAGGTTTTTCATCTGCAACCAGCAGTGTGGCAAATGATGGAAAGGTTTTTAGAACTAGCAAGATGCCCATGTGTTGCACGCATCAAGATGCATTTGTATGAGTAGTTTATCTTGTGGGAGAAAAGGATGAACGAGGGAAGGCCTTATTTGCAAATATGGAGAGGGGTATGGGTATCTTTTTGCAAAATTCCCATTTGTTTCCTTCCTATCTGTCACATATAAATCGGACGGCCTATATTGCAAGAAAAAAAAAGTATAGAGAAAAAAAAGTAGACAATAAAGGAAGTAGAGATAAATATTAAATATAAAATATAAAATAAATATAACCATAGAGAAGAGAGTAGAGATAGCAGAGACGTCGGCAAAGGATTGCGCGCGCGCGGGAAAAAGCGGCCGGGCGTGCGCTAGTTTTGGCGCGCGACGTCCGACGTGCTTTATAAAATCCAACGCCCTCCCACCGCTCTGTGCCTCACCACCGCTCTCTCCCCGCTCTTTTTCGCCTCGCCGCCTCTGCGCCACCATGCCGCCGCGTCGCCGGGAAACTTGGGGATACCGCGGCGTCCGTGCGCGCCCCTCCGGCGGCTTCTCCGCCGAGATCCGGTTCTGGGGGATGCGCCTCGGCCTCGGCAATTTCGACACCGCCACCAAGGCCGCCCGCGCGTACGTCGCGGCGGCGTGGCGCCTCCGGTGGCCTCCGGTGGAGCCGCCTATCGCGAGGACAAGCGTAGGCGAAAAGCAGAGGCTCAATACAACATGAGGCTAGGAGCAGTGTCACCCTGGGAATCCGACGATGATCGGTATCTTCACGCCTACAGTCAGACGTCGGAGGAGGACATCACCGAGGAGCAGTCGGACGACGAGGAGTAGTTGAATTATCTTTTTTGTATATATCTATGCTGAGAACTATCCTCTACTCTCTAGTATCTACTTCTCGATCTCAGCACTGTAAACGCTTTTTTAAAGCGCCACACGTTGCGATCCTGTTGGAGATGCTCTAACATGGCAGACGAGTGCTTTAATGTTTCCCACAAGATGTGCGAGTATTACTAGTAGTATTTTTCTTGCCATGTTGAGATTTTGAAACCACGAGTGTGAACATGCAGAGGAGCAATGAAGACCAAACACGGGATATTCGGGACGTCTTCAAGGAGTGTGGCAAGTTAAAGAGGAGCTGCACCGAACCTGTAAAACGAGCTTTGGTAAGTAACACCCTTTCAATTACTTTCGTTTAGCCTCGTGTTCTTCGATGTGTATATGTTGTAGTTTCTGTTTCTCTTAAGCGTGGTGTTCTTCGATGTGTAATAAGAATAGTCTTAATCATCCTAATGCTTTCGTTTTTAACTTGATGTAGGCAGTGGGTGTTCTCACCGTGTAGTCTGTTTTTATATTTCTTTTCCTTTTGAATTCACTTCTCCGAGTTCTGTTTATCTGGCTTCTACTAAATGGATCTTGGTTTCTCTGAGTATTGATCTAAAAAATAAGTAACTTCATGTCAGGATGCAGTTCCTGCAAGGAGGGAAGTATGGTCAACCTCGAGATCATGTTCCAAAATGAGGCTGGATTACTCACAAGGTGCCAGTTCCCTAATGATGTTGGATTAGACACAAGGTGCAAATTCCCAGATGATGCTGGATTACACACAAGCCAGGTGGAGTCGTCAGCTGTTCGTGTCCTCGTGGCATTAGTAAAGGCTGAAAGAAAGCGTGCAGCAGCCCTTGAGAATGTAGCTGAGTTCCTGAAGAAGCGAATAGAGCAATCAGATGCTCTCTTCACCCAAGCCAAAGAAGAGATGGAAGAAGCCAGAAATAAGCTAGCAGAGGCAGAGCAGGCTAGGCCTCTCCTGCTATCTAAAACTGTTGTCAATACAAAATTTCCTTCATAATAGCTAGGTTCAAATGTTTATCCAGTCAGCATGCCTGTTGTGATGTCTCTGCATCTACTGATGTGGCACAAAATGTATTTTTTCGGGTCATGTAATAACAACAATTACTTTCCAAACAATAACAGACGAAGCATTGGACATGGTATAGTTCACGCGCAAGCCCGACATTCCAAGTCCAACTTCCACATCAAACTCATGTTCTCAGATATCTGCACATTCATACATAATGTCCACAACCATGATTCACTTCAAAGCCAAAAAAAATGTGAGGAGAGTTATAAATAAAGAAAAACCTCTACTAGTTCCTGCTACTAGTGCGAGCACAACAAGTCAAGACCATGCGTAAATTAATTATATTTTAGTCATTTTTTGTGTTCTAAAATGCCTGCCGGCTCGTGGAAGGACGTGTTGCCGGCACACATGCGAATTCAATGAAGGCAGGTGGGGCAGTCTTAAGCTGGTTGCACGCGGCGAGGAGGCGTGCTCAGCCGGGCCTGCAGCGAGTGCGGCCCTCCTGGCCGCCGCGCCGGTTCAATGCCTGCGCTATGAGAGGTCGCGTCCGTGTCAGAGAAATCACTCCCTCTAGTCCTTTTTTGTTTGGGTATAACAAAATCTCGTTTTTTTATTCACATTTTACAAGTAAAATTCGTGGACAAACTTTGACCCAAAGTACGATGGGGACTAGTAAACCAGAATGGAGGTAGTAGTTTTTTTAATCAAAGAAGGATTTCCCCTTCCGATTACTGAAAACCAGCATCTAAATCTAAACCATAGTATTTGCCCTAGAACTACCAGGTTCAACATCTCGTAACATAAACCCATACAACCATACGCCAAGGAGGTACGTAGTACTATGAATTCCATTTTCGCTCCATACCAATCGTTCTAAAAACTACTTACTACTTATAACGTGCCATTTAAAATCAGAACTCTTAACCCCGCTAAAAAAATATTTTAAACGTGGCTACTCGGTCTGTGGCAACTGGCGAGGCACCGCGCTCCAAGTCGTTCACCTGTGGTCCCGATCGTCAACTCCTACAAAGGTGCTCCACCACGTACCTGGTACCCGCGAATGCAGAAATCATGCACCTAGAGTTTTAGGGTTTATTTGTTAACGTCGCCTTTACGTAACACTCATGTGTGCGAGACAGCGAGAGGCCGACTGCGTGCGTGCGCCTCTTCTCTTCTTATATGTACTCCACAGTTTGTCTGGTGTCCAAAAAATTATAATAACTACTAGCAATGTGCCAATGCGTTGCCACACGATCAAAGTAGATTAATACATATTCACCGATTTGATAAAAAAAAGTCTAGTTTTGAAATATGTATATCCCTAAAAATATGTTATGTTTCACTCAAAATATATTCCGTTGGCGGTTTTGATGAGATAAGGGAGGCATGTTGTTGGTTTCAAGATTCGAGAAGTGGTATACTCCCTCCGTCCACGAATAAGTGTACATCTAGCTTTTATTCTAAGTCAAAGTTTTAAAATTTTGACCAACTTTATAAAAAATAGTAGTAACATATATGGCATCAAATTGGTATATTATCAAAGTACATTTCAAAACAGATCTAGTGATACTAATTTAGTGCAATAAATGCTTCTACTTTTCCCTAGAAAGTTGGTCAAAGTTTTAAAACTTTGACTTAAGACAAAAGCTAGATGTACACTTATTCGCGTACGGAGGGAGTATGTCTAATTTCTATTCTTACTAGCAAGATGCCCGTGCGTTGCATGGAACATCAAAATCTCATGGGAGAAAAGGATGAACGAGGGAAGGCCTTATCTGCAAATGTGGTGAAGAGTGTGGGTAAATTGCCATATTTTCCTTCCTATCCGTCAGATATAAATCGGACGACCTACATTGCAGGATGGCAGGCCCACCATCATCACCAACTCTATTTTTTATCCCTACTCTTATAAAAAGCATTGTCGGTGATGATCGTGTGCCTGCCATCCTGCAATATAGGCCGTCCGATCTATATCTGATGGATAGGAAGGAAACTATGGCAATTTTGCAAAAAGATACCCACACCCCTCTCCATATTTGCAAATAAGGTCTTCCCTCGTTCATCCTTTCCCCCACAAGATAAACTACTCATACAAATGCATCTTGATGTTCCGTGCAATGCATGGCATCTTGCTAGTTGTTGCAAAAAGCCCATGTTTGTGTGAGAGAGAGGGAGAGTGGAGGAGGACGGAGTGCATGTGTGACAAAGACACAAGTAGTGTGTGTGCGATAGGTATCAGCTTAAAATGAGGCGATAGTGTGTGTGTGCACGATCGAGAGGGCGTGTCTAGAGAAGGGAAGAAAAAGCTACATAGATGCAAGGAGCGAGAGAGAGACATGTATGCGATGGTGGAAGCATGAGTGTGCGGGTGTATAAACCTATCTAGAGGCTAGCTAGTCGATACATGCTTGTGAGAGAAATATGAGTCGGGGTGCGAAAGCGAGAGTTTTGTGTGTGTGAGAGAGAGAGAGACGGTAGTCGGGAAGGGGGGGTGGAAGCAGGAGTTGTGTGTGTGTCTGTGTGAGAGAGAGAGGAGACGGTAGTCGAGGTTGTCTGATCGGTGTCAGTCTGGGATGGAGACAAAAAGGAGACCGCAACAAATGTTGTGTCTACAGGAGAGAGAGAGAGAGAGAGAGAGAGAGAGAGTAATTTTAGTGGTATGAGTCATATGTTGAGACATATAGGGTGTGTGAGAGAATCCCATAGAGAGAAAGACAAAGTGAAAGACGAGTGGAGATTGTGTGTGTGGCGGTGAAAAGGAAAGCTTAGGTACTGAGTGATATCAGAGAACAGTAGAGACGTGAGAGATAATGAAAACCGTGTAATGTATAATGATAGGGAGAGTGTGACACTTATCAAGGGAGACGTCGAGAGACCATGTTTGCGAGGATAGGAGAAACATGAAGTGAGCGTGCGGGTGAGCTGGAGAAAAGAGAGTGATGGCTACCTGAAGGAGCATGCATCCGAGAGAGATGGGCGTGAAAGGAGTGAACAAAAAAGGGATTCAAATATTTGAATTCGAGATAATGATACATGTAATCCATACTCGAACCAAAATTGATCTATCAAACATGCATACTCATATGAATTCACGCACATCTATGTTATTTAATATGTAGATATTACTGATCCATACATTTTAGTAGAACATAATTTGGTTAAATTTTTTCGAATTCAACCTTAAGATTTCGAGATCGTTGTATTTGTAAATCATATTATACATATAAAGGAGCAGAATTCTTTGTTGTGCTTTTGAAAGTATATATGTAAAAAAATGATGTATATAGAATGTAATTCCAATTGAAAATGGATCCCACCCGGAAAAATAGTAGAATACAAATGGGATTCGAATTGAGTTGGCACGGTAAACGTGCACTGTGCAAAATTTGAACAAAGCGGGGAAAGTCGCAGTAACTGCCCGAAACCAAAATCTGTGAGATGGAAATCACTACCGCCTATCCCTGCCACGCAAAGCCTATCTGCTGGATTTTTATAGGTTTCGATAGGGATAGGTTTGTAATTTCACACAAACGTGACGTAACCGCCTCTCACCCGGATTCATACACGGTGGGCGCCAAAACACAGTGTGCCCTCGGCCAAAATTGACTCCCTCCCCGATTCATATTCATACACGGTGGGCGCCAAAAACAAACTCTCGTCGGCAAATATTCGGTGTATGCGAGATTACTGTCCTATCCCCAACCGACTAATGTTGCTGTGATGTACGTAGTAGAAATTTGAAATGGGGGCTAAGTTTGTAAATTTCCTCGCATTTGAGACAAGCGCGCCCTGACTACATGGTTCCCCCCTTCCTCTCTACCTCCCTTTTCCCCATTCGTACTCCGTGGGCGCCAAAACACCCTCTCCAGCCCACCCTCCTTCGTCCGCCACCCCATCCACCGCCGTCCTCCTCCACCATGCCGAAGCTGATACCCCGACGCCGCCGTCCATTACAAGAGATCGACCTCTCTCATCCATGCCTTCGGACCGGGATCCTTGCATCCCGTCCTCTCGCTTCATCCCCGCCGTCGTCCACCTTGCCGGCGCCGCTCCTACGACCGTCTTGTCCACTGCGCCCCGCCGCCACCGTCTACCCTCCTAGATCTGCTTCCACGCCGCCGACAACCATCGCTACCGCAGCACCGTCAAATTCTCACCAGATGTGTACACGGCACCGCACCAAAGGCGGTACTCTTTCGTATCTGCTCAACTTATTTATCACAGCAAGAAAATAGATCGCCACTGCTTTACTCTGATTTCTTGTCTTGGTTGTGAAGTTGCCTTTGTCCGGTTTGCACCTCCAGATCCGCCATGGCACACTCAACACTATACTCCCAATGCTTATGGTTTTCCCCTTTTATATTCCACACTAGTTAAATCACAGCAGACTAAATTTCAAAATGGGGTCAGTCGATTTTTCAGAGCTCGCCGGAGTTCGCCGGTGCGATCCAAGGGGCTCGGGTCGTTGTGGTGCCTCGCCGAACAAAGAAAACTCGATGCGGGTGGGGGGTGGGGGTGGCGGAGGAACACAGGTGGTGGGGCCCGGTGGTCCGGCCGGCGGCCCGTGCGGTGTTCTGTATGGGAAGAATCGTAGACGAGGAAGAAGAAGGGTTAGGAGACGTAGGATCTTCATCCAACCGCCTGAAATGGTCGAGAGACAGCTGGGAGTTGCATTCTTAATGCACTCTGGTTCATCATGTGTGGGCACTGCTCAACCAACATTTTATTATCCAAAATATGCTTGCTCTTCTTTACCATGTTCGATAGAGCTGTGACTCAAAATGTAGGACTGACTCCAGCAAACTGTACCCATACTTCACTGGCCACACCACTAGCCCCACCACACAGGACCTGCACTCCAGCAAAAGGTATACCGATTTAATTTGCCATAGCACCAGCTGTACCACAGAAAAATCCCACTCCAGCAAAAAGTACAACAAGTCCACCGGCCGAAGACCTATCCCAACTGCAGAGACGGCCAATTCCTGTAGATTGGAACCCCATTCCATTTATTCCCAGTTTAAAAGACAATGCTTTCAATGTTGTTAGGGACTACGTGCATATATTCCCATCATGGGAAGATTATTGTTAAGACAAACACCATTTTCACATCTTCCTGTCCAACTTACGTGTAAGTGCTATTATTCATGGTTATTATTTTCCTATTTTCTGCTGATTGAACACATCAATGATTTACATTACATTGTTGTAACTAGGCGAGGGTCAATCTGGATAGACATGACGAGGAAAGCTTGCTTGTGCTTTTCAAGGAAGCATTGCAGCAGTATTGGTGTTACCTTAGGGAATCACACTTTGGTGGCAAATATATAAACGAATTTCCGGTGAAGTCTCATGTGCTAAATTTAGAAGACATTGAATGGAAAAACATTGTTATGCACTGGTCTCGTTCCCAGGATGAGGTACTGTCTATGAAATCACATGACAATTTGAACTTCTACTTTTCCGCATGTGCCTTACGGATCTTGTTTGCAGGAAATCTGCTCGAAGAAGAATTCCGGTTTGAAAAGAACGACAGGATATCAAAAATATGCTGCCCGCTGCTTTGCTCTTGTTAGTACCTATTGTCCTGTATCACTGTACTTGCATACATACCTGGTTCATTATGTGACAGCAGTATGCATGATAGCTTGCTTATCAATTGTTCGCTCCAAATTCTTCAGTATCCAATGCCAATGTTTTTTTAGCTCTACATTGTTCTTGTAAGTACATGTTGTCCTTTATCATTGTACTTATAATGACAGGTAGTTGTTCATGTACCATCACTCTGCAGCTTATTTTCATTTTCCCTCCATTTTCTACACATCAGATCTATATTTACTCTTACCATAAGGTTGGTACTGAAGAAGTTTAGCTGTGCATTGCTCTTGGCTGTAACTTTTGCCTGTATCACTGCACTTACATTTATAGCTACTTGGTTATGTAGCATCACTCTTCATCTTATCTTAAATATTCTCCATTTTTTTGTAAATTATCACATCCATATTTACTCTTAACAAAATGTAGAATAAAGGCAATGCTTATGAAGAAGATTATGTGGTAAACTTCTTGAATTGCCCCCCCCCCATCAGCATGGACAAGGCCTTTATAGAGCCTGTCTTCACCAATATTGTAAGTTTGCCCATCTCAAGCCTTCAAACTTTGTTGTATATATTTGGTTAGGCATGACTGCAACAACTGTTTATTTTTGGTGTTTGCATCAAATTGCATGTTTAAAGTTTATTATGTACTCCCTCCGTTCCAAAATAGATGACCCAATTTTGTAGTGAAGTTACTATAAAGTTGGGTCATTTATTTTAGAATGGAGGGAGTAGTTCATAAACAAAAGTGTATCCTTTCTCAATTTAAGTTTTCAGTTGTACAACCAAGTTCCTTATTCATACCATGTAAATTAAAGTATACACAACAAGTGATCTTCTTTTGCACTGCATGTATTCTTCTGTTCTTCATCCGTAATCTAGTGGTGTGGTGAACCTACCCACTACATCACAATGTCATATTCTGCAATATCTTAACTATGAACAATGTCATATCATTCTACTACTCCCTCTGTCCGAAAATACTTGTCATTGAAATGGATGTATCTAGATGTATTTTAGTTCTAGACACATCCATTTTGATGACAAGTAATTCCGGACGGAGGGAGTATTGTTTAAACAGTCTCTTTATTTGCCAATCTGAAATGGGATAAATTGATAGCACACTAACCATTCATACTTATGAGTTCTTGATCTGTAATCCAGTGGTGTCGTGAAGCTGCCTACTCCTTCACAATGTCATTTCCTGCCATGTCTTGACCTGAACAATACCATATTGTGTTAATGCAATTTTAAACTGTGTCACTTTATTCGTCAGTAAGAAATGTGATGAATTGTCAACACTGATACTTTTATGTGCAAGTCATTTGTCTGCTTGTTTATCTTTCAGAGTGAGAAAGATTTAAGTGTTGAACAAGCGCAGTCTCATCATATTGCTCACCTGCTTGCGCTGCAACTCCCCAGCAGGGCTAACCTTTCTTGAACTCTATTGAAGTGCTTTCGGTTTTGTATATTATTTTGTCGGCGTGTTTATTTGCACTGGTGGCGATCTTTGATGCCCAGTGTATGTAATCTGTTGTCTGCTTGTGCTTTATTATCATAGTGGCGAACTTTGATGCCCAGTGGATGTAATATGCTATAATTTCTTTATTGTATAGTCTAGGTTTTTTCTTATTCATGATGCTGCAGTTATTTTACTGTCTTCGCAGTAAACCGGCCAAACCGTAAAATTACGGTACATAATCGGGCCGTCATGCAATCATGATGTAGGTTGGGCCTGAAACGTGCCGAACAGCTAACGGGCCGGCAGCAGCCCAAATGAACCCCGGCCCATGATTGTGCGAATCAAATCACGGGCTTTTAACAGGCCAAAATTGTCTCGGTCCTTGTTTGGCCCAATCAAATATCAGCTGCGAGCAGGCCGGATGCAAACCGGGCTGTAGTTAGGCCCAACTATATGACGGGCATTTAACAGGCCGAAATTAATATAGGGCCGAAATGTTAAACGGGTCCTTAAGAGGCCAAAACTAATGTCAGGCCGAATTACTAAGTGGGCCTCTAGCAAGTGGGCCCAAAAGCATAGTGTCCAGTTGACGGGCCGAATCTGATATGGGCCATAATTGAGTCCATAGCCTCTTAAAGGGTCGTACCTGATCTGGGCCGTAAATTGGCCCAGAACGTGGTAGGCTTTTAATGGGCCGGATCTCATATGGGCCACTATTAGGCTTGGAACGTGGCAGGCCATTAATGGACCGGATCATATGGGCCACTATTAGGCCCAAAACATGGCAGGCAGTTAATGGGCCGGCCTACTAGGGCTCTCAAATTCTTGTGGGCCTATAGCTAGGCCGACCCGTTAATGTTGGCGAAATCTCGTGGGCCTTTAGCCGGGCCGGCCCATTATGATCCGCAAGAATCTTGTGGGCCTTTACCTGGGCCGGCCCATTATGGCAAACAAAAATCTTGTGGGCCTTTACCTGGGCCGGCCCATTATGGCCCGCGAAATCTTGTGGGCCTTTAGCTGGGCCAGCCCATTATGGCCCGCAAAATCTCATGGGCCTTTAGCTGGGCCGGCCCATTATGGTTCGCAAAATCTTGTGGGCCTTTAGTTGCGGCGGTCAACGTGTCAACATGTCATAGGCGCGTCTCGCCCATTGGATGAGTTACACCTGTGCCAGCGCGGACCTGACACGTGTCTCCTCCAGCCAATGATGATTTTACACGTGGAAAATCCCCATTGGTCAGGGCTGTTAACGGGTTATCGGATCCAAAACCCGACCCGATAGCTTAACGGCGTTCCGTTACGGTGGATGCCACGTGTTGGTCACCCTTGACGAAAGCACTTCTGTGACGCGCGATTTATCGTCATGGAACTGGACACTTCCGTGATGATAATATTGGTAATGTCATCAAACACTTCTACGACAACACAGGTATGACTATCTTGATTCAGTCATAAATTTGTCATGGATGTACATGCATGACAAAAAACGCGACCTACTATGACAAACATGTATCATCAAGGAAGTGTATTTTTTTTGTAGTGCATGCGAGGACCCGGCTCCGCCCGCCTCGCCGCCTCCCCCGCCCAACGCCGCTACATCAACAACCGACATCAGTGTCGCCTATGCCGCAATGCGCCCAAATGATTCAAGACAAATGAAGAAGAGAAAGACTCGAAGCTTACCCGCGCGACGCCCAGCACCGGCGTCGGACTCGGCCACCTCCTTGCCGCCGTGAGCCACGGGCTCCTTTGGTGCCACTGGCGCCACCTGCAACGGAGCCCGGGCGTAAGGATGTCGGCTCGTGTTCAGAAGAATCTCCCGCGACGCGTCGGGACGAATGAGAAGATGCGCGGCGGAAAAATAGCAAGACCAGACGCTCACCTGCGGCGCCGAGTTTGCCTGGCTGTACGACGCCTTGCCGAATTGCCAGTCATCTCCAAGGTTGGCCTTGGAGAAGTGATTCACGCCTCGTGTGACCTGCTCCGCAGATAGCCGCGTCGACCCCATCCGGTTGGGGTCCTGAAGCCCGATCATCTCGCCGATGAGGCAGGAGCGCCTATGAAGCGGGAGAACCCGGCGGGTGACGAACGCGGCGAGGAGGTCGGTACCAGTGAGCCCTTCCTATGTCCTCATCACCGTGACCCGCTCGCAGAGGTTGACGATCTCCTGCGATGGGCGCCGGAGCGAGTAGCCCCAATTCGTTTTCGCCCGCAGCGGCGCGACGGCAAAGGGGGGAAGGTTGATGTGCTCCGCGCCATGATTGCGGATGTAGAAGAAGGAGTTCTGCCACTTCTTGCCAGAATCCTCGAGCGGGATCTTGGGGAAGTCCGCCCCCGACCGCTTCGAGATGACGGCAGCCCCACAGTCGGAGAATTCCCCGGCCAACGGGCCCTGCTGCTTCAAGGAGAAGAAGCGCGGCCAGAGATCAATGGTTGGCTCGACCCCCAGGTACCCTTCGCACAGGGTCACGAAGAAGGAGAGCTGGACGATGGCGCCGGCGCCTAGGTGGTGCGGCTGGAGCCCAAAGAACTCCAAGTACGCACGGAAGAAAGCGCTCGCCGGCAACCCAAAGCCGTGCTTGAAATGCGTGAGGAAGACGACGCGCTCCTGCCCCTCGGGCCGGGGCCTCTGCTCGCCACGCGGCAGACGGACACCGACGCCCGTCTCCCACAGCAGGCGCCGCGAGGACCTAAGGTAGGTGATGTCGTCAGGGGTGACGGTCGATCCCATCCAGGAGCCCGACGGCAGCGACATCAGTGGAAGAGGAAGAGGAAGAAAGACGACGGAGAAGATCTCTGCTCAAGACCGCGGGTGCAACTGTGCGTCAGTGGCAAGAAGCAGAGCGAGAGCAGGAGGACAGGAGGGCGCGAGCGAGAATAATGTCTGCCGCCCCCTTGCCCCCCTTAATTTATAACCCTCGATTCAAACATGGAGGAGTGGGATCGTCTGCACGCGCTAGTTCCACTACCCCACAATAACTGCGCACGTACACGTGCACTAACTACGCGGGGAAGTGCAACCGGCCCCCAGACGCCGCAATAAATCCGCACGCGTGGCCAAGGGCGTGCGGCGGCGGGCCCCGGCCCATCGCCCAGTCCCGTCACGCGCGTGGCCTGTCAAGCCCCTCCGACTCCCGGGCACCATGTGGCGCCTGTGCGAAGCCCGAGGGATCGCCTCAAGATTCGACGGACTCCTCGGTTCCCGCCACGGCCGAGATACCGTGATCCGGTTTCCGAGAAAACCGGCACACAGTGGGTGTTGCCGGACCCGACGTTCGCAGATTCCGCCTTGCTCAAGGGGGAAGCTGCGAAGGCCCACTCATCCGAAGGCGGCGAACCTTCACAGCTTCGGGGACTACTGTCGGGGGGATGAACCCCGGGCAGGCAACGGAACCCGGATCTATTTCAAAAACAGCAGGGCCCGCATCGCCCCGCAAACTGGCACGCACCAGGCCGGGTCGCTCGACCTGGCAAGGCTCACAACCCGGCCAAGACCCTCGACTCGGCAAGGTACGTCGACCCGGCCGCAGCAGCTGGCGCAAGGCGATTCAACCCGGCGCAACAGTGGCTTCCCCAGCAAGCCAACCCACCCATGGCGTCCACGGCAACCCTGCCACGGGTCAGCTCCCATCCCATCCAGGCCGTACGATGGGACGAGACCTCAATCATCGATGACCAAGACTATAGTGCTCCCGCCCATGCCTGTGGTCAGCCGGAGCGTGGCAATAGTGCCCCTTACGTACCCGTTGACCAGGGCTGGCACGGCAACAGTGTTCCCGCCCTCACCGCTGAAGACAGCAAGCGGCAGCCTGACGGAGAACACTGTGCACGGCTCGATGATACGTCTCTAACGTATCTATAATTTTTGATTGCTCCATGCTACTTTATCTACTGTTTTGGACTATATTGGGCTTTATTTTCCACTTTTATATTATTTTTGGGACTAACCTATTAACCGGAGGCCCAGCCCAGAATTGTTGTTTTTTGCATCCCCTCTTTCGTCTACTTCCATTGGTAATTTACTTGGAGCTATATTTTTATTCACCGCATGTCATGTGTTTTGCTTGGAGCGTCTTGTATTATTTGCGTCTTTGCTTGTTAGTTTACCACAATCATCCTTGCTGTACACACCTTTTGAGAGAGCCATACATGATTTGGAATTTGCTAGAATACTCTATGTGCTTCACTTATATCTTTTGAGCTTGATAGATTTGCTCATAGTGCTTCACTTATATCTTTTGAGCTTGATAGTTTTGCTCATAGTGCTTCACTTATATCTTTTGAGCGTAATAATTTTTGCTCTAGTGCTTCACTTATATCTTTTAGAGCACGGTGGTGGATTTGTTTTAAAGAAACTATTGATCTCTCATGCTTCACTTAGATTATTTTGAGGGTTTTTAATAGCATGGTAATTTGCTTAAAGATAATATACTTGGTATTCAAGATATGTGAAACTTTCTTTTGAGTGCGTTGAATACTAAGATAAGTTTGGTGCTTGATAATTGTTTTGAGATATGGAGGTGATAATATCAAAGCAATGCTAGTTGGGGTGATTATGAATTTAAAGAATGCTTGTGTTGAAGTTTGTGATTCTCGTAGCATGCACGTATGGTGAACCGCTTTGTGATGAAGTCGGAGCACAATTTTATTTATTGATTGTCTTCCTTATGAGTGGCAGTCGGGGACGAGCGATGGTCTTTTCCTACCAATCTATCCCCCTAGGAGTATGCGTGTAATGCTTTGGTTTTTGATGACTTCTAAATTTTTGCAACAAGTGCATGAGTTCTTTTGATTAATGTTGAGTCCATGGATTATACACACTCTCACCCTTCCACCATTGCTAGCCTCTCTAATACCGCGCACTTTTCGCCGGTATCATACACCCACCATATACCTTCCTCAAAACAGCCACCATACCTACCTATCATGGCATTTGCATAGCCATTCCGAGATATATTGCCATGCAACTTTCCACCGTTCTGTTCATATGACATACATAACTTTTGTCATATTGCTTTTTGCATGAACATGTAGTTGACATTGTATTTGTGGCAAAGCCACCATCATAATTCTTTCATACATGTCGCTCATGAGTCATTGCATATCCCGGTACACCACCAGAGGCATTCATATAGAGTCATATTTTGTTCTAAGTATTGAGTTGTAATTGTTGACTTGTAAGAAAAATAAAAGTGTGATGATCATCATTATTAGAGCATTGTCTCAGTGAGGAAAGGATGATGGAGACTATGATTCCCCCATCAGTCGGGATGCGACTCCGGACGAAATATAAAAAAAGAGGCCAAAAAAAGAGAAAAGGCCCAAATAAAAAAATGAGAGAAAAAGAGAGAAGGGACAATGCTACTATCCTTTTTCCACACTTGTGCTTTAAAGTAGCACCATGATCTTCATGATAGAGAGTCTCATATGTTGTCACTTTCATATACTAGTGGGAATTTTTCATTATAGAACTTGGCTTGTATATTCCAATGATGGGCTTCCTCAAAAGTGCCCTAGGTCTTCGTGAGCAAGCAAGTTGGATGCACACCCACTTAGTTTCTTTTGTTGAGCTTTCATATACTTATAGCTCTAGTGCATCCGTTGCATGGAAATCCCTACTCACTCACATCGATATCTATTGATGGGCATCTCCATAGCCCGTTGATACACCTAGTTGATGTGAGACTATCTTCTCCTTTTTGTCTTCTCCACAACCACCATTCTATTCCACCTATAGTGCTATGTCCATGGCTCACGCTCATGTATTGCGTGGAAGTTGAAAAAGTTTGAGATTATTAAAGTATGAAACAATTGCTTGGCTCGTCATCGGGGTTGTGCATGATTAAATACTTTGTGTGATGAAGATAGAGCTTAGCCAGACTATATGATTTTGTAGGGATAACTTTCTTTTAGCCAAGTTATTTTGAGAAGACATGATTGCTTTGATTTGTATGCTTGAAGTATTATTACTTTTATGTTAGTATAAACTTTTGTCTTGAATCTTTCGGATCTGAATATTCATGCCACAATTAAGAAGATTTACATTGAAATTATGCCAAAGTATCACTCCGCATCAAAAATTCTTTTTTATCATTTACCTACTCGAGGACGAGCAGGAATTAAGCTTGGGGATGCTTGATACGTCTCCAACGTATCTATAATTTTTGATTGCTCCATGCTACTTTATCTACTATTTTGGACTATATTGGTCTTTATTTTCCACTTTTATATTATTTTTGGGACTAACCTATTAACCGGAGGCCCAGCCCAGAATTGATGTTTTTTGCCTATTTCAGTATTTCGAAGAAACAGAATATCAAACGGAATGAAACCTTCGGGAACGTGATTTTCTCACCGAACGTGATCCAGGAGACTTGGACCCTACTCCAAGGAACAAAAGAGGTGGTCACGAGGGTG
>NC_041381.1:679794108-679795998 GCF_002162155.2 Triticum dicoccoides | reverse complement strand
CCCTAGGGCGTACCCCCTGCCTTGTGGACCCTTGTTGCTCCACCGACGTACTCCTTTCTCCTATATACACCTACGTACCCCCGTTAGATCAAATACGGAGCCAAAAACCCAATTCCACCGCCGCAACTTTCTGTATCCACGAGATCCCATCTTGGGGCCTGTTCCGGAGCTCCGCTGGAGGGGGCATCTACCACGGAGGGCTTCTACATCAACACCATAGCCTCTCCGATGAAGTGTGAGTAGTTTACTTTAGACCTTCGAGTCCATAGCTAGTAGCTAGATGGCTTCTTCTCTCCTTTTGGATCTCAATACAATGTTCTCCCCCTCTCTTGTGGAGATCTATTCGATGTAATCTTCTTTTTGCGGTGTGTTTGTTGAGACCGATGAATTGTGGGTTTACGATCCAGCTTATCTATGAATAATATTTGAATCTTCTCTGAATTCTTTTAAGTATGATTGAGTTATCTTTGCAAGTCTCTTCGAATTATCCGTTTGGTTTGGCCAACTAGATTGGTAGTTCTTGCAATGGGAGATGTGTTTAGCTTTGGGTTCAATCTTGCGGTGTCCTTTCCCAGTGACAGTAGGGGCAGCAAGGCACGTATTGTATTGTTGCCATCGAGGATAACAAGATGGGGTTTTATCATATTGCATGAATTTATCCCTCTACATCATGTCAACTTGCTTAAGGCGTTACTCTGTTTTTAACTTAATACTCTAGATGCATGCTGGATAGCGGTCGATGAGTGGAGTAATAGTAGTAGATGCAGAATCGTTTCGATCTACTTGTCTCAGACGTGATGCCTATATACATGATCATACCTAGATAACATCATAATTATTCGCTTTTCTATCAATTGCTCAACAGCAATTTGTTCACCCACCGTAGAATATTTATGCTCTTGAGAGAAGCCACTAGTGAAACCTATGGCCCCCGGGTCTATTCTCATCATATCAATCTCCATTACTTTATTACTTGCTTTGTTTTTACTTTGCCTTTTACTTTTCACTTTGCATCTCTATATCAAAAATACCAAAAATATTATTTATCATATCTATCAGATCTCACCCTCGTAAGTGACCGTGAAGGGATTGACAACCCCTAATCGTGTTGGTTGCGAGTAGCTATCGTTTTGTGTAGGTACGAGGGACTCGTGCGTGATCTCCTACTGGATTAATACCTTGGTTCTCAAAAACTGAGGGAAATACTTACGCTACTTTACTGCATCATCCTCTCCTCTTCGGGGAAATCCAACGTAGTGCTCAAGAGGTAACACTCGACTCGGCCACGCCATGACGATCGACAATATGGCGCACAGTCCCCCTAGGCACGCGGGGCCCGCACCTAGGGGAACCCGGTGAACCACAAGCCCACAAGCGAGACCTAGCCCGGTACCCTGGACGCCGACAATACGGACCCACCAACTCGGCACATTACCATTGTAACCTTGGGTGGGTGGATCTATAAAACCCCCTAGGAGCCCACGCCTACGGGGGCACTGAAACAGATGCTAAGCAATACAAGATAAGCAAGTAGGCAAGATAGGGCTAGCCACCGCATAGCAACACCAGGGAGAAGGAGCAGCCCAAGCCTTGGCCAGCCTCCTTCCTCCTCCATACAGCTCCAGGAGCGACATTGTACTCTCGACCATCCAACTAAACTCGGCAGGACTAGGGGTGTTATCTCTCCGGAGAGCCCCGAACCTGGGTATGTCCGGCGTCCCGCGCCCGCGCATATCAACCTCGCCTCCGAAGCCCACCAGCGCCCTTGAGCCTCCTCCTCTCTTTAGCCATCCCTTGGCATCTGTCGTGCGCCCACCACAACAAACGTGATCCAGAGGACTTGGAGTGCAAGTCAAGAAGCAGTCGAGGTCTCCACGAGATAGGAGGGCG
>NC_041381.1:679775894-679793865 GCF_002162155.2 Triticum dicoccoides | reverse complement strand
GGGTGCGCCCCCTGTCTTATGGGCCCCTCGGGCGTCCACCGATGTACTTCTTCCTCCTATATAAGCCTACGTACCCCAAAAACATCCAGGGAGCACCTGAAACACAATTTCCACCGCCGTAACCTTCTGTATCAGCAAGATCCCATCTTGGAGCCTTCGTCGGCACTCTGCCAGAGGGGGAATCGACCACGGAGGGCTTCTACATAAACACCATAGCCCTTCCGATGAGTTGTGAGTAGTTGACCACAGACCTACAGGTCCATAGTTGATGTAATCTCTTTTTGGATCTCAATACAATGTTCTCCCCCTCTCTTGTGGAGATCTATTTGATGTAATCTCTTTTTGCGATATGTTAGTCAAGATTCGATGAATTGTGGGTTTATGATCAAGTTTATCTATGAATAATATTTGAATCTTCTCTGAATTCTTTTATGTATGATTGAGTTATCTTTGCAAGTCTCTTCGAATTATCAGTTTGGTTTGGCCTACTAGATTGATATTTTTTGCCATGGGAGAAGTGCTTAGCTTTGGGTTCAATCTTGCGGTGTTCTTACCCAGTGACAAAAAGGGTTGCAAGACACGTATCGTATTGTTTCCATCGAGGATAAAATGATGGGGTTTATATCATATTTCTTGAGTTTATCCCTGAAAGTGCAACTATCCCTAGGTGGTTTTGGTAATTCATAACAACATATAGCTCATTGAGCTAATGCTATTCCAAGACAAATATTTCAGGAAAGCTCAGTGAATGGCATGGCATGGATGATGAAAGTGGATCCCTCAAAATATCAAGGACAAAGGATTGGCTCAAGCTCAAAAGCTCAAGACTCTTCATTTTACATTTTAGTGATCCAAGATCACATTGAGTCTATAGGAAAAGCCAATAATATCAAGGAGGGATGGGGTGTTGCTTAATGGGCCTCTTGCTTAAAGTGCTTAGTGATATGCTCCAAATACCCTCAACTACTTTCCCACATCCACATATGACCTAAACCTAAAGTCAAAATCGGTCACACCGATTCTTTCTATCTAGCGCCACCGAGTTAAGATGTCATAGCCACTGCCACAAACCCTAGGCAAATCGGTCTCACCGATAGGGATCTCGTTCTCACCGAGATGGGATTGTAATATATCTGTTTCCCTTCGTAACGTTTCGGTCTAACCGAAGTGAGTGATCGGTCCCACCGAGATTGCAATGTAAACTCTCTGTTTTCCTTCCGTAACATTTCGGTCTCACCGAAAAGAGCGGATTGGTCCCACCGAGTTTACCTGACCAACTCTCTAGTTAGCTAATTACCAAAATTGGTCTCACCGAGTTTGTGTAATTGGTCTCACCGAGATTACGTTATGCCCTAACCCTAACCATATCGGTCCTACCGAGTTGCATGCCAGTCCCACCAAAAATCCTAACGGTCACTAGGTTTACTGAATCGGTCCGACCGAGTTTGTTGATTCGGTCCCACCGAGATTGGTAAATTGTGTGTAACCGTTAGATTTTGTGTGGAGGCTATATATACCCCTCCACCTCCTCTTCATTCATGGAGAGAGCCATCAGAACAAACCTACACTTCCAACTTACCAGTTCTGAGAGAGAACCACCTACTCATGTGTTGAGGCCAAGATATTCCATTCCTACCATATGAATCTTGATCTCTAGCCTTCCCCAAGTTGCTTTCCACTCAAATCTTCTTTCCACCAGATCCAAATCCTATGAGAGAGAGTTGAGTGTTGGGGAGACTATCATTTGAAGCACAAGAGCAAGGAGTTCATCATCAACGCACCATTTGTTACTTCTTGGAGAGTGGTGTCTCCTAGATTGGCTAGGTGTCACTTGGGAGCCTCCGACAAGATTGTGGAGTTGAACCAAGGAGTTTGTAAGGGCAAGGAGATCGCCTACTTCATCAAGATCTACCGCTAGTGAGGCAAGTCCTTCGTGGGCGACGGCCATGGTGGGATAGAGAAGGTTGCTTCTTCGTGGACCCTTCTTGGGTGGAGCCCTCCGTGGACTCGTGAAGCCGTTACCCTTCGTGGGTTGAAGTCTCCATCAACATGGATGTACGATAGCACCACCTATCGGAACCACGACAAAAATATCTGTGTCTCCAACTGCGTTTGAATCCTCCAAACCTTTCCCCTTACTTTCTTGCAAGTTGCATGCTTTAATTTCCGCTACTATATACTCTTTGCATGCTTGCTTGAATTGTGTGATGATTGCTTGACTTGTCCAAATATAGCTAAAATCTGCCAAACTCTAAAATTGGGAAAAGGTTAAGTTTTTAATTGGTCAAGTAGTCAAATCACCCCCCCCCCTCTAGACATACTTCAAGGTCCTACAAGTGGTATCAGAGCTTTGGTCTCCATTTGCTTTGATTTCCATAGCTTTTGGTGGTCATAGCCTTGGTTTCACAACCTAGGAGAGTATGGCGTCTAGCGAGGGAAATTATCCCCGTAGAGGTCCTTACTTTGATGGTACTAATTTTGCTAGTTGGAAGCATAAAATGAAAATGCATATTCTCGAACATAACCCCGCCATTTGGGCTATTGTTTGTATTGTCTTGTAAGGTGAATTCTTTGATGGGAGAGAGCCGAACCGTGAAGCTAATCCGGATGAATTAAAGATGCTGCAGTACAATGCTCAAGCTTGTGATATCCTCTTCAACGGATTGTGCCCTGAAGAATTCAACAAAATCAGCCTTCTTGAGAATTCAAAGGAAATTTGGGACACTTTGATTGATATGCATGAAGGTACTGACTCCGTCAAGGAATCCAAGTTGGATGTGCTCCAAAGTCAGCTTGACAAGTTCAAAATGAAGGATGGTGAAGGTGTCGCTGAAATGTACTCTAGGCTTGCTCTTATCACAAATGAGATTGCCGGCTTAGGGAGTGAAGAGATGACCGACAGATTCATCATCAAGAAGATCCTAAGAGCATTGGATGGAAAATATGATACCGTGTGCACATTGATTCAAATGATGCCCAATTACAAGAATCTCAAGCCAACGGAAGTCATTGGTAGAATTTTTGCTCATGAGATATCACTCAAGGATAAGGAGGAACTTCACAACAAGTCAAGTGGTGCTTACAAAGCCTCATGTGAAGCCCCCACATCATCAAGTGAGAAACAAACCTTCAATGAAGAATTGAGCTTAATGGTGAAGAATTTCAACAAATTCTATAAGAGTAGAAGCAAAGAAAGAAGCTCTAAGTCAAGGTCCAACAATGACAAAAGATCTTCCAGTCGAGAGCGAAATTGCTACAATTGTGGGAGACCCGGACACTACTCCAATGAGTGTACGACACCCTACAAAAGAAGAGAAGATTCTCCTAAAAGAAGAAGTAGAAGAGAAGAATCACCACCAAGAGAGAGGAGGAGTAGAGATGATCGTTATGAACGAAGACCCTCACAGAGAAACAAGGATTCGGAAAGGAAGGACAAGTCATCAAGGAGCTACACAAAACGAAGACATCAAGCTCATGTTGGTGAATGGGTATCCGGTTCCGACTCTGAACATCACTCCGAGAGAAGCTATCACTCCGACTCTGAACATACTCAAGATGAAGGTGTTGCCGGTCTAGCACTTGTGTCGACCAACTCCTACGACATCTTTGAATCACCAAATGAAGGAATTGGAAGATGCTTCATGGCTAAAGGCCCTAAGGTAACTCATCCTGAGTATGTTGATTTTAATAGTGATGAAGATGACTTGCTAGGTGGTGATGATTTACTTATTGACAACTCTAGTGATGAATACTATGATGAAACTTCAATTAATCATGCTAAACAAGATAAAACAAATGACAATGATAAGGAGAAGATTGAGCTTCTAACTAAAGAACTAAACACTCTTAAGTTAGCTCATGAAACTATCTTCGAAAATCATCAAGAACTTTTAAGGGCTCATGAGAAGTTACGCTTTGAAAAGCTCAATCTTGAGCAAGAGCATGAGTTCTTAAAGGCAATCAATGATGATCTTCGCAAGAAAAGTTCTTCTTATATTGCCAAGCGTTTACTCTTATCTACTTACATGCCTCAAGTCAAGTCTAGTAACAAGAACAAGAAAGATTCTTCCTCTAGTAGTAACAATAACAATGCTAAATCCAATATTGTTGCTTCTAGTAGTTCTCTTGATTCCACTAATGATTCTCTTAGCCAAGTTACACTTGAGCAAGAAAATAGCTTATTGAAGGGAATTATAGAGAAAGGTGTATACAAGAGCCTTGCCGGGAGTAAGCAATTCAAGGAAATCGTACGCAAGGAAGGAAGGAAGGCACCGGAAGAATCTAGGTGTTGGTTTTGAACGAAAGTTCAATGCCAATGGAGTTGAGTGGGAAGAAGATCAATACCCCAAGACGAAGTTTGTTCCTCAACAAGAGAAGTATGATCCTACTTCCTTCAAGGGAACACAAGCACAAGATGATCTTCCACCACAAGACCACAAGAACAAAGGCAAGGACAAGCTTCAAGAGGAGATTGATGCATTTTAAGAAGCACCTAAGGCCTTGGTCAAGTGGGTTCCCAAGACTACGTCAAGTTCTACTTCATCAAGCACAACTACTACACCAAGGATTCCCATCAAGATGATGTGGATCCCGAAGAAGAAGAACTAGAGAGTTCTTGAGGGTGACTCCGCCAACACTCTTCACTCATATCATTATGGCAAGGACAAGTGCAATCAACTTCCACATCTTGCACTAGTTCAAGGAGTCACAAACCCTCATGTTGGTAAGGCAAGGGACATGGTAACCTAATCATTTCATGGACATCATCTTGTGTGCAACACACTCCAAAGGATTGCTCCAAAAGATCTACATCAACATTGAGCATCCACATCTTCAACACCTACATGAAGTCATCATCGACAAAACCCAAGGTTAGTTCATCCCTCAAAGGGGGATCTCACATCTAGGGGGAGCTTAACTCTAAGAATTGAGTAAAAGCAACTCTAATGGTGTGAACACATCAATGCATTATGTAAAAGTGGTAACCCCACTTGAGCTTAAACGATGAGTATGACCTATGATCAAATGTTCTCATTTGACTCCTAAGTCAATATACTCATATATAGATGACCTAGTAATCGCCAATTGTTTGATAGATGCTAGAATTGGTTGTGCATGCTTTGCCACATATTTCATTTGTCATTTTATTGTGCGAGCATGTTGGTGGTATATTTTACTCATTCGAGGACATCCACTTGTTCTTTTGATTGATTGGTTTCTTTTTCTTTGGCCAAGTGGATGGACAAGAATGCCTAAGAACCTTCTCTAGCTATCTATGCTCTTCTCGTCTCAAACTCTATTCATGCTACATCGCAAAATTTGATCAAGTCAAATTCGAACCACTCTGTGTGAGGAGCACTCGGAGTCCCCGATTCGTCATAGACTTAAACTTCCAAAACTTCTTTGTGATTTTCAGTCTGACCGATTCCTCCATTTCGGTCCTACCGAGATCACTAAGTCGATCTAGGTTTTTAATCTCGGTGCAACCGATTTGAACTTTTCGGTCACACCGAGTTGCTGTAACTGTATACAATTATGCATCTCGGTGCCACCGACTTGCTCCACTCGGTCACACCGACAGTGTCGGGCTATATATACTCATGGGAAAATTTTGGAAAACTTTCTCCGAAACTCTTCGCCCGCGCATAGCTCGCTCTGCCTACCAGGTCTACGGATCGTCGACTTCGTCGCCAACCGCCTCCTGTTGCTGGTGTCCGCCGTCGTCAACTGATTTCTTCTCCGCCGTTGCCGCCGTAGCGAGTTCACCGCCGAACTAGGGTATGAACTCGATCACAGTGCTATCCTCGTCTGATTCTCAGCACATTGTGTTCGTAATGCATCTTGCCACGATTGAAACACTCCTATCCAGTCAATGCGATCCTTAGAATAGATGTGATTCGAAAATTTAGGGTTAGGTTTCTGCCGAAACCATCTCGGACCCACCGAGTTGAAAAACTCGGTCCCACCGATTTGGCTAACGCCATTGCACTAGTAAGTCTCGGTCTGACTGAGAATTACAAATCGGTGTGACCGATTTTAGAACTTTGTGAAACCCTAGCAGTCTTGGTGCCACCGAACTGTGACTCGGTCTGACCGAGTTCACTAGTTTAGGTTCCAAAACTGCTTCGGTATCACCGAGTTTGAAAATCGGTAGATCCGAAATGCTTTCTGTGGAAACTAAAACTAAGTTTTTTGAATCATTCTTTTGCAAAAATCTCTGCATTTTGTGATGCTCATCCATTCTATCTCATCTATAACTATTCACAGGGTCAACAGTCAGTGATTTACAGCATGTCAGACCAAAGTGATAGTCAGAACAAGTCAGCAGAGCAGATTCACATGAGTGAGGGCACTAGTCCCTCTAGCATCTCAGATGAAGGGAGTAGAAGCACTCCAAGCAATTTGCCCAAAGCAGCCACAAGAGCAAGAAGGAAGAGAACCTCAGACTCTGAGGATGAGGATTATGTGGCTGTTGAAGATGAGGCTACTTCCAAGAAGGTAGTGCTCAAGAAGGTGCACAGCTCAACTGCAGTAAAGCCAGGCATGAAGATCAAAAGGCCTGCAGGAAGACAACCAATGTCTAAAGCCAGAGGATCAAATCAAGTACCTGAAAAGCCTGATCCCAAAGAGCCAGCTGCAGAAGGAAAGAAAAGGAAGGAAAGGGTCAAGAAGACCATGGCCAGAGTTGTTGGTCAACCTTCCATGATGGAAGAGGGAGAAGAGGTTGTTGAACCAGCACCCAAGGCACAGAAGCTTATGTGTGATGCTATAAAGTCAGGGGCTACAACATCAAAGCCCAAAGAAGCACCCAAAGCTGCCCCCAAGCCCAAGATTGCACCTAAGAGGAATACCAGGAGTATACCAGTAGCTGAGAAGAACAAGGCCCCAATGCCTGATGTTGCTGCTGAGGAAGATGAAGAAGGGCAGGTCCTAAGGAAGCTCAAACCCAAGATCCCAGACCACAATGATGCTCATCCTGTGGCTGAGGACATGAATATCAGGAGAGACTCAGGGTTGAGGCTATGGAGATTGTCAGATCCATATGCCACCAGGAGAAGGACTGCTGTAGATTACAGGTTCCACACCAAGGAGCAGCAGGACTTCTATGAGACAATCTTGTTGGACAAGAAGCCCATAGTGTGTGATATGAGGTGGGTCGACTGGACCTACATGAAGGAGAATGAAGAACACTATCCTGGAGTATATGACAGTTTTGTTGCTTGTGGAGTTGCAGATTTTGTTGGGTAGAAGCTCACCAACTGGAATGATGAACTCATTATGCAATTCTACTCCACAGCACATTTCTATCCAGATGGGAGGATAGTTTGGATGTCTGAAGGAACAAGATACCAGTCAACCATAGAGGAATGGGCAAGTCTGATCAATGCCCCAGAGGAGAGTGAAGATGACTTGGATGTATATGCCAAGAAGAAGATGGGACACAATACTATGTCACATATGTACAAGGAGATCCCAGACAAAGCTCCTGAGACTTTCTCGTTTGGGTCAGTCCATTTTCTTCTGTCAGGGCTGCCTACGATCAACTGGATCTTAAGGCACACTCTTTTGCCCAAATCAGGTGACCACAACATGATCAGAGGGCATGCAATTAACTTGCTACACATATTTGATGTGCCACAGAAATTCAAGGTCATGAGCCTTATGGTTGAAACTATCAAAAGGACAGCAGTAGATCAAAAGAGAAGTTGTGGATATGCCCCACAGATTCAGGAGTTGATTAAATCAAAGATGGGCACAGGAAAATATCTGTTGGATAAGGAACATTTTGGTCTCTGTCCAGACTTTGAGGACAATCAAGTTGTCATGAATGAGAATGAACCATCATCAGTGCAAGCTCAAGAGAAGAAGGAGAAGGCAAGGAAAGAGAAGGCTGCCAAGATGCCAACTCAAGAGGAGGCATCTGAATACTTTTTGAAGAACAAACAGGAGCAGCTTGGTTACTTGATAGCATCAACACTGAGGATTGAGAAGGGGTTGGCCACCCTAACTCAAAACCAGGAGAGCCTGGAAAGAATCATGGAACAAAAATTCTATGATCTTGATGTCAAAGTAACTGAGATTCAGTCAGTTGTGGAACAGCTTCAGGATGACATGCAGGAGAGGAAGGGCAAGACAACCACTGATGCATTTGCCAGAGTTCCTAGAGCTCAGAGGTCAGCTGCAGTGCCTGTGACAAACAATAGAGCCACATCATCAGCACCAGCTACAACTCCTACAGCTCCAGGGCAACTAGCTCCAGCACCAACTCCTCCATCTCCATCTACATCAACAGAAGTCTTCGTCCAAGGAGCCATCTCTACACCACCACCACCTTAAGACCAAGCCTGAGAGTCGATCTAGCACTATGCATTTTCTATTAACTTTTTGGTAACTTGTTGCCAAAGGGGGAGAAAAATGTATAGATCATAGGCTTCGAGAGAGAGAGAGAGTGTGTTGCTTTTGTTCTCTCTTGTCTTCTTGGTTGAACTATGTTTACTTTTTGATTGCTTGAGATACTATGCAATTACCTGTGAGACATTGATGATCATGTGTTTGATCATAAGCTACACTTATGCTTGTTTGATGATATTATCTTACCTATCCTTATATGATCATTCACTTTGCTTGGTGATCAGTGCATGTATTCAATCTTTATTATTTTGAGCGCTCCACCAAGATGTATGTGACATGGAAGAGTAATCCATGAGCCTAATTCCTTGTGCATTTGCAGTCCAAAGCAAATCTTAAAATATGCACAAATTTAGGGGCAGCTCTTGCTTATCACATACTTCTCAAAGCGACGATGTTTTTCAATCTTATTATCATTTGTCGAAGCTTTGATCTATATGTTGTCATCAATTACCAAAAAGGGGGAGATTGAAAGTGCAACTATCCCTAGGTGGTTTTGGTAATTCATAACAACATATAGCTCATTGAGCTAATGCTATTCCAAGAAAAATATTTCAGGAAAGCTCAATGAATGGCATGGCATGGATGGTGAAAGTGGATCCCTCAAAATATCAAGGACAAAGGATTGGCTCAAGCTCAAAAGCTCAAGACTCTTCATTTTACATTTTAGTGATCCAAGATCACATTGAGTCTATAGGAAAAGCCAATACTATCAAGGAGGGATGAGGTGTTGCTTAATGAGCCTCTTGCTTAAAGTGCTTAGTGATATGCTCCAAATACCCTCAACTACTTTCCCACATCCACATATGACCTAAACCTAAAGTCAAAATCGGTCACACCGATTCTTTCTATCTGGCACCACCGAGTTCAAATGTCATAGCCACTGCCACAAACCCTAGGCAAATCGGTCTCACCGATAGGGATCTCGGTCTCACCGAGATGGGATTGTAATCTCTCTGTTTCCCTTCGTAACGTTTCGGTCTAACCGAAGTGAGCGATCAGTCCTACCGAGATTGCAATGTAAACTCTCTGTTTCCCTTTCGTAACATTTCAGTCTCATGAAAAGAGCGGATTGTTCCCACCGAGTTTACCTGACCAACTCTCTGGTTAGCTAATTACCAAAATCGGTCTCACCGAGTTTGTGTAATCGGTCTCACCGAGATTACGTTATGCCCTAACCCTAACCATATCGGTCCTACCGAGTTGCATGTCAGTCCCATCGAAAATCCTAACGGTCACTAGGTTTACTGAATCGGTCCGACCGAGTTTGTTGATTCGGTCCCACCAAGATTGGTAAATTGTGTGTAACGGTTAGATTTTGTGTGGAGGCTATATATACCCCTCCACCTCCTCTTAATTCGTGGAGAGAGCCATCAGAACAAACCTACACTTCCAACTTACCAGTTCCGAGAGAGAACCACCTACTCATGTGTTGAGGCCAAGATATTCCATTCCTACCATATGAATCTTGATCTCTAGCCTTCCCCAAGTTGCTTTCCACTCAAATCTTCTTTCCACCAGATCCAAATCCTATGAGAGAGAGTTGAGTGTTGGGGAGACTATCATTTGAAGCACAAGAGCAAGGAGTTCATCATCAACGCACCATTTGTTACTTCTAGGAGAGTGATGTCTCCTAGATTGGCTAGGTGTCACTTGGGAGCCTCCGACAAGATTGTGGAGTTGAACCAAGGAGTTTGTAAGGGCAAGGAGATCGCCTACTTCGTGAAGATCTACCACTAGTGAGGCAAGTCCTTCGTGGGCGACGGCCATGGTGGGATAGACAAGGTTGCTTCTTCGGGGACCCTTCTTGGGTGGAGCCCTCCGTGGACTCGCGCAGCCGTTACCCTTCATGGGTTGAAGTCTCCATCAACGTGGATGTACGATAGCACCACCTATCGGAACCACGACAAAAACATCCGTGTCTCCAACTGCGTTTGAATCCTCCAAACATTTCCCCTTACTTTCTTGCAAGTTGCATGCTTTAATTTCCGCTGCTATAACTCTTTGCATGCTTGCTAGAATTGTGTGATGATTGCTTGACTTGTCCAAATATAGCTAAAATCTGCCAAACTCTAAAATTGGGAAAAGGTTAAGTTTTTAATTGGTCAAGTAGTCTAATCACCCCCCCCCCCTCTAGAGATACTTCAAGGTCCTACAATCCATCTACATCATGTCATCTTGCTTAATGCGTTACTCTGTTCTTATGAACTTAATACTCTAGATGCATGCTGGATAGCGGTCGATGCGTGGAGTAATAGTAGTAGATGCAGGCAGGAGTCGGTCTACTTGTTGCGGACGTGATGCCTATATACATGATCATGCATAGATAACGTCATAATTATTCGCTTTTCTATCAATTGCTTGACAGTAATTTGTTCACCCATCGTAATACTTATGCTCTTGAGAGAAGCCTCTAGTGCAAACTATGGCCCCCGGGTCTATCTCTTATCATATTTGCTTCCAATCTACTTTTATTTGCATCTTTATTTTCTGCATCTATATTATAAAATACCAAAAATATATTTATCTTATCATACTATCTCTATCAGATCTCACTTTCGCAAGTGGCCGTGAAGGGATTGACAACCCCTTTATTGCGTTGGTTGTGAGTTCTTTGTTTGTTTGTGTAGGTTCGTGGGACTTATTGAGGAGCCTCCTACTGGATTGATACCTTGGTTCTAAAAAACTGAGGGAAATACTTACGCTACTCTGCTGCATCACCCTTTCCTATTCAAGGAAAACCAACGCAAGCTCAAGACGTAGCAAGAAGGATTTCTGGCGCCGTTGCCGGGGAGGTCTTCGCTCAAGTCAAGACATACCAAGTACGCATCACAAACTCATCTCCCTTGCATTTACATTATTTTCCATTTGCCTCTCGTTTTCCTCTCCCCCACTTCACCCTTGCCGTTTTATTCGCCCTTCTTCTTTTCGTCTTTGTGCTTTGATGTCTTACTTGGCTCGTTCGCTCGTTTGGTTGGAATAGTTGTTTATTTATTGCTAAACAGAGAACTTAAGATCTATGGATCCTCATCCGCTTGTTAATCTTTTTAAGAGATCCAATTATGATGAACCAATTGCTAGTGAATTTTGTGCACTAGATTATCTTTATGAAGCTTTGCTAACAATTTGTGAATCTGAAAATTATGATGATGAAATTTATGAAGAGATTCATGATAACTCCTTGAATAAAAAGCATGATTGCAATGATTTTCCTATAAATTCTCTTGATGTCAATTGTGCTAATAATATGCAAAACCCTAAGCTTGGGGATGCTAGTTTTGCTATGTCTACTACTTGTTTCAATGATCATGATTGGGGTGATTCTTCTTATAACCTTGAAAGTTTATTTAAGCCCCATGATGAATATGAGATTGATAATAGTGTTTTCAATAATATTGAAAGTGGGTTTGGAAGAGTGTCAACTTTAGATCCCACATATTTGGAGTATGTTCAATCTTATGATATTTTTGATAAAAGTGGGTTCGGAAAGGTCATGACTTTAGTTAATGTTAATCCCACTATCTTGGAAGAGTGTCAACTTTGCATGCATGTGGATCATGTTGAGAATATGTTTTGTGATAGCTATTTTGTTGAATTTGCCTATGATCCTACATGTAATTATTATGAGAGAGGAAAATATGGTCGTAGAAATTTCTATCTTATTAAATTACCTCTCGTCATGTTGAGATTGCTATCGTCTCTTTCTTCTTCCTTGCATATGCTAGTTCTTGCTTGCCTTGCAAATTTGTTTGCTTATAATATGCCTATGCATAGGAAGTATGTTATACTTAGATGTGTTTGTCTTTCACGTGTTTCATGATGCTCCCTTTATGCTTCAATTCTTGTCTTTCATGTGAGCATCGTTGAAATCTCAATGCCTAGCTAAAAAGGCTTTAAAGAAAAGCGCTTGTTGGGAGACAACCCAATATTTTTCCTTGCTGTTATTCAATAAATTTTTCTTCTAGTTTATGTTTAGATGTGTTTTTTCTTTTAATTAGTGTTTGTGCCAAGTAGAACCTATAGGATAACCTATGATATGAGTTGATTTGATTCTGTTGAAAAACAGAAACTTTGCGCTCACGAGAAAAAATTCAATAAATCACAGGAACGAGGTTTTGCATTGATTAGTTTTGCTGCTGTTCAATAAACAAATTGTTTAGGACTTCCTATTTTGGTAGGATTTTTAGAGTTCCAGAAGTTTGCGTTAGTTACAGATTGTTACAGACTGTTTTGTTTTTGACAGATTCTGTTTTTCGTGTGTTGTTTGCTTATTTTGATGCATCTATGGCTAGTATGTAAGGGTATGAACCATAGAGAAGTTGGAATACAGTAGGTTTAACACCAATATAAATAAAGAATAAGTTAATTACAGTACCTTATGTGGTGGTTTTGTTTTCTTTGTATAAGATTTCCTGTTGAGTTTTGTGTTGTGAAGTTTTCAAGTTTTGGGTAAAGATTTGATGGACTATGGAATAAAGGGTGGCAAAAGCCTAAGATTGGGGATGCCCAAGGCACCTCAAGATATTCAAGAATATCCAAAAGCCTAAGCTTGGGGATGCCCCCGGAAGGCATCCCCTCTTTCGTCTTTGTTCATTGGTAACTTTACTTGGAGCTATATTTTTATTCGCCACATGATATGTGTTTTGCTTGGAGCGTTGTGTATTATATTAGTCTTTGCTTTTTAGTTTACGACAATCATCCTTTCTGTAACACACCTTTTGGGAGAAGCCTATTTTCTTAGGATTTGCTAGAATACTCTATGTGCTTCACTTATATCTTTTGAGCTAGATAGTTTTAGCTCTAGTGCTTCACTTATATCTTTTAGAGCATGGTAGTGGATTAATTTTGAAGAAATTGCTAGTCTCTCATACTTCACTTATATTATTTGAGAGTCTTTTAGAACAGCATGGTATTTTCTATGGTTATAATTTGGTCCTAGATTGATGAGCATCCAAAGTTGGGTATAATAAAAACTATCATAGGAACTGAATTGGATGCTATGATCAATTTGATACTTGATAATTGTTTTGGGATATGGAGGTAGTGATATTAAAGTCATGCTAGTTGGGTGATTATGAATTTAAAGAATGCTTGTGTTTAAGTTAGCAAGTCCCATAGCATGCACATATGGTTAAAGTTGTGTAACAAATTTGAAACAAGAAGTGTACCTGGCTTGTGCATCCTTATGAGTGGTGGTCGGGTATGAGCAATGGTCTTTTCCTACCAATCTATCCCCTAGGAGCATGCGCGTAGTGCTTGGTTTTTGATGAATTCTAAATTTTTGCAATAAGTATATGAGTTCTTTTGACTAATGTTGAGTCCATGGATTATACGCACTTTTAACTTTCCATCATTGCTAGCCTCTTCGGTACCATGCATTGCCCTTTCTCACTTTGAGAGTCGGTACAAACATCGTCGGTGCATCCAAACCCTGTGATATGATACGCTCTATCACACATAAACCTCCTTATATCCTCCTCAAAACAGCCACCATACCTACCTATTTATGGCATTTCCATAGCCATTCCGAGATATATTGCCATGCAACTTTCCACCGTTCCGTTTATCATCATCATGACATACATTACTTTTATCATATTGCCATTGCATGATCATGTAGTTGACATCGTATTTGTGGCAAAGCCACCATGCATAATTTTTATACATGTCACTCTTGATTCATTGCACCATCCCGATACACCGCTGGAGGCATTCATATAGAGTCATATCTTGTTATAGTTTCGAGTTGTAATTCATGTGTTGTAGTCAATAAAAGTGTGGTGATCATCATTATTAGAGCACTGCCCAACGAAAAAAAGGCCAAAAAAGAAAGGCCAAACAAAAAAAGAAAAAAAAGAAAAAAAATAAAAGGGCAATGCTACTATCTCTTTTTCCACACTTGTGCTTCAAAGTAGCACCTTGTTCTTCATGTAGTGAGTCTCATATATTGTGCTTCAAAGTAGGACCATGTTCTTCATGTAGAGAGTCTCATAGGTTGTCACTTTCATACTAGTGGGAATTTTTCATTATAGAACTTGGCTTGTATATTCCTACGATGGGCTTCCTCAAATGCCCTAGGTCTTCGTGAGCAAGCAAGTTGGATGCACACCCACTAGTTTTTTTTTGTTGAGCATTCATTTATAGCTCTAGTGCATCTGTTGCATGGCAATCCCTACTCCTCATGTTGACATCAATTGATGGGCATCTCCATAGCCCGTTGATAATCCTCGTCAATGTGAGACTTTCTCTTTTTTGTCTTCTCCACACAATCCCCACCATCATATTCTATTCCACCCATAGTGCTATATCCATGGCCCACGCTCATGTATTGCATGAAGGTTGAAAAAGTTTGAGATTATTTAAGTACGAAACAATTGCTTGGCTTGTCATCGGGGGTATAGAAGTTGGGAACATCTTTGTGTGACGAAAATGAAGCATAGCCTAACTATATGATTTTGTAGGGATGAACTTTCTTTTGCCATGTTATTTTGAGAAGACATGATTGCTTTGATTAGTATGCTTGAAGTGTTACTATTTCTTTTATCAATATGAACTTTTATTTTGAATCATTTGGATCTGAACATTCATGCCACAATAAAGAAAATTGTATTAAGAATTATGCTAGGTAGCCACATAAAAAATTCTCTTTTTATCATTTACCTACTCGAGGACGGGCAGGAATTAAGCTTGGGGATACTTGATACGTCTCCAACGTATCTATAATTTTTGATTGTTCCATGCTATTATATTACCCCTTTTGGATGTTTATGGGCTTTATTTTACACATTTATATCATTTTTGGGACTAACCTACTAACCGGAGGCCCAGCCCGTATTGCTGTTTTTTTGCCTATTTCAGTATTTCGAAGAAAAGGAATATCAAACAAAGTCCAAACGGAATAAAATCTTCGGGAGCGTGATTTTTGGAACGAACGTGATCCAGAGGACTTGGAGTGCAAGTCAAGAAGCAGCCGAGGCCTCCACGAGATAGGAGGGGCCCCCACTATAGGGCGCGCCCCCTGTCTTGTGGGCCCCTTGGGCGTCCACCGACGTACTTCTTCCTCCTATATAAGCCTACGTACCCCGAAAACATCCAGGGAGCACCTAAAACACAATTTCCAACGCCGTAACCTTCTGTATCCGCGAGATCCCATCTTGGAGCCTTTGTCGGCACTCTTCCGGAGGGGGAATCGACCATGGAGGGCTTCTACATCAACACCATAGCCCTTCTGATGAGTTGTCGGTAGTTTACCACAGACCTACGGGTCCATAGTTATTAGCTAGATGGCTTCTTCTCTCTTTTTGGATCTCAATACAATGTTCTCCCCCTCTCTTGTGGAGATCTATTTGATGTAATCTCTTTTTGCGGTGTGTTTGTCAAAATTTGATGAATTGTGGGTTTATGATCAAGTTTATCTAGGAATAATATTTGAATCTTCTCTGAATTCTTTTATGTATGATTGAGTTATCTTTGCAAGTCTCTTTGAATTATCAGTTTGGTTTGGCCTACTAGATTGATCTTTCTTGCCATGGGAGAAGTGCTTAGCTTTGGGTTCAATCTTGCGGTGTTCTTACCCAGTGACAGAAAGGGTTGCAAGACATGTATTGTATTGTTGCCATCGAGGATAAAAATATGGGGTTTATATCATATTGCTTGAGTTTATCCCTCTACAGCATGTCATCTTGCTTAATGCGTTACTCTGTTCTTATGAACTTAATACTCTAGATGCATGCTGGATAGCGGTCGATGCATGGAGTAATAGTAGTAGATGCAGGCAGGAGTCGGTCTACTTGTTGCGGACGTGATGCCTATATACATGATCATGCCTAGATAACGTCATAATTATTCGCTTTTCTATCAATTGCTTGACAGTAATTTGTTCACCCACCGTAATACTTATGCTCTTGAGAGAAGCCTCTAGTAAAACCTATGGCCCCCGGGTCTATCTCTTATCATATTTTCTTCCAATCTACTTTTATTTGCATCTTTATTTTCTGCATCTATATTATAAAATACCAAAAATATATTTATCTTATCATACTATCTCTATCAGATCTCACTTTCGCAAGTGGCCGTGAAGGGATTGACAACCCCTTTATTGTGTTGGTTGCGAGTTCTTTGTTTGTTTGTGTAGGTTCGTGGGACTTGTTGAGGAGCCTCCTACTGGATTGATACATTGGTTCTCAAAAACTGAGGAAAATACTTATGCTACTCTGTTGCATCACCCTTTCCTCTTCAAGGAAAACCAACGCAAGCTCAAGACGTAGCATCCACCTGGCAGCAGGGACCCATCGGACGGGCTACCGTATTTCACGAAAAAACGTTTTCCCCCTTACTGCTAGGACCTACCAGCTACATCTTCGCACGCAAGGAAGTGCGTCCATTCGGGGAAAAAATGATTTGCCCCTAGACTGCTGGGACCCACCATCTACATCTTCGCACGCAAGGAAGTGCGTCTGGACAAAAAAACGATTCGCCCCCTGACTGCCGGGACCCACCAGCTACATCTTCGCACGCAAGGAAGTGCCTCATAGTCGGGACCCACCTGGTCAAAGCGTACATAGCATTGTTATTCTTGTCGCGAACGTGTACGTACATACTGTTTGATGTAGAGGCACGCACGTATCGTAGTAGAGGCGCGCACATAGCATGTACACGTACGTACAACGGTCAATGTGCAAGAAAGAAAATACGACCACGTATGTACAAACGGGCGGCGTCTCGAACGCCTACTCGCACATACGTACGGCCAGGGCTCATGTACATGGCTGGGTCGGAACGGAGAAACTACGTCGTCATTGTGTTCATGGGGAGGCAATGGAATGTGTCGTGTTCATGGGGAGGCAACGGAATGCATCGTGTTCATGGGGAGGCAACGGAATGCGTCATGTTCATCGGGAGGCAACGGAACACGTGGGAGCCAACCGGCTTGGACGGAACAGCCGATGGAAATGAGGCCTGGCGTACCGCAGAATGGAGGAAACGGCCTTGTGTTTGATCGGCCACGTTCGAAGCGGGATCCTGTTCATCAGGAGGGGTCTAGCGTACCGCAAAACGGAGGAAACAGACTTGTGTTGGACCTCCTACGGTCGAAACAGGGTCCTATTGATCGGGAGGGCTGTGGCGTACCGCAAAACGGACGAAACGGACTTGTGTTGGAGCGCTACGGTCGAAAAGGGGGTCCTGTTCATCGGGAGGGGTGTGGTGTACCGCAAAACGGGACTCCACGAGATACTGTTCATCTCCACCATCGACCTCCTCCAGCCTGCACAGGCTATTGTTCATCCACCGTCGACCTCCTCCAGCCTCCACCTACGACTGTTCATCCACGTGCTCATGTTCATCCAGCCTCCACCGCGCGCTACTCCACCGGCCACTGTTCAACCACCCCTCTCCACGGGCTCCTGTTCAACCACCCCACCACGGGCTACTGTTCATCCACCCCTCCACCGTCTACTGTTCATCCAGCCCTCCACGGGGTCGTCCTGTTCATCCAGCCCTCCACGGGGTCCTGTTCATCCAGCCCCAACCGGCTCGATCGATCGGGGTCCTGTTCATCCAG
>NC_041381.1:679739144-679775767 GCF_002162155.2 Triticum dicoccoides | reverse complement strand
CCCACAACCCTCACTGTTCATCCAGAGGCAGCAATCGATCGGCCTCAGTTAGCAACAGTAGTGAAGGAATTGCTCGATTGGGTTCAGTTAACAGCCATCGATCAATCGCTCGGGTTCAGCAACGCGTAGCCTGCAGTGCAATTTCTCGGGTTTAGTTAGGCGACGCCTCGCTTAGGTTCAGTTAGAGACCAACGCCTCGCACCCACGCGCGTACGAGTATGAGAGAAACGCGCATCGCTCGGCCCCAACCACCCACCGCAACCGGGAACTCCCCAAGATTTTCCTCACCCTCGCTTCTACCACGGTTTTTTCCGTCATGGACGTCCCAAAGAATGTCATGCAGCTGCGTCTCTGGCCCGCCCAGGACGACAACCCCATTTTCTATCATGATTTTTTGTCATAGAAGTAGGAGCCCACCAAATCTATGATGATACCGGGTTTTGTCACAATTATCGTCATAGAAGTGTGATAAGTATGACATAAAAAAAATTTGTTCGACCCAAAATGTCATGGATGTGTCTTTTTTTGTAGTGCGAGTTTCTGTTGAAGTTTTGTGTGGATGAAGTGTTCGATGATCGAGAAGGTCTAGATGTGAGGAAAAGGAGGAGAGGCGAGAGCTCAAGCTTGGGGATGCCCAAGCACCCCAAGTAAATATTCAAGGAGACTCAAGCGTCTAAGCTTGGGGATGCCCCGGAAGGCATCCCCTCTTTCTTCAACAAGTATCGGTATGTTTTCGGATTCGTCTCGTTCATGCAATATGTGCAAATCTTGGAGCGCCTTTTGCATTTAGTTTTCACTTTTCTTTTATGCACCATGCTGGTGTGAGATAGTCCATGGTTGATTTATAGAATGCTCATTGCACCTCACTTAAATCTTTTGAGTATGGATTTATAGAATGCTTCATGTGCTTCACTTATATCATGTGAAGTTTGGATTGCCTATTTCTCTTCACATAGAAAACCGCCATTTGTAGAATGCTCTTTTGCTTCACTTATATTTGTTAGAGTGTGGGCATATCTTTTGTAGAAAGAATTAAACTCTCTTCCTTCACTTATATCTATTTAGAGAGATGACATGAATTGGTCATTCACATGGTTAGTCATAAAATCCTACATAAAACTTGTAGATCACTGAATATGATATGTTTGATTCCTTGCAATAGTTTTGCAATATAGAGATGATAATATGTGGGAGGTTCTAGTAGATGGTTGTGTTTAGTAAGGATGTTGGTGTTAAGGGTTGTGATTCCCGAAGCATGCACATATGGTCTCCTAACTATGTAACCAAATTGGCGCGCATTGTAGTTTGATTGTTTATCTTTGCGTGAAGGTCGGGGGCGCGCGATGGTTAACTCCTACCAACCTCCCCCCTAGGAGCATGTGTAGTAGTACTTTGCTTCGAGGGCTAATAAAATTTTGCAATAAGTATAAGATTTTGCAATAATGTGAGTCCATGAATTATACGAACTCTCACCCTTCCATCATTACTAGCCTCTTCGGCACCGTGCATTGCCCTTTCTCACCTCGAGAGTTGGTACAAGCTTCGCTCGTGCATCCAAACCCCGTGATATGATACGCTCTATCACAGATAAGCCTCCTTATATCTTCCTCAAAACAGCCACCATACCTACCTATTATGGCATTTCCATAGCCATTCCGAGATATATTGCCATGCAATTCATTGTCATATTGCTTTGCATGATCGTAAGATAGCTAGCATGATGTTTTGATGGCTTGTCCATCTTTTGATGTCATTGCTACGCTAGATCATTGCACATCCTAGTACACTGCTAGAGGCATTCATATAGAGTCATATCTTTGTTCTAGTATCGTGTTGTAATATCGAGTTGTAAGTAAATAAAAGTGTGATGATCATCATTATAGAGCATTGCCCCATGAAAAAAAAGAGATGCCAAATAAGCCTAAATAAGAAAAAGGGGGCCAAAGAAGCCCATCCAAAAAAGAGAAAAAAGGGGGGCAATGTTACTATCCTTTTACCACACTTGTGCTTCAGAGTAGCACCATGTTCTTCATATAGAGACTCTCCTATATTGTCACTTTCATATACTAGTGGGAATTTTCATTATAGAACTTGGCTTGTATATTCCGATGATGGGCTTCCTCAAATGCCCGAGGTCTTCATGAGCAAGCAAGTTGGATGCACACCCACTTAGTTTCAGTTTGAGTTTTCATACACTTATAGCTCTAGTTCATCCGTTGCATGACAATCCCTACTCCTCACATTGATATCAATTGACGGGCATCTCCATAGCCCATTGATTAGCCGTGTCGATGTGAGACTTTCTCCCTTTTTGTCTTCTCCACACAACCTCCACCGTCATACTCTATTCCATCTATAGTGCTATATCCATGGCTTGTGCTCATGTATTGTGTGAGGGTTGAAAAAGCTGAAGCGCGTTAAAAAGTATGAACCAATTGCTTGTCTGACATCGGGATGAGCATGAGGGGTACCTTGTGTTAAGAAAAGGGAGCATACAAGACTATATGATTTTGTAGGGATAACATTCCGTAAGCATTGATATTTTGAAAGGCATGATTGTTTGTTGGGATGCCCGGATTAGTATTGCTTTTATGTCAAATGATAAACTATTGCCTTGAATCACTCGTGTCTTAATATTCATGCCATGATTAGATTACATGATCAAGATTATGCTAGGTAGCATTCCACATCAAAAATTATCTTTTTTATCATTTACCTACTCGAGGACGAGAAGGAATTAAGCTTGGGGATGCTCATACGTCTCCGTCGTATCTATAATTTTTTATTGTTCCATGCCAATATTCGACAACTTTCATATAATTTTGGCAACTTTTTATTCTATTTTTGGGACTAACATATTGATCCAGTGCCCAGTGTCAGTTCCTGTTTGTTGCATGTTTTATGTTTCGCAGAAAACCCATATGAAACGGTGTCCAAACAGAATAAAAACGGACGGAGAATATTTTTGGAATATTTATGATTTTTGGGAAGAAGAATCATTGTGAGACGATGCACGAGGGGCCCACGAGGCAGGGGGGCGCGCCCCTGACCCTCGTGGACACCCCGTAAGGCGGTTGGAGCCCTTCTTTTGCTGCAAGAAAGCTAATATCCGGATAAAAATCGTGTCCAAAGTACAACCCAATCGGAGTTACGAATCTCCGGGAATGTAAGAAACGGTGAAAGGGAAGAGTCTAGGAACACAGAAATAGAGAGAGAGAGAGAGACAGATCCAATCTCGGAGGGGCTCTCGCCCCTCCCACGCCATGGAGGCCATGGACCAGAGGGGAAACCCTTCTCCCATCTAGGAAGAAGGTCAAGGAAGAAGAATAAGAAGGGGTGCTCTCTCCCCCTCACTTCCGGTGGCGTTGGAACGTTGTCGGGGGCCATCATCATCACCGCGATCTACACCAATACCTCCGTCATCTTCACCAACATCTCCATCACCTTCCCCCCTCTATATTCAGCGGTCCACTCTCCCGCAACCCGATGTACCCTCTACTTGAACATGGTGCTTTATGCTTCATATTATTATCCAATGATGTGTTGCCATCCTATGATGTCTGAGTAGATTTTCGTTGTCCTATCGGTAATTGGTGAATTGCTATGATTGGTTTAATTTGCTTGTGGTTATGTTGCTGTCCTATTGTGCCCTCCGTGTTGCGCAAGCGTGAGTGATTCCCACTGTAGGGTGTTGCAATACGTTAATGATTTGCTTATAGTGGGTTGCCTGAGTGACAGAAGCATAAACCCGAGTAAGGGGGTTGCGGCGTATGGGATAAAGGGGACTTGATGCTTTAATGCTATGGTTGGGTTTTACCTTAATGATCTTTAGTAGTTGCAGATGCTTGCTAGAGTTCCAATCGTAAGTGCATATGATCCAAGAAGAGAAAGTATGTTAGCTTATGCCTCTCCCACATAAAACTTGATATCGGTCTAGTAAAGTAGTCAATTGCTTAGGGACAATTTCACAACTCCTACCACCACTTTTCCATGCTCGCTATACTAACTTTATTGCTTCTTTATCTAAACAGCCCCTACTTTTTATTTATGTGCTCTTTATTATCTTGCAATTCTATCTAACAACACCTACAAAGTACTTCTAGTTTCATACTTGTTCTAGGTAAAGCGAACGTCAAGCGTGCGTAGAGTTGTATCGGTGGTCGATAGAACTTGAGGGAATATTTGTTCTACCTTTAGCACCTCGTTGGGTTTGACACTCTTACTTATCGAAAGAGGCTACAATTGATCCCCTATACTTGTGGGTTATCAATACTCAGGGAGAACACTTGTACCTTGAAATTTTGTAAGGGATTATCTTATAATGCTACCGCCGTACTAAGCAAAATAAGTTGCATAAAAGATAAACATCACATGCAATCGAAATATGTGACATGATATGGCCATCATCATCTTGTGCTCATGATCTCCATCATCGAAGCATCATCATGATCTCCATCGTCATCGGCACGACACCTTGATCTCCACCATAGCATCATTATCGTCTCGCCAACTATTGTTACTACGACTATCGCTACCGCTTAGTGATAAAGTAAAACAATTACATGGCGATTGCATTGCATACAATAAAGCGACAACCATATGGATCCTGCCAGTTGCCAATAACTTTTTTACAAAACATGATCATCTCATACAACAAATTATATCACATCATGTCTTGACCATATCACATCACAACATGCCCTGCAAAAACAAGTTAGACGTCCTCTACTTTGTTGTTGCAAGTTTTACGTGGCTGCTACGGGCTTCTAGCAAGAACCGTTCTTATCTATGCATCAAAACCACAATGATTTTTCATCGAGTGTGCTATTTTAACCTTCAACAAGGACCGTGCATAGCCACACTCAACTCAACAAAAGTTGGAGAAACAGACACCCGCCAGCCACCTATGTGCGTAAGCACGTCGGTAGAACCAGTCTCATGAACGCGGTCATGTAATGTCGATCCGGACCGCTTCATCCAACAATACCGCCGAATCAAAGTATGACATGCTGGTAAGCAGTATGACTATTATCGCCCACAACTCTTTGTGTTCTACTCGTGCATATAACATCTACGCATAGACCTGGCTCGGATGCCACTGTTGGGGAACGCGGTAATTTCAAAAAAATCCTACGATCACGCAAGATCTATCTAGGTGATGCATAGAAACGAGAGGGGAGAGTGTGTCCATGTACCCTCGTAGACCGAAAGCGGAAGCGTTAAGTAACGTGGTTGATGTAGTCGAACGTCTTCGCGATCCAACCAATCAAGTACCGAACGCACGGCACCTCCGCGATCTGCACATGTTCAGCTCGGTGACGTCCCTCGAACTCTAGATCCAGCTAAGGCCGAGGGAGAGTTCCGTCAGCACGACGGTGTGGTGATGGTGATGATGAAGTTACTGGCGCAGGGCTTTGCCTAAGCACTGCGATGATATGACCGAGGTGGAAAACTGTGGAGGGAGGGCACCGCACACGGCTAAATATCAACTTGTGTGTCTATGGGGTGCCCCATGGCCACGTATATAAAGGAGGGGACGTAAGAGGCGGCCGGCCCAAGGGGGGCGCGCCAGGTGTGGAGAATCCTACTAGGACTCCCCAGTCCAAGTAGGACTCCCCTCCTCTTTCCTATTCCTAGTAGGAGAAGGAGGGAAGGAGGAAGAGGGGAGAAGGAAGGAGGGGGGCGACGCCCCCTACTAGTCCAATTCGGGCCAGCCCATGTGGGGGCATGCGGCCACCCCTTGAGGCCTTTCTCTCCTTTCCTGTATGGCCCATTAAGGCCCATTGTTCCCCCCAGCGAATTCCCATAACTCTCCGGCACTCCGAAAAATACCCGAATCACTCAGAACCTTTCCGATGTCCGAATATAGCCTTCCAATATATAGATCTTTACGTATCGACCATTTCGAGACTCCTCGTCACGTCCGCAATCTCATCCGGGACTCTGAACAAACTTCGGTCATCAAATCACATAACTCATAATACAAATCGTCATCGAATGTTAAGCGTGCGGACCCTACGGGTTCGAAAACTATGTAGACATGACCGAGACACATCTCCGGTCAATAACCAATAGCGGAACCTGGATGCTCATATTGGCTCCTACATATTCTATGAAGATCTTTATCGGTCAACCGCATAACAACATACGTTGTTCCCTTTGTCATTGGTATGTTACTTGCCCGAGATTCGATCGTCGGTATCATCATACCTAGTTCAATCTCGTTACTGGAAAGTCTCTTTACTCGTTCCGTAATACTTCATCCCGCAACTAACTCATTATTCACAATGCTTGCAAGGCTTATAGTGATGAGTATTACCGAGAGGGCCCAGAGATACCTCTCCGAAACACGGAGTGACAAATCCTAATCTTGATCTATGCCAACCCAACAAACACCTTCAGAGACACCTGTAGGGCACCTTTATAATCACCCATTTACGTTGTGACGTTTGGTAGCACATAGAGTGTTCCTCAGGTATTCGGGAGTTGCATAATCTCATAGTCTGAGGAACATGTATAAGTCATGAAGAGAGTAGTAGCAATGAAACTGTAACGATCATAATGCTAAGCTAACGGATGGGTCATGTCCATCACATCATTCTCCTAATGATGTGATCCCGGTCATCAAATGACAACACATGTATATGGTTAGGAAACATAACCATCTTTGATTAACGAGCTAGTCAAGTAGAGGCATACTCGGGACACTATGTTTTGTCTATGTATTCACATTTGTACTAAGTTTCTGGTCTAATACAATTAGCATGAATAATAAACATTTATCATGAAATAAGGAAATAAATAATAACTTTATTATTGCCTCTAGGGCATATTTCCTTCAGTTGGTCCAAGAAAATTGCTGGGCCTCAGCTACTTAGTGATAAAAACAAGTATGTGGTGAAATATATCAATGCCATTGAGTAAATGAGGGCTCTCTCTACTCCGAATTTCACTCTCATGAAATTTGCTATGATAAAAGCTCTAGAACTAATTCGCCGACAGACTATGATGTGGAAGTTGTGGGCAAAAATCAATTGGTGTAATTTGGGAGATGATAATTCACATTTCCTTCATGCTGCATCTAACTTTCATGCTCGAAGAAATAAGATTTGGGTTTTGGTTAGTGACGGGGTGGAGCATCATAACACCAGGGATACGCTCCAATGTTGCATATTGCCACAAACTATTAGAGGAATATTCTAGGTGTCCCTTCTCCATCTCTGCTTGTTTTGTAGCTCCATGAGGTTTATGATATGACTGATTTTAGCAGAATGTCTGAACCTTTTACCTAGGCTGGAACCTTGATGGTGCCCTCTAACCATCTTTGATCAACAAGCTAGTCTAGTAGAGGCTCACTAGGGACACGGTGTTTTTTTATGTATTCACACATGTATTAAGGTTTCCGATCAATACAATTCTAGCATGAATAATAAACCTTTATCATGAATAAGGAAATATAAGATAACAACTTTATTATTGCCACTAGGGCATATTTCTTTTAGGAGGGGGCTCTTCATCATACTTGCTGCCCTCTGATGATGCGTGAGTAGTTTACCACAGACTATCGGTCCATAGTTAGTAGCTAGATGACTTCTTACCTCTTTTTGATCTTCAATACAATGTTCTCCTCGGCGTTCTTAAATATCTATTTGATGGAATGACTTTTCGCAATGTGTTTGTTGGGATCTGATGAATTGTGAGTTTAAGATCAGATGTATCCACGAATATTATTTGAGTTTTCTCTAAACTCTTTTATGCATGATTGTTATAGCCTCGCATTTCTTCTCCGATTTATTGGTTTGATTTAGCCAACTAGATTGATTTATCTTGCCATGGGAAGAGGTGCTTTGTGATGGGTCCAATTTTGCGGTGCTCAATCCTAGTGAAAGAAAGGGACATGACACGCATGTGTTGTTGCTATTAAGGGTAACAAGATGGGATTTATTTCATACGTGAGTTTATCTTGTCTACATCATGTCATCTTGCTTAAGGCGTTACTCCGTTCTTCCATGAACTTAATACAATAGATGCATGCTAGATAGTGGTCGATGTGAGAAGTAATAGTAGTAGATGTAGAATCATTTTGGTCTACTTGTCTTGGACATGATGCCTATATATATATATGATCATTGCCTTTGATATCGACATAATTATTTGCTTTTCTGTTAATTGCCCAACAGTAATTTGTCTACCCGCTATGCTATTTTTGTTAGAGAAGTCTCTAGTGAAAATTATGGCTTCCGGGCCTATTTTCTATCATATATTAAAATCAAAAATATCTCGCTGCAATTTATTTTATTTTGTATTTTTGTTTGATCTATCAATCAAAATCTATATCGTTTAATATTTCTCATAACTGTTGAGGGATTAACAACCCCTCTATGCATTGGGTAGCAAGTGTTTGTTATTTGTGTGCAGTTGCTTGATAAGCCACAAGTATGGGGAATTGTTTGTAGCCTTCTTCGATAAATAAGTGTCGAAGCCAAAAAGGAGCTAAAGGTAGAACAAATATTCCCTCAAGTTCTATCGACCCCCGATACAACACTACGCACACTTGACATTTGCTTTACCTAGAACAAGTATGAAACTATTTTGCAAGAATAAAACTACGAGTACTTTGCGAGAATAAAACTACGAATAAATTGCAAGGTAATAAAAGTGGATAGCTTTTGTCAACAAGAAAGTCAATTGTCCCCAGGCAATCGATAACAAGTATTGATAATCATTCTTGTAATTTTATATGAGGGAGAGGCATGAGCTAACATATTTTCTCTACTTGGATCATATGCACTTATGATTGGACCCCTACCAAGCATCCGCAACTACTAACGATCATTAAGGTCGTGAAACCCAACCATAGCATTAAGTATCAAGTCCTCTTTACTCCCATATGACATACACCACTTACTCGAGTTTAAGCTTCTGTCACTCTCGCAACCCACCATAAGCGAACCATGGACATATTGCAACACCCTACAGCGAGGATCCCTCACGTTTGCGCGAGACGGAGGGCACCGTAGGACAACACCATAAATAAAATATATAATCATACCAACCAAGATCACGATTAACCCATAGGACAAAACTGATCTACTCAAACATCATAGGATAACCATAGATCATTGGGAAATAATATATGAAGTTGAGCACCATGTTTAAGTAGAGATTACAGCAGGGAGAAGGGGAGTTACACCGCTGCATAGAGGGGGAGAAAGTTGATATTGACGGTAGCAATATTGTTGATGTAGATCGCCGTCATGATCCTAGCCCCGGCGGCATTCCGGTGCCACCCGGAGAGAGGGGGGAGAGAGCCTCCCTCCATCTTCTTCTTCTTCTTCCTTGGCCTCCCCCTAGATGGGAGGAGAGTTTCCCCTCTGGTCCATGGCTCCATGGAGGCGGAGAAGCGGGATCCCCTCCGAGATTGGATCTCCCTCTCTGTTCTCTTTTGTTTCGCATTCCCCAGATCTAGCCGAAAACCGTTTCTTATATTCCAGGAGATCCGTAACTCCGGTTGCGCTGAAATTTTAACACAATTTTTTTCTAGATATAATCTTCCTTGCGCCCGAAGTAGAGCCCCAACCGACATACGAGGTGAGCACAACCAACCACCATGTGTCTGGCCCCTAGGGCGCGCCCTGGTGTCTTGTGGGCACTGTGGGGCCCCGTTTGCGTTGATTCCAAGTCCCAAAAATCATATATATTTCAAATAATTCTCTGTAAAATTTATTGCGTTTGGACTTTGTTTGACATGAATTTTCTACGAAACAAAAAACATGCAAAAAAACAGGAACTGACACTGGGCACTGGATCAATAGGTTAGTCCAACAAATCATATAAAAATTTGCAAAAAATATGTGAAAGTTGTATAACATTGGCATGAAACAATAAAACATTATAGATACGATGGAGACGTATCAGCATCCCCAAGCGTAATTCTTGCTCATCCTCGAGTAGGTAAATGATAAAAAAAGATAATTTTTGATGTGGAATGCTACCTAGCATAAGCTTGATCATATATCTAATCATGGCATGAATATTAAGACATAAGTGATTCAAAGAAACAGTCTATAATTTGACATAAAGACATCAATACTCAGGCATCCCAACAAACAATCATGTCTTTCAAAATATCAATGCTAAAGAAAGCTATCCCTACAAAATCATATAGTCTTGTCATGCTCTGTCTTCTTTACACAAAGTATTTATCATGCACACCCCTGATGACAAGTCGAGTAATTGGTTCATACTTTTTAATGCGCTTCAGCTTTTTCAACCCTCACGCAATACATGAGCGCAAGCCATGGATATAGCACTGCGGGTGGAATAGAGTATGATGATAGGGGTAAATATAGAGAAGACAAAAAAGTAAGAAAGTCTCATATCGACGCGGCTAACCAACGGGCTATGGAGATGCCCATCAATTGATATCAACATGAGGAGTAGGGATTGCCATGCAACAGATGCACTGAAAGCTAGAAGTGTATGAAAGCTCAGTATGAAAACTAAGTGGGTGTGCATCTAATCCTATAATGAAAAAATCCCACTAGTATATGAAAGGGACAACATAGGAGACTCTCCATATGAAAAATATGGTGCTACTTTGAAGCACAAGTGTGGAACTAGCATGCTCCTTCTCTCTTCTTATTTTCTCTTTTCCTTTTGTTTTTTCTTTCTTTCTTTTCTTTCTTTTTTTCTTTTTTAATTTTTCTCTCGCATTGTCCGGAGTCTCATCCCGACTTGTGGGGGGATAATAGTCTCCATCATCCTTTCCTCACTCGGGCAATGCTCTAAAAATGAATAATGATGATCATCACACTTCTATTTACTTATAACTCAAAAGAAATAAAAATTACAACTCGATACCTATAACAAAGAATGACTCTATATGAATGCCTCTGGCAGTGTACCAGTATGTGCAATGATCTAGCATAACATGTATCAAAAATGATAAATGGTGGCTGAGCCACAACTACTATGTCAGTTATACGATCATGCAAAGCAATATGACAATGAATGCTCAAGTCATCAAAAGGAAGCGGTGGAAGTTGCATGGTAATATATCTCGGAATGGCCATGGAAAGCCATAATAGTTAGGTATGTTGGATGTTTTGAGAAAGATATAATAAGGTTTATGTGTGATAGAGCATATCATATCACGGGGTTTGGATGCACCTGCGAAGTTTTCACCGACTCTCGAGGTGAGAAAGGGCAATGCACAGTACCGTAGAGGCTAGCAAATTGCGGAAAGGTAAGAGTGTGTATAATCCATGGACTCATATTAGTTATAAAGAACTCATATACTTACTGCAAAAGTTTATTAGCCCTCAAAGCAAAGTACTACTACGCATGCCCCTAGGGGGATAGATTGGTAGGAAAAGACCATCGCTCGTCCCCGACCGCCACTCATAAGGAAGACGATCAATAATAAATCATGCTCCAACTTCATAGCATAACGAGAGACTATACGCGCATGCTTCTGGAATTACAAACCTTAACGCCAATATTCTTACTAACCACAACCGTTTACTAGTACTTCCCACATATTCCACCTCTATATCGCAAAACTATTGCAAGGAATCAAACATATCATATTCAGTGATCCACAAGTTTTCTGTAGGATTTTATGACTAACCATACAATTGACCAATTCCTTTTGACTCTCTAAATAGATATAAGTGAAGCATGAGGGTTTAATAATATCATGTTCTAACAAATAAAAGTGAAGCAAAAGAGCATTCAGCAAACAACGGTTTTCTATGTGAAGAGAAATAGGCAATCCAAACTTCAAATGATATAAGTGAAGCACATGAAGCATTCTATAAAGCCATGCTCAAAAGATATAAGTGAAGTACAATGAGCAATCTATAAATAGACCATGGAATATCTCATACCAGCATGGTGCATAAAAGCAAAGTAAAAACTAAGCGCAAAAGACGCTCCAAGATTTACGCATATCACGTGAACGAAACAAAGACGAAAACATACCAATACTTATTGAAGAAAGATGGGATGCCTTTCGGGGCATCCCCAAGCTTAGACGCTTGAGTCTCCTTGAATATTTACTTGGGGTGCCTTGGGCATCCCCAAGCTTGAGCTCTTGCCTCTCCTCCTTCTCCTCATATCGAGACCTCCTCGATCTTTGATCACTTCATCCACACAAAACTCAATAGAAAGCTTGGTAAGATCCGTTAGTATAATAAAGAAAATCACTACTCTAAGTACTGTTGCAAACCAATTAATATTTTGTTTTTGCATTTTAGCTATTGTAATATAACTTTTTCATGGCTTATTCCACTGATAGAATCAATAGTTTCATCAAAACAAGCAAAACAATGCATCAAAAACAGAATTTGTCTTAAATAGGACAATCTATAGTAATCTGAACATTCACCATACTTCGGGTACTCCAAAAATTCTGAAAATTTAGGACAACATAAAAAATTTGTATAGCAAGACTGTGCAAGAAGTTTCAGAAACTTCCGAAGTTCTACTAAAAATGAAAAATCGTGCACTACAGCCAAAGTTTCTGTTTTTGCACCGCACATACCAATAAGCAATCTACTCATCCTAAAGGCAAATCTTGGCACATTATTTTTATAATACAATGGAGTTGTACAAGGGGATAATTATTTTTGTGAGAATCTTCATGAAAAATTCTACATTGTTTCCATGAGCATGAACACAAGTGCTCAAGGTCGACCCTCACTTCTCCCATGCATACCTTCCAATCGCTTCTCTTTTGTGAAAATGTTTTTAAGTTTCCCTCTATATTTTTTGTTTCTAAACTTTATAAAAGCACACAACAGAAATAAATGACTCTCTAAAACTTCCGGGTTGTCTCCCTGGCAGTGCTTTCTTTAAAGCCATTAAGCTAGGCATAAAGTGCTCAAATAATGAATCCACCCGGATCCCAAGGTATATGAAAGCCAATTTTAATTAACAATGATTTGGAATTTAGTCATGAGCAAAAAGAAACATATATCATGCAATGACAAAGTCTAACTCTCTTCCTATGCATCGACATGTCATACAAGAACAATTCCTGCACATCAAGTAAAGGTCAATACATAGCATAATCAGTTTCTTGCAAATTTATCGTGTTGGAAACATAGAGAGATGGAGATTTAGTTCCTCTCTCATAATAATTGCAAGTAGGACCAGAAAGCACATGCATATTATATTCATCAAAATCATCATGTGCAATGGTAAAAGGCAACCCATCAATGTAATCCTTAATAAGTGCAAACTTCTCCGATATAGTGTAGTTTGGAGAATTCAAAAAGATAATAGGACTATCATGTGTGAGTGCAATAGCAACAATGTCATTCTTAACATAAGGAACTACAGCAAGTTCATCTCCATAAGCATAATTCATATTGGCATCTTGGCCACAAGCATAGCAAGCATCAAGTTCATCAAAAAGGGATATTTCAAAAGAATCAATGGGATCATAGCAATTATCATAGCATTCATCATTCGGTAAGCACGAAGAGGCATTAAACAATGTATGAGTTGAAGATTTACTCTCATTAGAAGGTGGGCACGGATAGCTAATCCGCTCTTCCTCCTTTTGTTCTTCGCTCTCCTCATCATCTCTTTCATCCAATGAGCTCACAGTTTCATCAATTTCTTCTTCCATAGACTCCTGCAAAATGTTAGTCTCTTCTTGGAGAGCGGAGAAGTCCTTAATATATGGTTTAATATAAGCATTAGAAGAATAATTTTCATAGCAATATTTAAGTATGGAAAAAATTTAGATTTGTAAAGAGTAGCATCATACTTTTCAATCAAAGAAACAACTTCATAGGCACCCTTAAAAGCAACAAATTCTTCAATTTGTTCAATATCAAAGTAATTATAAACACCATTCGCATAAGAAGATAAGATTCCATTATCCTTAAACTCACATTGGAAGAAAAGGTATTTCTTAGGGTCTTTGGAACAACAAGTAAAATCATGTATTTCACATAAATTCAAAGCATAGCAATACAAACTATTAATATGATGCCACAAAAGTTTCCCTTTTTGAGATAAGCAGTGTCACAAAAAATAAGATGCTCATTTAATGATTTTCCTTCAACTAAGTTAGTTGGGTTTTCAGCACGAGCATAAATGGATCGAAGATGATCCAAATAGAAAGCTTCAGTAGTATGATAGATTTTGGGTGCTTCTTCAACCATTGGCTTAGTAGGTACAACTAATTTTTTTGGTATTTCGCGTTTCCTACCCATAACTAAAGATAGAAAACAAGAGCACAAAATAAAAAGTACTTAGTGATAAAGCAAACAAGCACACACGAGAATATTCACCCCACTCTATTGCTCCCTGGCAACGGTGCCAGAAAAAAGGTCTTGATAACCCACAAGTATAGGGGATCGTTTGTAGCCTTCTTTGATAAATAAGAGTGTCGAACCCAACGAGGAACTAAAGGTAGAACAAATATTCCCTCAAGTTCTATCGACCACTGATACAACTCTACGCACACTTGATGTTTGCTTTACATAGAACAAGTATGAAACTATTTTGCAAGAATAAAACTACGATTACTTTGCGAGAATAAAACTACGAATAAATTGCAAGGTAATAAAAGTGGATAGCTTTTGTCAGCAAGAAAGTCATTTGTCCCTAGGCAATTGATAACAAGTACCGATAATCTTTCTTGTAGTTTTATATGAGGGAGAGGCACGAGCTAACATACTTTCTCTACTTGGATCATATGCACTTATGATTGTACCCCTAGCAAGCATCCGCAACTACTAAAGATCAGGTCGTGAAACCCAACCATAGCATTAAGTATCAAGTCCTCTTTACTCCCATACGCCATACCCCACTTACTCGAGTTTAATTTTCTGTCACTCTCGCAACCCACCATAAGTGAACCATGGACATATTGCAACACCCTACAGCAAGGATCCCAACGCAGCTCACAAGTAGCATGAACCACCCAGCTTTTTTAAAAGGACACACAAACAGCATCTTAGATCTAATTGATATCAAGAAAAACAAGAGGTGGGGCAACGGATAGACAAGTAGACGTAGAAGGACCAGTAAAAATTGAAAAGCATACTAGTCTTCTTATTCCTCCAATTGTACACCTCCTCACTGCTAGGGAAAAGCCTAGCAGCAGCGCGGGTTTTGGGTGTATCAGTAGCGTGGGTGCCCGCGCTACTGATACGGCGCCACAGCTAACTTGTAGAAGTAGCGCGTGTTGACACACGCTACTGCTATACATGGTTAGCTGTAGCATGCGTTGCAAACAGCGCTACTACTAATTAGCTGTAGCGGGTCTTATACCCCGTGCTACTGCTATTACTTTCAAAAATAAAAAAATCTCGATCCCGTGCGTGTTGTCAATGGCAGCAGTTGTTCAATCTAGCGATGATTGGCGTCGCCGGAGGCATGAACGGACAGCGGAAGACCAGATCCAGCAGTGGCTGTTGAAGAGGGCCCATTTCGATGGCACAGCCAGGCCACGGCGTGGGGCTCCTCTTCCCGACCATGCCAGATAGCTCCAGGCCGTCCATGGCGACGACCTGCACGGGCATGGACATGGGTGGGTGAGGCAAACTAGAGGGAGAGAGAGAAAAGGAAAACCGAGGGAGAGAGGAAGGTGATGTAGGGAGCAGCGGAGCTAGTAACCGATGGTGACGTGCTCCGGTGTGGTGGCGCAGGGCGGCGGCCTCCTAGACATCGGTGGAAGATCGGCGAGCTCCTAGACGCCAGTGGCGCGAGGCGGCGGCCTCTTTCGGTGCCATGGAGGAGGATGGGCGCATGGGCAAGAAGTCCATGTGAGAGCGTATGGAAAGTGAGAGGAGAGAGTGGTGGAAGAGAGGAGGAATTTGGGGGAGGAGATGGGCATTCGGCCCAGGATATGGCGACTTCACCTACCTCGTACTTAGTAGTAGCGAGGGGTATAAAACCGCGCTACTACTATAAACTTAGTAGTAGCGCGGGTTTATACCCCTCGCTACTACTATGGCATGTGTCGGGGGGCATGGTAGAGACCGCTTAGTAGTAGCGAGGGTTAAAAACCCGCGCTACTACTATCAACTTAGTAGTAGCGAGGGTTAAAAACCCGCGCTACTGCTAATTAGCAGTAGCGCTTCTTTTTGTGTCGCGCTGCTGCTAAGATTCTGTGTATAAGGTTTTCCCTAGTAGTGCCTATTAGAAATTGAAAATTACATTGAACCAACAGTAGAGACAATGACACCTGCAAACACTCTCGTCAGACCAAGCTTTGAAGACCGCGACAATCACTCGTCCCTTGAGACAAGATCTATAAATTGTTGAAGCAACATTGGTTGGAGCATCACCCCACGCAGAACCAGCTTGTAATCCATCACCACCAGTCCAGATGGTAGGAGAAGTCAGGCCAAGCCGAACAAATAACATGGCAGAAGATGTCGAAGTCACCAAACCAATAGTCAGCAAATAACACTTCCTTGTGTTGAGTATATTGTGTACGTGTATATTTGTGTGTAGGGCCCACCTCCTGTTTCCTCTGTATAGTTGAGGTTGTGGCCCACCTCTGTACTTATATATACGTGCCTGGTGCACCGATCAATGCATCACGATTGCACAGCCCACATCTTGTCCTTCTACATGGTATCTATCGCAGCACGATCCTAAAACCCTAAGCAGCTGCCGCCGCCATGCCCCTCCGCGCCGCCGCCGCCGCCGCTACTCCCCGCCGCCACCATCAGCCGCCGCGGCCGCTGGTAGCCGCCGCACCATCCCACCACCCCGCCTTCCGCCGCTGCCGCCTCTCCCCGAGACTGCCGCCGCCGATCGCCACCAGCTTCTACCCATCCCTCTCTCCCGAACCCTAACCCTCCACCCCCGCCGCACCCCGCACCACCCAAGCCCGCCTCCCACCCGCGCCGCCACACATCCAAACCGGAGCCCCGTCCCGCGCCCGAACCCTAACCCTAGAGATGAGCTCCTCCTCTCTACTGTCTCCAACCCGTTCGCCGGTCCCGATGTCACCCTTGTCCGTGACCTCAACATCCATGAGCGTGTCCCGGTGAAGCTTGATCAAAACACCGCGTCCTACTTCGCTTGGAAGCGATATTTTTTGCTTGTGTTCCGTGAGTACCTCCTGCACGGCCACGTGGACGGCACCGTGGACTCGGCGCTCATGATCAACGACGAGGAGTGGATGATCCTCGACACCACCATCATCCGCTGGTTCTACCTCAACATCTCCAGCGACCTCTTCCACACCATCGTGGACGACGACGATGACGCCTACGCGGTCTGGACCAAGCTCAACGGCCTCTTCACCGACAACCGGCCGCAGCGCAAGGTCCTTCTCCACGGCGAGTTTTATGGGTGCCAGCAGCTTGACTCGTCCATCGATGATTTTTGCATGCGCCTTAAGAAGCTTGTCGATGAGCTCCGTGATCTCGGGGAGACGATCGGCGACGAGCTCCTCATCAGCACCCTCACTGCCGGCCTCCACGAGGATTTTGGGAACACTGCCTCCAACCTCACCCTCATCCCGCAGCCTACCTTCGTTAAGGTGGTCGTGTACCTCAAGTTGGAGGAGCACCGGATGCGGATGGCGTGGACTCGCACGACCCACACCGCCCTCGTCGCCGGTACCCGCGGGGGTCAAGCACCCCCACCGCCGCGCGCGACGCCGCCCCAGCCGGCGGCGCCCGGCTTCCTGCCCGCCCCGTCCGCTCCCTTCCCGCCACCCCAGCCGGCGGCCAATGGGGGTGGTCGTCCCGGTGGCCGTCGCGGCGGCCACAAGCAGGGGGGCGCAGGCGCTCAGGGAGGAGCACCCCGCCCGCTGTAGCAGCAGGCTTATCAGCCGGCCCCGTGGTACGCCGTCCAAAACCCATGGACCGGCTTGTGCATGCCTACTCCATGCTGGTTCCCCGGGCCCCTGCCCCAGGTATTCTCGGCGCCCGACCACCATCGCACCAGGCGTTCTACGTCGCGCTGCAGCCCTATGCGGCGCCCTACGCGGTGAACTACAGCCAGCAACCACAGCCAGGTGGGCTGCCGCTGCTGCCCCTGACGGCCCCACCGCAGCCTCTCCCGTCGGCGCCATGGGACCCGGCCCTTCTGGCGGCTCTTCACACCGGCCCCTCCCCATCCAGCTACACCGGCGGCGGCGACTGGTACATGGACCCCGGAGACACCACTCACATGGCGGCTTATCCCGGTAACCTCCACACCTCCTATCATGTCCATACTTCCAACCGCATCACCGTCGGTGACGGCTCTTCTCTTCCTATCAACCACATAGGTCATGCATATTTTCCGTCTAACTCCACTCCAATATCCATGTCTAATGTCTTAGTTTCTCCTGAGCTTATTAAAATCTTGTTTCTGTTCGTTCTCTTACACGTGAAAATCTTCTTACCGTTGAATTTGACGAATGTGGTTTTTCTGTTAAGGACGCTCGCACGCGGATGGTGCTCCACCGATGTGACAGCCCCGACGAGCTCTATCCGGTTCACTCCGCCACCTCCACCACCTCCGCCGCCCCTGTCGCTCTCGCCACCGGAGTGGATCTTTGGCACGCTCGCTTGGGTCATCCTAATCCTGCCACCCTTCGCCATATACTTCGGAGTTTTTCTTTCACATGTAATAAGGAGCGAGGATCACTCGCGTCATGCATGTCGCCTCGGCAAACATGCTGGTCTCCCATTTAGGGCTTCTTCTCATGTCGCATCGTACCCGTTTGAGTTAATTCATAGTGATGTTTGGACCTCTCTTGTTGCTAGTAATACGAGCTTTCTCTATTATCTTATTATACTTGATGATTTCTCGCATTATGTGTGGACCTTCCCGTTGCGCCGCAAGTCGGATGTCATATCTACTCTCGCCACCTTCTACTCCTATGTGCTCACGCAGTTTGGTCGTCCCATTCTCGCGTTGCAGAGAGATGGCGGGAAGGAGTTCGACAACCTAGTTGTTCGTACTCTCCTCACCACACATGGCATGACTTTTTGTCTCACTTGCCCATACACCTCGCAGCAGAACGGTCGCACTGAGCATATTCTTCGCACTCTCAATGACCGCGTTCGGACTTTGCTCTTTCATGCCAATGTGCCTCCGCGCTTTTGGCCTGACGCTCTCGCCACCGCTTCACTCCTCATTAACATCTGTCCCTGTCGTACTCGCGGGAACTTTGCACCTCATCACCTTCTCTTCGGTGTGCCACCCTCTTATGATGAGCTTCACATCTTCGGCTGCCTTCGCTACCCTAGCATCACCGCTACTGTGCCTCATAAGCTTGCACCCCGCTCCGTCGCCTGCATCTTTCTCGGCTACCCAACTAAACACTAAGGGCTACCGCTGCTATGATCCCGTCTCCCATCGTGTTTTCACCTCCCGACACGTTTACTTTGATGAGATGGTGTTTCCGTTTCAGCAGCAGGTACCCCTTGTCGCCTCGTCACCGCCGGCCACCGGCGGCCCTTCAGCGACTCCGTCAGGTGGACGCCCCGTTTGGCCCGTGGACTGCCTCTAGGCTTTGGCGGTCCTTGCGCCCCCACGCCGGCGCCTGCATCGTCGGCCTCCTCGGCCGACCCTGACAGCGCGGCTGGCGCCCCCCCCTCACCCGCCGCCCCCGACTCAGGCGCCGCGGGATCGGGCGTTGCTGGCTCGGCCGCCTTTTCGGCTGCCTCGACGCCGGTCGCCTCGCCGGCCTCGCCGCTAACGCCGGCCCCCTCGCCGGCTTCGACGCCCCCCTCCTCGCCGGCCCCGACGCCGGCCGCCTCGCTAGCTCCGACGTTGGCCACCTTGCCGGCACTGACGCCGGACTCCTCGCCGGCTGCCTCGCCGGTGGCTCCGATGGCGCCGACTGGCCCTGTTACACGGGCTCGTACTGGTGTTCATCGTCCGAGCCTCCGGTACTCGAGCGATGAGTATGTCCTCGCCGCCTCCACTGCAGAGCCGTCTCCTCTTCCTGCGTCCGCTCGCGCAGCCCTCTGTGATCCTCACTGGCTTGCGGCGATGCAGGAAGAGTTCGATGCCCTTCAGCGGAACCGTACCTGGACACTGGTTCCCCGGCCTCCTCGCACCAACGTCATCACCGGCAAGTGGGTCTTTCACCATAAGACCCGCTCAGATGGTACTCTTGAGCGCTACAAGGCTCGCTGGGTGGTTCATGGTTTCCGCCAGCGTGCTGGAGTGGACTTCACTAAGACGTTTGCCCCGGTTGTAAAACCGGGCACGATCCGCACCGTCCTCCAGCTCGCGGTGTCTCGAGATTGGCCTGTTCATCAGATGGATGTCTCCAATGCCTTTCTCCACGGCCATCTTGAGGAGCAGGTGTATTGTGAGCAGCCCACAGGGTTCGTCGACGCCTCACTTCCTGGTCATGTGTGTCTGCTGTCCTGATCTCTCTACGGGCTCAAGCAAGCACCCCGCGCCTGGTACCAGCGGATCGTCGGGTTTCTTCAGACACTAGGTTTCAGCGTCACTCGCTCGGACGCCTCACTGTTTGTCTATCGCCATGGTGACACGACTGCATATTTGCTCCTTTACATCGATGACATCATCCTGACGGCCTCCTTCACAGCTCTTCTTCAGCAGATTACTCTTCGGCTGCGTGACGAGTTTGCCATCAAGGACTTGGGTGCTCTACATTATTTCCTTGGCATTGAAAACCAAAGTGCACCACAGCTGGCGCCTCTCCTCGTGCAACAAGCGCGCGTGCATGTGCGGCTGCGGGAGTTAATACGCACGTGCGCGCCGAGACCAAACCATAGAGGGCAAAGAGAAGAAGAAGCGGGCATTATCAGTTGCGAAGGAAAGCGGCGCACGTTAATCAGCGCGTGACACGTCGTCGCCATGGCCGCTTCGGGAGCTCCCGCCGGCGCCTTTCCGAGTTAGGCGTGCCGAAAGTGCCCCCCTCACGTCGCCGCCCGCCCCTGCCCCGGCTATATATGCGAAACGCCGCCGTGTTTACGCTGGCGACCGCGTTACGCCGCCGGTCCGGAGGGGAGGAGGAGGACCATGCAGTGCGCGGCGGGCGGCGGCGGCGGCGGGGAGCCGGCGGTGAGGAAGGGGCCCTGGACCATGGAGGAGGACCTCGTCCTCGCCGACTACGTCGCCGCCAACGGCGAGGGCGCGTGGAACAGCCTCGCCCGCGCCGCCGGTACGTGCCATATCGATCATCAGTATAGCCCAGCCGTGCATGGCGGTGCACGTAGACGTAGTACGTATGTGTGAGAGCAAATTATGTCATGTACGCAGGGCTGAACCGGACGGGGAAGAGCTGCCGGCTGCGGTGGCTGAACTACCTGCGCCCCGACGTGCGGCGCGGCAACATCACGCCGGAGGAGCACCTGCTCATCGTGGAGCTGCAGGCCAGGTGGGGCAACCGGTGGTCCAAGATCGCCAGGCACCTCCCCGGCCGGACCGACAACGAGATCAAGAACTTCTGGAGGACCAAGATACAGAAGAAGCGCAGCGCCGGCGCCACCGCAGCGACAGCGCCGGGTGCCAGCTTCTGAGCTCGGCGGCGGTGACCGAGTCCCAGAGCAGCAGCAGCAACTCCGTGGGCCGGCCGGGCGCCATGCCGCACTACGACGTCGTCGCGGCGGCGACGCAGCCAGGCGGCTGGGGTGATCACCAGCTTGGCTACGCCGTGCAAGGAGGAGGTGGTGCCGCGTGTGCCGGTGGAATGGACGGCGGCGTGCCGCCGGAGTTCTTGCAGGCGGCGGCGGTGGCGGGCGACAACTTCTGGGGCCTCGAGGAGTTCTGGCCAACGGTGCCGTCGCTCCACGGCGACTACTGTGATTGCGAGTTTGCGACGGATGCTGTTGTGCCGTGTGTCCCGTGTATAGATAGATATCCATATCGGTGTGTGAGTGAGTTGGATTCGTTTGCTAGAACAAAGCGTGCCAGCTTCACTAAAATTTCAACTGAATTTGTACGGCGACTAATTTATTTTGTACTGAAATTTCACTTAGTCGTTTCACTGAAATTTCACTTGAGTTCGTCTCAAGCCAACGCTAAATTAATTTTGCTTGGCAAATCTAAAAGATGATGTCTGTCTTTGGGATGAATTCAGACCTACTGTAGATTAAGTGTTGATGAGTCGAAAATTCAATTCTTGCAAGCACATTAGAGCCTTCAACGCTGCGTTGAGATTCAAACTCCTTATACATCAATGTATTTTTCCATGCATTGCTCTGTATTCGGTCTGAATATTTTATTGAAATGCATATTTTAATTCAGTTTGAAATACATTTCACTTAATTTTAGTACCGATTTAATAATTTTCAAATGCGCTTACCAAAACCTAGTCTTGTCAAATAATACTTCAATCACTTCTTAAAATTCCAAATGTTACAGATTTGAAGGAAACAAAAGAAAATCAACAGATTCCAAGATGTTCAAAAATTTAAAAACATTTTAATGCACTAGAATAACTTAATTTAATTTAAATATAATTGAAATTATTAAAAAATTGTGAAGTCTTTGCGAGATGTTTATGAAATATGACTAAAATAAGCGCGATTATTTATGAATATGTTCTATATCTTTTTTAAAAGAAATAAATAATTCACAAAGTTGTTTAAAATTTACTATTTTCATAGCATTGAAATGAAAATTTCAAATTTGAATTTTAAAATTATTTTTCATTTAGAAAAAAGATTTTTATTCATATTTGAAATAAGTAACTGTCATTGTTTGAAAAAAGTTTGCAAATATAGTTCATAAATATTCACTAAAAATAATTATTCCCTTAATATTTCTACCAATTTAATAAATTCCCATATAACTGCAAAAATAATTCTAAATATTGAAACCTCGCTAAATTCGCTAGTTCCTTATAAGTGGGCCGCCACTTGTGGCTGCGTATGCCCTATGATCCCCTTTGTGTACATGTAAACATTGTGTTTTTTTCATTGATAATTGTAAATATTGTGGTTGATCAATGAACTTAGAAAAAGCGTTGTGTTGAAGGTGCATCAGCAAATCCTAGTTGGGTTGTTGTTCCATGCATTGGTTAGTCAGGGCGCAGCCAGCGCATTGTTTACAGGCATAGTTTTGAAAACCAGATCAGACCGACAGGCCGACCAAATAAACCAGGAACCCATGCCTTGACTGGTTTTTAAGATGTATCGGTCTTTTAGTAAAAGAGCGGGAAAAAAAAGGTTGCATCAACAAGGAATCAAACACCTAATCTTGAGGCAAGGCATGTTAAAGGCATAGTAACCAACTGGGCTAGTAACACTTTTAGATTTATTACTGGTGTACATCCAGTATTATCTGTATTCATTTGATGTGAGATAATTATTTTTTTTGAAAATTCACCTTAAATATTTGGATCTGTTGTTGCAAATGTGACTAGTAAAAACCTGAACTGACAGCCTCTCCAGTTCAGTTGCCGGCTTGGTTTTTCAAACTATGGTTACAGGTTGAGCGCAACGAATTGTTCTGCAACATCGCAGGTGGTCAGTCACATAGTATATCGAACTCAAGTGGCTTGCATTTTACATCGACCAGGCCATGTCTAAAACAGCCAGTACATATCGTAATGCATTCACATACCATATCTAATCAAAATTCTGAAACGAAACATCAGAATTCAGAATTCAGGTAGGCATCGTAGTGGAGATAAAAAAAAAACAGAGCAAGAAACAGGGTATATAAAGGACGCAAGATCTTGCAACTGGCCGGATACAATTACACAAGAGAAAATGTCTTTTCGACAAGGAAAATTTTGGTAAAATGATGGAATTCCTAGTAGCAATGTAGGAGTAGCAGCAAGGTCAAGGTCAGGCGACGGTGACCTTGGCGCCGACGGCCTCGAGCTGCTTCTTGGCGTCCTCGGCCTCGTCCTTGCCGACGGCCTCCTTGAGCTTCTTGGGGAGGCCCTCGATGAGGTCCTTGGCGTCCTTGAGCGCCAGGTTGGTCAGCGCGCGCACCACCTTGATGGTGGCGATGCGGGCGCTGCTCGGCACCTCCTCGATCACCACGTCGAACTCCGTCTGCTCCGCGGGCGCCTCGGCCTCGGCCGCCGGTCCGGCCGGCGCGGCCACGGCGGCGGCGGGCGCGAACGCGGCCGCCGACACGCCCAGGCGCTCCTGCAGGTGGTCCACCAGCCCGCGCGCCTCCTCCAGGGTCAGCCCCGCGATGGCGTCCCCCAGCTCCAGCACCTTCGGGGAGGCCGCCGCGGTTGAGGTGCAGGCGACGGCGACGGAGGGGCGGCGACCGTGCATGGGGACGAAGAATGGGTGTGGCCGGGGCAGGGAGGTGGCGGCGGGCTTGGCGTGGAGGAGGGTGAAGGCCGATGAGAGGGCGGTGGAAGCCATGGCCATGGCGATGAGTGCTTCTCGGATGCTATGCTCTGCTCTGCTCTCCCTGGCTCGGAGGTGGCAACGGCAGAGGGGAAGAAAAGAGGCGCTCGAAGATAAGATAAGAAGATGTGTCACGTAGGAAACGAATGTGACGTGCGTTAGCCACGACAGCTGCACGTTTCTGACCCTCGGATCGGCGATGGACGGTGATCGGCCATTCATGCAGACAGAATCGATCCATGCAAAAGGAGGAAGATGACACCCATCCATCAATCCAGCACCCCAGCTAAGAGCATCCCAAAAAAGAATCTTGCAAGGTAAACTTGCGAGACTGCAATTGATCGGACACTTTGGAAGGAATACGGTGAGTGGCAACCAACGTTGGATTGGATTGGATTGGATGGATCCTTAGCTTTGCCATGGACGCCGGCAAGGAACAACAACACAGCATAAATTGCAGAGTTCGCAAGCTCCAATCCTCCCCTTGCACACCAGACCAAAACCAGCCCTCAACCTCACTCCAAGCATATATATCAACCCAAGCCGCGAGAGATTACAAGTACGTGCGCCGCACATCGATCGTCGTCGCCTTCATCCCACCGCGAAGCAAGCGAGCATCCGCAGCGAGCGATGGCGTCGGCTGGCGAGGGGACGGGCATCATCATCCACGCGCGGCCGCTGCAGGACGCGGCGTCGGCCGGCGCCGGCGGCGGGGGCGGGTCGTACACGGCGGTGTTCGTGGTGCTGGGCGTCATCGCGGCGCTGATCGTCATCTCCTGCCTCGTCGGCCAGGTGTGCACCAAGAGGCACCTGCGTCCGCGCCCGCGCAGGGACCGCGTCGCCTACTACGACGACGACCTCGAGGGCGGCGGGTACGGCCACGGCCACGGCGTCGCCAAGATGGAGGCCGCCGCGCCGGCCACGGTGACCGCGGTGGTGCCGGCCGCGGCGTCCGTGGAGATGCGGCAGGTGGCTTGACGGCGCCAGAGAGCGCGGCGTGGCATGGCATGTCATGATTTGGTTGCGACGCGTGTGTACGTACGTAGTCTTGTTCATGTGAACTCCCGTGTGAATAGAACGTGTCTCCATAGCCACGACTGTAAATATGAAATTTGTTGTGATTGTGATTATGTATAGATGTGAAGTACTCCCTCCGTCAAAAAAGTACTTCTCTCAAACGGATGTATCAAGATTACAGATTTAAATCCCAAAAATGTATGAATAAATTTTAAATTCTTTGCATTGAGGTAGCAGAACTGCTGAAAGAATAAAGAAAATGCACACAAGAAGATTACTATCTTCCTCTTCCGCAAAAAAAAGAAGATTACCATCTTCCTAACCTTAGGAGCTCCTAGGTGCTCCACCCACCCATACCCTTTTCATGTACTCGCGTCGAGATTCTCAAGGTATGTTGCCTAAAATCTTCAAAGTGCACGCGCACCTTTTCAAGAAAACAAACGGCCGTGTTGTGTCACACACATGCATGCGTATGATTTGTCTGTTAGTGCATGTAATTGACCATTAAATGTAGTCAGGCTTATCATACTGATTGACAGCAAAACAGATTCAGGTGTATTTATTCTGGGCCTTTAATTTTTAAAAAGTCATATATTTCAAACCGCGTGTCGGAATTCAGATCTGTTTTCACCTTTGGGATCTTCGTGACGAGATCTTTGAAACTAGATCCCATATGAGTATACTTCGACAAAAATAATTGATGTCAACTTTGATGTTATATTGTGCTAACTTTAGTACTGTATTGTGCAACTTTGGTACTACATCGTGCAACTTTAGACTAGCCACAATGCGAGTAACTTCAGCAGTAACATCAAGTCCAACTAAGCAAATATGCTTATGTGTCAATGAGTTAATAAGAAGAGAGGTAGTTTGAGTAACTTAGCTAGTTACCGTAACATCACATGTCTCAATGCACTATGAGTTTATAACCTAATAAATGAAGCTTTGCATGACACCATACCTATGTTACTACCCGCTATGAAGGTAGTAATATAGTCTAGGGATATGTGTATGTTACTAGTGTATATTACTATGACTATGGCTAGTCTTAGTACCACATAGAACCACCGACTAGACTAGTTGCACATACATATACTTAGTTGGCTTGTAATGTACTCTAGTTGCATATACATTAATGTTTAGTTGGCTTTAATATAGTCTAATTGCACACACATTGATATTTAGTTGGCAGGAAGACTAGTTGCACACACATATGCCCAGTAAAACAAAATTTTAAAACTATAAAAAGATGAAATAATAAAAGATAAATAGAAATTAAGAAAAGCAATGGAAAATAAATCTGACCATATGATGACCATTAACATTCATGGAATTAATCATGTGAACAAAAGTACAAGAGAGTATGTAGTTGTCATCAAACAGTTGTCGCGGCATGAAATACATTTACTGATAATTGAGATCGACACCGCGACTGTAAAAACAAGTGCCAACAAGATCCTTCTCAGAGTCGCTCAGACCATCAAGAGCGACAAAATAAAATTTCACAGGCTCAAGCGAAAGCAAATCTTGTGAAACGAAACAAGCTAAATACTTCAATAAAAATAAACCTTACCAACAGAAGGTAAAGGAGACAATATATCTCCACCCCGGTAAACATCAACGCCAATACACGTTCCATAATGCTCAATCCTAATGGTCATTATATCACGGGACAAACACCATAATCACTGGCCAATCGTTCTCAGGAAGAACCATGGAATTTGTTGCTCACCCGATCCTACTAAACAAAACACCATACAAATAATCCTCACTGCAGTGAAGAGCAAGATCAGTATCTTTGTCACCCCTCCTTATGGCTAAAGGCCTACACTCCTCGATGTAACGAGCAAGATGAGCTCTAACATTGCACGGAACATACTACACAACGAATCAAAAAAATGATAATAATCAAAATCAAAACAACATGAGCAACACCAAAAGAAATAAGCATGTGTGCCAAAAATTAAAAAATGTTATTCTTACAACACGACTCGAACAACGCCGATCCAGAACCACACTGAACCCATCTACAGAAGAATCAACAGAAGAACATGGGCCACCCGGCATACGACAAAAAGGACAAGCCATACCTGCAAAGAACACAATGATTATCAAGAACTAATTGCACAAAATGAGTTGAAAGTCTGATAGTATTGAAAGCTCCCACCCGTAACTACCCCATAAATATCCATATCCTGGAAATATAATGGGTACAAAAAACGAAAACAAAAAGGAAACAGGGAACCCACAATGCAATCGGTAGGAAACGACGATGGTGCAAACAGGGAAGCGCCGTCCACGGTAAAGAACGGCCGCCGTAAGCAGGCGACAAGCAAGGCGAGCGCGACGGGGACCGCCGTAATCATGAGACGAACAGAGGTGGGCGCGACGGGCGGCGACGACGGCAACGAAAGAACAGTCAACGACGACGGTTCAACCACACTAGGGAGAAACAAATCTCAAAACAGATCAAAAGTGTATTACAAAACACTAAAAATACAAGGACTAAAATGAAAAAAAAGGAAAAAATAGAAGGGAAAACTGAAAACCGGAAATCACAGAAGTGCACCCCAGCGCGACAAGTGTCACGCGCGGAGCGCCCCGGAAAAGTCTCACGAGTGCCCCGCGCGCGACACTTGTCGCGCGCGAAGCGCTCCCAGACTAATTGTTGCGGGAAGCGCTCCTCAACTAGTGATTTTGACGTTAGGTTGGTTTGGATTGACGGATGAGATGGACGGACGAAAGTAATTACGTACGAAGATTAGGGAGAAAGAAGGAATCAATGCTTTATTATTAAAAATTAGGGAAAGAGGAAAGATATACTCTGTCTCGTTTCTCCCCGTGTTACTGGTGGAAATATGCCCTAGAGGCAATAATAAAATGGTTATTATTATATTTCCTTGTTTATGATAATTATTTATTATCCATGCTAGAATTGTATTGATAGGAAACTCAGATACATGTGTGGATACATAGACAACACCATGTCCCTAGTAAGCCTCTAATTGACTGGCTCGTTGATCAATAGATGGTTACGGTTTCCTGACCATGAACATTGGATGTCGTTGATAACGGGATCACATCATTGGATGTCGTTGATGTGATGGACAAGACCCAATCCTAAGCCTAGCACAAGATCGTGTAGTTTGTATGCTAAAACTTTTTTAAATGTCAAGTATTTTTTCCTTGGACCATGAGATTGTGCAACTCCTGGATACCGTAGGAATGCTTTGGGTGTACCAAACGTCACAACATAACTAGGTGGCTATAAAGGTGCACTACGGGTATCTCCGAAAGTGTCTATTGGGTTGGCACGAATCGAGACTGGGATTTGTCACTCCGTGTGACGGAGAGGTATCTCTGGGCCCACTCGGTAGGACATCATCATAATGTGCACAATGTGATCAAGGAGTTGATCGCGGGATGATGTGTTACGGAACGAGTAAAGAGACTTGCCGGTAACGAGATTGAACAAGGTATCGGGATACCGACGATCGAATCTCAGGTAAGTATCATACCAGTAGACAAAGGGAATTGTATACGGGATTGATTGAATCCTTGACATCGTGGTTCATCCGATGAGATCATCGTGAAACATGTGGGAGCCAACATGGGTATCCAGATCCCGCTGTTGGTTATTGGCCGGAGAGTTGTCTCGATCATGTCTGCATGGTTCCCGAACCCGTAGGGTCTACACACTTAAGGTTCGATGACGCCAGGGTTATAGGAAATCGATATATGTGGTTACCGAATATTGTTCGGAGTCCCGGATGAGATCCAGGACATCACGAGGAGTTCCGGAATGGTCCGGAGGTAAAGATTTATATATGGGAAGTCCTATTTTGGTCACCGAAAACGTTTCGGGTGCTATCGGTAACGTACCGGGACCACCGGGAGGGTCCCGGGGGTCCACCAGGTGGGGCCACCGGCCCCAGTGGGCTGCGTAGGTCAAGTGTGGGAGGGGACTAGCCCCAGGTGGGCTGGTGCACCCCCCCCCCACCAGGGCCCAAGGCGAAGAGAGAAGGGAAAAGAGGAAAACCCTAGGCTCAGTGGGCATAAGGCCCACCTAGTGGTGCCCCCCCTCTCCCCCTTGGCCGCCCCCTAGATGGGATCTAGGGCTGGCCGCCACCCCTAGGGGTGGAAACCTAGATGGGGGCGCAGCCCCTCCCTTCCCCCTATATATAGTGGGGGTTTGGGGCTGCCATACACATGAGAACATCTCCCTCTTGGCGCAGCCCTACCCCTCTCCCTTCTCGTCTCTTGCGGTGCTTGGCGAAGCCCTGCTGGAGTGCCATGCTCCTCCACCACCACCACGCCGTCGTGCTGCTGCTGGACAGAGTCTTCCCCAACCTCTCCCTCTCGCCTTGCTGAATCAAGGCACGGGAGACGTCATCGGGCTGCACGTGTGTTGAACGCGGAGGCGCCGTTGTTCGGCGCTTAGATCGCAATCAACCGCGATCTGAATCGCTACGAGTACGACTCCTTCATCCACGTTCTTGTAACGCTTCTGCTTAGCGATCTACAAGGATATGTAGATGCACTCCCCTTTCCCTCGTTGCTAGATTACTCCATAGATTGATCTTGGTGATGCGTAAAAAAATTTAAATTTCTGATACGATCCCCAACAGTTACACGGAGGCAGAGGTTGATCATAGGAGAGGAAAGAAATAGAGTTCGCTTGGCCCAGCGGGTTTATATACAGCTCGCTCGGGGTGATGTGTAGCGTCGTGCTGCGGTGTGCAACGCGGGGTGTGCGGCGTGGCCAATCCTATTTGCCGCCCGCGGGTGTGAAATAGTCATCACTTCACTGTGGAGCCGGTTGAGCCGGCCACTTACGGGACTCGAGTGATGTTTGATCATTGTTGCTTCCTTGGCTGTTTTCTGCGGGGATATCTTTTTCTTCTAGGGATTTTTACTTACGGTTCTTTTTTCTCTGTTTTGTTTCCGGTTTTACTTTTTATTTTTGTTTTATTTTTTATTTTTTTCCTCATTCTTTTATGTATTATATGGAAACTCCATCGCATATTACAACAAACTTCATCGTATATTAAGAAAAATTCACCGTGTATTATAAAATTTTCATAGTGTAAAAAAATATAAACTTATATAACAAACTTATTCAATGTCAATTTAAATTTTTTTCATCATATATTAAAATTTAACAATTAAAAAACCCTATCTACAAAGAACCTAACACGATGTCGCCCTTCCAACACCATGGACGACATTCCCCGCTTCTCCCAGCGCTTCCTACTCACCAAAAGCTGAGTAGCTGTCGTGCAGCGCTCCCCGGCTCCCCTTTTATTAGAAATCACGTTCGACTTTTTTAAGAAGAAAGATGTTGCAATCAACCCCAAAATGTGTGTGAATTGTCTCTATAAATTATCATAACTAAAATTCTTTACTTATTTATATTAAATATTTTTACTGATGTATAACTAATTTTTTTTCACATACAATATTAGTAATTATAATTTTATGTTATATCACCAAAATTAGCCACATAATGCAGCTAAATAATATGATATAATATATTTTATATACAATTTTAACAAAATTCTTGGGAAATACACCTACACTAAACTTTTAGAAAATATTAAATGCCAAAGTGACTTATTTATTTATTGCAGATAATTCTTCTTGAAACATTCTACTTAAATTGATTTTTCCTGCATGAAGGAAAAAATATAAGCAACACAACTTCAAGTCATTACATATTAATTTGTATCACCAAGATGAAATTTAAATATGTGTATATGTTCCTATCTATATCATTAAATATCATGAGAGAGAGCTCGAAAGCTAATACATGATTCTAGATTGCATGATTTTAGTTAAGCGTAAGTAAATCAAATGGATGGCTATCAATATACTAGAAAACTCTCAAAGTATGCATAATTGCAATAAGAGGTTGTTCTCAAATCTTTGTCATTGCTTGTTTATTCTTATGAATCAACAACCACCATCGTATTGAATTTTCACCCCCATAAAAAAGGTATTGAATTTTCATTTGTTCTTGATATAGCATCGTTGCATTAAGTGCATCCAGTTTTGCAAGCCATATACTTAGTAAAGGGCTACAGTCAAACGGTGGTGAGAGTAATTATGCACGCTCTTCTCTTTGGTCGATTCATGTTCATCGGTATGCAAAAGTTGTATATTCTGTCCAATAATGTGACAACATGAGACCACACATATTAAAATGTTGGAAGATGGAGAATAAATTTAGTAAATGTATATCTGTACAAGGGAGGGATTGCTTATTTTCAAGTCGTAATTTTAGCCTTATTTGGACTCCTTTTGATCACAGTTCAGTTACTCTTGTACTCACCTTACTTTTTTTTGCGAAATTTCTACTCACCTTACTCCATATATGACATGTCAACTAGACATTGTAGTAATGTTTTGCCAGGATCCGACTTCTCCCATGAGAGGCACTAGGGCAAAGTCAAACATTGAACCTAGAGATTATACTATATAGATATATTTTGGCTTGCATATGTATGGTTGCAAAATCATACACTCAGATATAAGCGTACTACTTTGTGCATCTATTTTTATTTTAAATATTATGAAAACCCCGGATTAATAAGAACATGGAACTGCCATATAAAATAAAATTGAACCTAATACTATACGGGTGTTTTATTAGTAAAACACAATACATGGGCTAAGTTATACAATACAATTCTAAGTATGTAATACTTTTACTAACACCATGGGTCGTCGGCATTTCCTATTTGGCGCTGTAGGCGCCCGTTAATGTGCATTCTGCAAACGGGTGCCTGCAGCCACGTTTAGTGGGCTCGGCCCATTTGTTGCTTTACTGTTTTCAGAGACGTAAAAAATGTGTGGGCATTGGGGATTGAACCCGCGAAGACTTCGCTGCGGGGGTAACACACTAACCACCGTGCTTTTGCAATACTCTTCCTGTCTCTCATTTATTTAGCTTATAAGTTCATTTTTTTCTTTTATCCTTTTCGGTTCATTCTTTTTTGTTTTGTTTAATGCGTGATTTTTCTCAAATTTCCTAAACCTTTTTTCTAAATTGATGAAGTTTTAAATTAGATTGTCTTTTAAAAAAATAGATGAACTTTTTTTTAACAAATTCGATGACTTTTTTTTCAAATACAATGAACTTTCTTCAAATTTGATGAACTTTTTTCAAGATCAATGAATTTTTTTTCAAATTCGATTAACTGCTTTTACAAATTTGATGAACTCTTTTTTCAAACTCGATGAACTTTTTCAAAATCGGTGAACTTTTTTCAAATTTGATGAACTTTTTTTTCTAGTTGATGAAACTTTTTTCATAGTTTGATGAAATTTTTTTCCATTAATAAATTGATTGTTCCAAAAAACGAATTGTTCAAAAATGTGTAATAATAGCGCGGCTTTTATGGTTCTTAAAGATTCACGTTTCTGTATAAATCACTAGACTCCCGGTGGTGTAGTGGCTAGCTGGATAATCTTGCATTTTACAGCGCGGGTTAGAGTCCTCGTACTAGCATATTTTTGCGGTTTTTATCGCGAGTCATCTACTGCGTTCTTTCGTCCGTGGGCCGGCCCACTTGCGTTGCCAGTAGGCGCCGGTTTGCTTCCACGGCGCCGAACACGCCGATTTTTATTTTTTTTTGAGGAAGAACACGCCGAATAGGAGCTCCCTCTGGGTCGTCACCCTTCTAGCTGTGTCACACGAAAGTTCAAGCAGAGCAGACTGCTTGTATATGCATGCCGAAACATGGGCTCTTTATTACCCCGCTGTGAGTTCTCTTCTGCGAAACATGGGCCTGACTATACTGGATCAGTCTAACCTATAACTCTTTTCATGCATGCCATCAGAAATACGGGTGCTCCTATTGCGCGAACATCTCAATGAAAAACATATATCGAAGACATACATTGTCCAAACATAATAGATATGTGAACAGAATGAATGCTGATAAAAGTTTTCTCCAAACTCTTACTTCATTAATAAATATCAAATTCCTGCATGGTCTTTATCGGTGGGCACTTCTTTTTTATTAGGATTTTTTGAAAAAAGTGTTGTGGCTCTCATATCAATCATTAATTCTTAGGCTAGTCATAGTGGGAGTAACTTACGTAGCAACATAACACATTTCAAGATAATTTTGCTTATTTGTCATGGAGTTAATAAGAAGAGAGATGCTTGTGGTAACATATTATGTTACTATAACATAAGACACCCGAGATAAAATGAGTCTATAGTTCAATTAATAAAGGCTTACATGTTATCATCTATATGTTACTACCCATTATGAAGATAGTAACATAGACTAGTAACATATGCATGTTACTAGTCTGTGTTACTCCCCACTATGACCAGCCTTAAGCAATGTCAGTCTTGGTTGCTGCCTGTTTGGGCTATAGATTTCTGAGAATCAATGAAGTTGAGGATTTCTTACAACCGAATCAGTTATGATTGTGGGTTCCCTAAACCAAGAAGCAGACTGTTTGTTTATTATGATGTTGGACAGCTCCAGGAACCGAGGCGTTGTAAAATGCCAGTAGCGCTCTTCAATGTTGAGTAGGAGTATGATGTTTATATTATATCCCTTCGTTCCAAAATAAGTGTCTTAATTTTGTATTAGCTTTAGCACCCTCCATCTTAAAGAAAGTGTCTCAACTATGTACTAGTTTTGTAGTAGCTCGAGACACTTATGTTGGGACGGAGGGAGTATGTTGATTAAGGCTAGCCATAGCGAGGGTTATATAAGTAGTATCATGTACTTGAGACTCACAAACATGCTTATGTGGCAGTCAATTAAAGAAGAGAGATGGTTATAGTAACATATGTAGATACCGTAACATAATAAATGTGATGCTATTATGTGTCATGCATGACAATAAATGAGACCATCTATGATACTATGCACTATAGAGGTAGTAATATAGACTAGTCTAAGTTACTCCCACCATGATCAGCCTAAGCGCATATTAGCCGTTCTTGACTAAAATGGCGTAAATGGACAGTCATTAGCTGATTTTAACTTGAAAGATTGGAAGTTCTGCCAGAGACTCGCTTCCTCTGAATTTTCTGCATTTTTACTTGTGCCATGCACGACCAAAGCCGGTAGCTTGGAGCGAACACACGGGAGATTGATTACAACATACAGTACACTACACAGAACACAATGCTTATTGTTCACACCGGTTTTGTTAAATACTACAACACCATCAGCACAACCTCTCTTTCTCCGTCTCTTTATTATGCAGTATATGTACATGATGTGTTGCTTCCTATGCTTCTGACTGACGAACTACTCCTCTGCCTTAGCCGCCTTCGTCTTCTTGGCCTCGTAGTCCTTGACTGCGGCCTTGATGGCGTCCTCGGCGAGCATGCTGCAGTGGAGCTTCACCGGCGGCAGCGACAGATGCTTGGCGATCTCTCTGGAAAATGACCGAAAAACAAGGCCAGTCAGCAAAGCTTCAGAGGATTCAAACTGCTAGACTGCCAATAGAATTGCAGTACTGAACAATTAATTAAACAGATCGCTTACGTGTTCTTGATCGCTACCACTTCCTCCATCTGCTTTCCCTTCACCCACTCAGTGGCTGCAAATGTAAATTAAGATTGATCAGACATCAGAATTCAGGACAAGCTTACCGAGCTTCGGCATATATGTAACAATGGTTCTATCAAGCAAGTCTACGAGGGATAATGCATACTACTACCTCCATACCTTAATAGAAGTCGTTTTTGCAGTTCAATTTGAACTGCAAAAATATCTTATAATAGTATCCAAGGACTAAATACACCGAATGCTTCCTCCGAATTACTAGCTAGGATGAAAACAATAGACAAGGTCATATATACGGCAGCACAACTTCTGCTCACTACATAGTTGCTCCTATGTTATATGCGAAGAATTTGGCTGGTAAATTAAAGTGGTTAATGCATTCGATCAGTATTCAGTAGCATGAAAGGGCGGGCCTGTGAACAACAGTTATTCATGCAGTCCAGCTTAAATTGACAATTTCTGAATTCGTGCAACAGTACCCAGATATCAACAGTTGGATGAGAAGTACTATCCCCGTGACTAACTAATATGTTGTACGTACTATGTTTTGGAACAAAAACGATTAAATTTCAGGGATAATTTTAAGGATGAATCACAACCCCATTAGCTGGGCTTACATATATATCAATATAAGAAGGTAAAAATAAACGCAAGGAAATGGATGCAGATGAAGCTCTTGTTGTCTGGTGAGCAGTGATTCCGTGCAGCAGTGTTAATTAAATTCAGGCCTCCACATGAACGCAAGCTCACGAGACAGGCAAATGAAGAGGGCTAGCGGAGGAAAGAAATCGAGGGGGCGGAGGAGCGTTTTGCTGACCGACGGAGGAGGATGCGATGGCGGAGCCGCAGCCGAAGGTCTTGAAGCAGGCGTCGACGATCCTGCCGGAGGCCTGGTCCACGCGGATCTGCATCTTCATGACGTCCCCGCAGGCGGGCGCGCCGACGAGCCCCGTGCCGACGTCGGCGTCGTCCTTGTCGAACGCCCCCACGTTGCGCGGGTTGCTGTAGTGGTCCACCACCCGCTCGTGGTACCCCCTCCTCGCCGCCACCGCCCCCAGCGCCGCGCCGGGGGAGTCTCCGGCGGCCGCTGTGCGGATCCCCGCTGCGCCGATCAGCCTCTTCCCCGCCGCGCGCAGCATCGTCGCGATCGGCTGGTGGCCGGAGGCGTGTCTGGGTTCTCTCTTGGGTAGTGGGGTGCTCTGTTTCGCTTGTCGTCGTGTCACGGAAGCAGGGGATGAGCCGAGGAGAGGAGAGAACGGAGTTCGCTTGGCCCGGCGGGTTCATATACGGCTCGGTCGGGGTGACGCGTGGCGGCGCGCTGCGGTGTGCAGCGCGGGGTGTGCGGTGGCAGGAGAATGGCGGTTCGTTCTGCCACGCAGTGCTTGGGCCACTGTTTGACGGGCCTCTGGCTTCAGGGGGGGCATACACCGACGCTTCCTTTCTATGGGCTTTTCCTCCGCATGTCATTTTATGGGCTTCTCCTACGCGGCCATGCAAATTTTTCTGTACATGTTTTCGGGTTTTAGATGAGTGTTTTTTTACTACATCCTTCAAAAATAAAATCACAATTTAGCTAAGTTTTCCTCATCTTTAGATGTGGGTCGGTACTTGTGGATGGGATCTCCCCACGACCCGTTTGTAATTCCTGTAAACCATACTCCAAACATTGAATAAAGTGTGGTTTACCCCTCCAAAAAAAAAGATGAGTGTTTTTTTTCCTGCCTTTTTCTAGGCTTTTTGGAGGAAAAAAATCGAGGGGTTTTGTTTTTGCAAAGCACATCTGTGCTTCCCC
>NC_041381.1:679695171-679738883 GCF_002162155.2 Triticum dicoccoides | reverse complement strand
AGTGGCGGAGCTTGAGCCGAAACAGGGGGAGGGGGGGGAGGGGGGGGGCGGCGGTGGGACATAATTATTTTCAACTAATTTTTAGTGAGAAATAGGCGTAATACAAAGGGATATAGGCTGAATTTCTTTTCAGCTGGGGGGGGCATGGCCCAGGTTGGCCCCATGAAGCTCTGCCACTAATGAGAAGCACGGTTGTGTTCCTCGTGGAAGTACTGATTTGTTTCCATAATAAGCATGGTTGTGCTTCTACTTAAAAAGAAAAAAAAGCACAACGGTCCTCCCGCGAGAGCACAACCTTGCTTCCGAGAGAAGCACAACTTGTGTTTCGCCCAAATAAGAGAAAAGACAGCATGTGCTTCCAAAATAAAAAGTTAAAACTGTAACCTTGCTCCGAGTTCCAGTTTTCTATTCCTTTATTTATATATTTGCGTTTCCCAGGTGCCCTTTTTTGGTTTTCATTTTTGTTTGGATTCCCATTTTTTCCCATTTTTTGGTTTTTCATGAAAAAAAAGTTCGTCAAAACCTATTAACATGAGATCTAGTTTTGAAGATCTCGATGAAAGAAATTCAATGGTAAAAACGGTTTGATATTTGAATGCATGGTTCAAGAGAAAAAACGTTTTGAATAAACGAATCAAGACAGAAAAGGAGAAACTTTCAGGTTGCAACATAGTAAACAACAATAAAAACGATAAAAGAACTTTTTTGGAACGATAAAAGAACTGAAACAACTGAAACCGCATAGTAAACAACAATTAAAATGATAAAAGAACTTTTTTTGGAACAATAAAAGTACTGAAACAACTGAAACCGCATAGTAAACAACAATAAAAATGATAAAAGAACTTTCTTTTGAACGATAAAAGAACTGAAACAACCGAGCATAGCTAACCACGCAGAGGGCTGGCCCAACTAGCCTAGCCTGCAGGCCGCATACGTCAAACAAGATTAGCCCAGAAAGACTTCTCAGATGTGGAATTGCTCTTAGTTTTTTTCAAAGAAATTACAAAATTGTATCAGATTTATGGAACACATGTGTTTGTGAAAACAATGATTTACTAGGAGACACATGTGTTGGTGTTGTAAAGAAATAGTAGTGACTAGTGGAAGCAATTGTACTTTGTTTCTTCATTTCCTCTTCACCGTTGGTTTGCCTCAACAAACACTTGATCCAACGATGTCTAACAAAATTTAAGGTTAAACACATTATCACGACATTTTCACTAAGCTAAAGACTAGTATACCAGAATTACCTGCATGATTCTTTCCATGGCTAGGCACACTGACCGTTTCGAGTGAATTGCAAAAAACCACCACATTTGGGGCATCGATTGTAGAAAACCACGAGGTCGCTAATCATTTGCAAAAAACACCGCACATTTAGTAAACTTATTGCAGCATGCACTGATCGGCCGATTTGCTTCGTTTGAGTGTGTTTCCGACAGATGGGGCCCGGTTTCCCCCCACGTGGCATAACGGATGGCTAACGGCGCCGTCTGGTCGAGACGACTTGGTCAGCTCACGTCGGACGGGCCGACCGCGCCGCCCCCACTCCACTTCTCACTCACTCGCTCCTCTGCTCTCCCTTGGGCTTCAATGGGGAAGGCGAAACCTGGCGGAGGCGACGGCCTCCGTGGCGGCGGCGGCGCTTCCGCTGGCGATGCTGGTGGTGATGGAGACCCACTGGAGCTCTGCGGGAGCTCGAATCCTTCTCAGGCGGTGCCTCCTCCCCAATCCCCCGACCCGGAGTACGCGGCGGCTAGGGCATTTGCCAAGGCGGTGAATCCGACGGGGCAGCCAACACTTTGCATCCTCCTTCGGTGGTGTGGTGTAAGCCATCCATCCTCTCCCCCTCCTCACTATTTCACTGTTTCCCCGATCTGGATTCTAGGGTTAGGGTTCTAGGGTTAGGGTTCTAGGACAAGTACAGAGTTGGGGATTATGTTGTAGGTATTTGGTTAGGATTATTGTGTTACAGTAATGGTGGTGAACTGCAAATTAGCTTGCCTTTAATTATTCAGTCATGCTAACTGAGTTTTAACTGTAATGTTTCGGTTCTAGGCTTATGGTGTAACTGTTACACAATAGGTATTTGGTTAGGATTATTGGATTATAGTAATGGATTGTAGTGCAAATTAGCTTTCACACTAGTTTTTAACTTACACAGTAATTTATTCAGTCATGCTAACTGAATTTGAACTGGTTAGTAGTTTAACATAATTGCACAGATCAGTCATGCTAACTAAGTTGTTTTTAATTTAACTGCAATTGCACACTAGTTTTGAACATAATGGCTCAGTAGTCAGTTGTAAATGAGATTTAGCTGAATTTTAAGTGAATTGTTTAACACTAAGGTTTACTGAATTTTATCTGTATTGTTCAACACAAGTTTTATCTGAATGTTAACAACTATGTTAAATGAACTAGGTTGGATGATGAAGAATGGGAAGTGAGGTTCCATTTCTTTGATAGAGATAATTTGGAAAGAACATTTCTTATCAGACATAACATATTGGAATCTTATTGCACTAATAGAGTTGGAAGGCTTGAGTTCAAGAGATTATATGTATTATGTCAGAGATCCAGGAGTTGGGGTGTCAGGAATGGAAGAATTAACTGATGATGACAAGGTTGAAGAAATGTTGGATGACATATGTAGTAAAGGAAATAAGGTGGTTAACATTACAGTTATGAGAAGTGATGCACCCACACCAGCTGACCTGAACATTGGTCATGTTTATGAAGAGCAGGTCCCTTTGTCTGAATTAGGTGTACCACTTGTCTATGAGGTAGATACTTCAGGAGTTCTTTTCCCCAGTCCAGTTAAGCCCCAACCACAGCCTGTCCAGGTCATGAACACCCAGGAGAGTTCATGTTTGAAGCTTAAGGGTCCAAGTGAAGCAGAGTTTGCATTGGACTATTGTAATGAGAGGCATGAGTACTTCATGGAGACAGACCAAGATCAAGAGAAGATTGAGCAGATGATGGAGCAGAAGAGGAACGAAGAGATTGAAAAGTTTAGGACCAATAAGAAACAAAAAAGAGAAGTACAAGGCAGCAAAGAGAAAACTTCTAGAGCTGCTTGCTGAAGAGTTGACTGACAGTGATAGTGATAATGAGATTTTAGAAGATGAAGACATAATAGCTAGGCTGGAGGCAATGAAGAGGCATAGAGCTGATCCTCTCAATCACTTTGAAGGAGACACTGATGTAGAAGAGCTTTATGAACCAGATGAGGAGGAGTTGGAGGATGAAGCAGGAGAGGAGGAGGTAGGACATGATGAGCAAGGTGAGGAGGGTAGGAGAGGAGGAAGCCCTATAGGAGGAAGTAGTGCAGGAGGAAGCAGCAGCACAGGAGGAAGCCAGAGGAAGGGGCCAACAACCAGATCACATGGAAGCCTTGACCAAATCATAGAGCAAGATTGGATACCTTCATCTGATGAGGAGAGCAACCCAGGTGACTTAAGTTAGGATGATAATGATGGTGCTCAGCTTCCAACATTTAGGCAACCAAATGGTAGGAAGAGCAGGGCCAGAAAGCAGAAGCCTAGGCTTTGGTATGATGAGAAGAGGGAGAACCCACAAGAACAATTTGTGAAGAAACTTTGTTTCCTAAATGGCCAGCAATTCAGGAGAGCACTTCTTACATTTCACATCTCACAAAACAGGAGCTACTCTTTTCATAGAAACTGCTCGGATAGAGTTATTGCAGTTTGCAGTACAGAAGACTGTCCTTTTTTCATTGCTGCTTCTCAACTAGCACATGAGAAAACTTTTTGTATAAAGAAGATGAACTTGTACCACAAATGTGCTGCTGTAGGAGAGAGCACCAAAGTGACTGCAAGATGGTTGGCACATGAGTGTGAGGAACAGTTGAGGGCAGACATAAACACACCAGTCCAGACCATAATAGCCAATTTGAAGAATAAACATGGAATAGAAGTGTCCATTCACATGGCCTACAGAGCAAGGAAAGCAGCTAAGAGTGTTGTCCAAGGAGATCAGAGGGCACAATTGAAAGGATCGATATGGTTGACTAGAGGGGGGGTGAATGGCAACTAACATTTTTTAAACTTTTCTTTAACAAATTAAAACTTGCAATGAAATAGGTTGTCTAGATGTGCAACTATGTGGACAACCTATATGATGCAAAGACAATAAGCACACAAGCAAGCAATGAATATAACTCAAGTAAGCTTGCAAAAGTAAAGGGATAAGATAACCAAGAGTGGAGCCGGTGGAGACGAGGATGTGTTACCGAAGTTCCTTCCTTTTAAAGGGAAGTACGTCTCCGTTAGAGCGGTGTGGGGGCACAATGCTCCCCAAGAAGCCACTAGGGCCACCGTAATCTCCTCACTCCCTCACACAATGCGAGATGACGTGATTCCACTATTGGAGCCCTTGAAGGCGGCAACCGGACCTTTACAAACAAGATTGGGGCAATCTCCACAACACTTGGAGGCTCCCAACAACACCACGAAGCTTCACCACAATGGAGTATGGCTTCGAGGTGACCTCAACCGTCTAGGGTGCTCAATACCCAAGAGTAACAAGATCTGCTAGGGATAAGTGGGGGGAATCAAATTTCTCTTGGTGGAAGTGTATATCTGGGCCTTCTCAACCAATCCCGAGCAAATCAACAAGTTTGATTGGCTAGGGAGAGAGATCGGGCAAAAATGGAGCTTGGAGCAACAATGGAGCTTTTGGGTGAAAGAGGTGGGTCAACTTTGGGGAAGAAGACCCCTTTATATAGTGGGAAGAACAATCCAACTGTTATCCCACTCACCAGCCCCGCACAGAGCGGTACTACCGCTGGGGAAGGGCGGTACTACCGCTCCGGGCGGTACTACCGCTCGACCCAGCGGTACTGCCGCGCTGCCTGGGGCCCTGACCCCAGGGCGGTACTACCGCCAGGGAAGAGCGGTACTACCGCTCCGGGCGGTACTACCGCTTAGACCCAGCGGTACTGCAGCGCTGCCCAGGGCCCTGTCACCAGGGCGGTACTACCGCTAGGGAAGGGCGGTACTACCGCTTAGAGCGGTACTACCGCCCCTACTACCTCCCTTAGTGCCGCAAAACCCGACACGAAAAATTCGTTCGAGAATCGAGGCGGAAGTAGCCCAGATGCACAGCGGTACTACGGCCGAAACACCCAAGCGGTACTACCGCTCTGAGAGCGGTACTACCGCTGTGGAGTTTCGGCGGTACTACTGCTGTGGACGCGGTACTACCGCTAGGGCAAAGCAGAGCATAGTAAGGGGAAAACAGCAGCTCGAGAGATGCGGAAGGAAAGACGACGGGTGTGATAATGATGTGTACGTATGATTCCACCCAAGTCTTACCAAAACGGATCCCCTCTTGATAGTACGGTGACTCCTACAAAACTAGTCCACCAACAACGAAACGAAGGAGCTACACCGTCTTGAATTACAACACCGAGGGGAGGAAATCGTCTCGTGCCAATGGATGAATCTCTGAAAGAACTAACGCACATGATTAGTCCACACAAGCATTGTCATCAATCACCAAAACATATTGGGAATAAATATGCCCTTACAATGTCCCCCTTTTTGGTGGATTGATGACAATACGGGATTTGCACAATATGAAAGATATAGGATAAGCGCAAAAGTACAACCGTCCTAAAATGTAGAAGGGCTCCCCCTGGATGTGTGCTACCTAGAAAAGTGCTTTGGACTGCACGGCACAGATGCCAGGATCAATGCTCCCCCTACATTTTAGAGACCAACTACCTAAGCAAGATATGAGAGCAACATATATATAACAAGATAAGCATGGAACTCATAAGCTAGATAGACATAGATAAAGATACGAAGAGATAAGGTAGCATATGTCTCACACCATATGACTAGAGCTTAGGTCTTACTGACAGAACCAGAACTTAGGTCTCACAGACACAAACCAAATAAAACAACAAGCGAAAGCACAAACACAAACGACGGAAGACACAAAACACAAATCCCTAAACTCTCTCCCCCTTTGGCATCGAGACACCAAAAAGGAGAGGGAGTGATGCTACGGCTCCAAGTGAAGGTAAACGATGGACACCCATCAGATCTCAGAGGGATCATCTGCGGTGCCATCGTCAGCCGGGAAGTGCTCAACATCAGAATCAGTCCAGGGGCAGTGCTACTGAATCCACTCCTCCTCGGTAAGCTGATCCTCAGAACCACTAATCACAATAGCACCCATCTGACGCATGAGCTCCTTGTGGCGACCTCGGGCCTTCTTCTCAGCCACATGAGTCATGTACTGACCGTGAGACTCCATGCAGAACAGCTTCTTCACCTTGATCTTGAGCTTCTTGGCCCAAGAGGGCTCTGCCTCAGAAGGCACGTAATCATCATCTTCATCCTCAGCCTCAGCCCCAAACTCCTCCTCAGTCTCCATGGCAGCAGCAGATGAAGGAACTCCAGTCCTAGGGACCTGAGTGCCCCAGTTATCCTTCTTCCTCAGACGCTTGACATCGTGAGAAACCAAGTCTCCAATCTCCAGCACCACCTTGGGATAGACACGATCCCGGGCCTTCTCAATGAGCAGCATAATGAACGGACCATAAATCTGGCACTTGCGCTCGGAGATAGCAGAAACCAGCTCAGACCACATAACATGAGAGATATCCAAGGACTCTCCGGTGCTCTGCCCCTTCTCCCGCTGACAGAAGAGAAGCATGTCCACGAGATAAGAGTGAACCTGGTCCAGATTCCCGATGCGAGGGAAAAGAGTTTCTCTGAAGATACGGTGAAGAATGTCCAGATAGGCAGGCAGCTCATAGGTCTCCTTCTTCGTCTCATGGTTGATCCTCAGAGTGCAGTAGGGCCACAGAGCTTGCTTGTGAGTGGCATTGGCTCGACGTGGGGGCGAAAGCCGACAGCAGACTCAAGTCGAGGATCTTCCACCCCAATCAATTGCATGAAAGCTTTCCACTTGACTGACAGCAACTTGCCATTTGTCATCCAAGTCAGAGTCCTGTCCTCATCAGTCCCAAGGTGAACCGTGGCATAGAATTGGGCCACAATATCAGCATCATAGTCCTTGTTGAATTGCATGATCCCGAGAATGTTCAGCTGAGTGCACATCTGAAGAGCTTCACCAAAGTAGTCAGGATCATTCTCCATATGCTCGGTGTCGATGGAGTGCACGTTGACATAGAGATTCTTCTTGGCTTTGAGGACATCAAAATAGATGGCAAACTAGAACCTGTTCCAGAACGGATGGTTGACCAAAGTGGGATCTTGGTCGACCTCATACGGGTTGCGGCGGCGCCTTGCCCAGAACTCCTTGGGCGGCATTTCTGGCACGGTTTTGCTTGGCTTTGGCTTGACCCCAGGCTTCTTCTGCAGTTGGGGAGGAGGTGGAGCACTAGAAGATCCTCTGGCAGGCTCAATGGGCTCAGTGGTGCGGTAGCGCTTGGACGAGGCATGACCGGGGTTGACACGACGAGCCTGATGCTTAGGAACCTCATCACCTGGAACCACACACACAAACACGCAAACAACCAGAAAGAACGAGCGTAAGCCACAAACACGAACAAAGAGATCACTGAGAGGTTGGAGGATGATGGAACTGGGTAGAGGGCGGTAGTACCGTGACCCTTGAGCGGTAGTACCGCTCCAAGCGGTAGTACCGCTCCAAGCGGTAGTACCGCTCTGGAGAGAGCGGTAGTACCGCTCGAGGCGGGGAAACAGCAGTTTCCAACTACCGTGGTCAGATCCGGTACTACCGTCCTACCAAATTCAAAAATACTCCAACCAAACACTAATCCAAACAGTCTAGAAGCATTCTCCATCCTACTCAAGCCTAGATCTGGACAAAAATCTAGAGATGCAACTGCTATTGCCCCAAGAACGCTAGATTGGAAATCTAGACAAAAGGAAACAGGGAACAAGGGCAATACCGGCATCCATGGCAAGAGGACAAGGTGGGGATCGATTCCACCGAAGGAAACGGAGAGGAGCGCCCCGGAGAGGAAGATCCGCTAGAGCCCTCCTGCAGCGCCGGTTGCTGAAGAGAGAGACGAACAGGGCGAAGGGGTGAGCGAATGCGTATGGGGGAGAAGAAACTCCCCCTGCCCCCGATATAACCCCCAGCCCGCGCCTCACAGTGGTAGTACCGCTCTGGAGGGCGGTAGTACCGCTCGGAGCGGTAGTACCGCTCTGGAGGGCGGTAGTACCGCTTCAGCAACCACGCTGCTTCTAGACCAATGGCTAACGCTCAAAAAGAAACGGAAAGCAAAGCCAAAAGAACGAGAGGACCGACGCGACAACACACACACACACACAACAGACCAGAAACAACTCAAACACAAGCAACCACATGAAACAGAGCAAGCCCTGGCCTCTCTCAGGAGAGGGCGGTGGCCGGAGCCACCTATGTTTGAGTCAAATGGTATGGCACCGCGAAGAATTATCCTTGGGCCCATGACCAAAACTCGTCTTTGAAGCACAAGTACCATCAAAAATGGCTATTGTGAAAGAGTTGATCGTTTTATGCATAATGGGGGGAGGGAAAGTTCATTGAGAGAACAACACTCCCCCTATGTCCATGCCTACATCTAAGCAAGATACCAAGTTGAGTGGGGTGGGGTGTGCCAGGGTTCAAGTCACATTGCTCGAATCAATGATATTTAGCTCATGCCTTAACTCGCGAAATCTTGCTTCATCCAAGGGCTTCGTGAAAATATCTGCAAGGTTATCATGAGTGTTGACATACTTGAGCTCGATCTCTCCTCGCCTAATGTGATCCCGGATGAAGTGATACCGAATCTCAATGTGCTTCGTCTTGAAGTGTTGCACCGGGTTGAGAGAAATCTTGATGGCACTTTCGTTGTCACACCAAAGAGGCACTTTGTCACAAATGACACCGTATTCCTTTAAAGTTTGCCTCATCCACAAGAGTTGTGCACAACAACTACCGGCCGCCACATATTCTGCTTCGGTGGACAAGAGAGACACACAACTTTGCTTTTTGGAAGACCAACTCACCAAAGAGCACCCAAGAAACTGGCACCCTCCGGAAGTGGACTTCCTATCCACTTTGTCTCCCGCCCAATCGGAATCCGTAAACCCTTCAAGCTTGAAGTTTGCCCCTCTTGGGTACCATAAGCCAAAGTTTGGGGTATGAGCCAAATTTTGAAATATTCGCTTGACTGCCACATAGTGACTTTCCTTCGGTGCAGCTTGAAACCGTGCACACATCCCCACACTCAACATGATATCTGGTCTAGATGCACAAAGGTAAAGCAAGGAGCCAATCATGGAGCGATATACCTTTTGATCCACCGCTTTACCATTGGGATCAATGTCAAGTTGGCACTTGGTGGGCATTGGAGTAGAAGCCGGCTTGACATCACTTAACTTGAATCTCTTGAGCATGTCTTGAGTGTATTTGGCTTGGTTGATGAAGGTTCCTTCTCTTCTTTGTTTGATGTCAAAGCCAAGGAAGAACTTCAACTCTCCCATCGAAGACATCTTGAACTTTGAGGTCATGAGAGCGGCAAATTCCTCATTGAAAGCTTTGTTAGGAGAATCAAAGATAATGTCATCAACATATAGTTGGCATACAAACAACTCCCCTTTGACCTTCTTAGTAAAAAGAGTGGGATCGATTTGTCCTACTTCAAATCCAGGATCTTGTAACAACTCGGTAAGGTGGTCATACCACGCACGTGGGGCTTGTTTAAGGCCATAGAGTGCCTTATCGAGTTGATACACATGATCCGGGAAGTAGGGGTCCTCGAACCCGGGGGGTTTCTTGACATAAACCAACTCATTAATGGGACCATTAAGAAAAGCACTTTTCACATCCATTTGTTGCAACTTAAAGTTGTGATGGGAAGCATAAGCAATCAACAAACGAATGGATTCAAGATGAGCAATGGGAGCAAAGGTTTCATCGTAGTCGATACCCTCGACTTGGGAGTAGCCTTGTGCTACCAATCTTGCCTTGTTGCGAATGATGTTCCCATGAGCATCTTGCTTGTTCTTGAAGATCCACTTTGTTCCAATGACGTTGTGGTTCCCCGAAGGTCTTGGCACCAATCTCCACACCTTGTTGTATTCGAAGTTGTTGAGTTCTTCATGCATGGCATTGAGCCAATCCGACTCTTCGAGCGCCTCATAGACCTTATGGGGTTCAACACAAGAGACAAATGCATGATGTTCACAATAGTTTGCTAACTGTCTACGAGTGCTTACCCCCTTTCTTAGGCTTCCAACCACATTCTCCATGAGATGACCTTTGGTGGTGAGTTTGGAAGCAATCTTCACGGCACGACGCTCCAATTCCTCCTCGGATGTCGAAGGAGGAGGGTTCACTTGATCATCTTGAGCGTCGTCATGAGCTTGTTCTTGATCTTGATCTTGCTCTTGATCTTGAACTTGCTCGAGGGGAAGAACTTGACCTTGGGCATCATGTGGAGGTTCATCACCATCTTGTGATTGATCTTGCCCTTGGTCTTGTTCCTTAGGTTGAGGGCCTTCACTTTGTTCTTCGGAAGCGTGTGGGTCTTGGGGAGGTGATGGCTCCACTTGAGTGGAGCATTGTCCTTCTCCTTCGGCCACAAGGGGTTCCTCAATGGGTAGGATATGACCAATACCCATTCTTCTTATGGCTTGGGGAGGAATTTCATCACCTACATCACAAGTACCACTTTGCTCCACTTGGGAGCCGTTATTTTCATCAAACTCTATGTTACACGTCTCCTCAATGAGTCCGTTGGACTTGTTGAGACCACGGTAAGCATGAGAGTTTGTAGCATAACCAACAAATATGCCCTCATGAGCTTTAGCTTCGAATTTAGACAAACGAACACCTTTCTTGAGAATGAAACACTTACACCCGAACACCCGGAAGTACTTGAGGTTAGGCTTGTTCCCGGTGAGTATCTCATACGGAGTCTTGTTCAAGCCTTTGCGGAGATAGAGCCGATTGGATGCATGACAAGCTGTGTTGATGGCTTCGGCCCAGAAGTTGTATGGAGACTTGAACTCCGCCATCATGGTTCTTGCCGCATCCATCAACGTCCGGTTCTTCCTCTCCGCAACACTATTTTGTTGAGGGGTATATGGTGCAGAATATTGATGCTTGATCCCTTCATCACTAAGAAACTCATCCAAGGTGTAGTTCTTGAACTCGGTGCCGTTGTCACTTCTTATTGTCAAGATCTTTGCATCATGTTAACGTTGAGCTTCATTTGCAAAGTCGATGACGGTTTGTTGAGTCTCACTCTTCCTCTTGAAGAAGTATACCCAAGTGTATCTTGAATAATCATCCACTATCAGCAAGCAATACTTTCTACCCCCAAGACTATCAAAGGATGGGGGCCCAAAGAGGTCCATGTGGAGGAGCTCCAAGGGTCTCTTCGAGTAGATGATAGTCGTGGGAGGGTGAGCCGTCTCATGAAGCTTTCCTTCGATACAAGCACTGCAAACACGATCTTTGGCAAAACTAACATTCATTAGTCCATGGACATGGTCCCCCTTGAGAAGACTTTGCAAAGATCTCATATTGACGTGGGCTAAACAGCGATGCCAAAGCCATCCCACATCAACTTTAGCCATTAGGCATGTCGCGGTCTTAGTGGGTTGCTCCGAGAAGTTAACCACATAGAGACCGTTCTCGACATGCCCAACAAAGGCTACTTTAAGAATCTTTCTCCACAAGAGGGCCACGGTATCAATATCAAAGAAGGTGGCAAAACCCATGAGTGCGAGTTGACGAACGGAAAGTAAATTGAACGCAAGGGACTCAACAAGCATGACTTTCTCGATCGTTAGATCATGAGAAATGACAACCTTGCCAAGACCCAATACCTTAGAATGTGAGGCATCACCCCATTCGACATTGGTGGGCATAGATGGGATATTGTGCACGTCCACCACCAAGTCCTTGCTCCCGGTCATATGATTTGTTGCTCCACTATAGAGCAACCATGATCCCCCACCGGAAGCAAACACCTACAAGAGATCAATGCTTGGTTTTAGGTACCCATTGAGTAATGGGTCCTTTGATGTTAGTAACAAGGGTCTTAGGAACCCAAATAGACCATTCAATGTACTCATAAGGAGAACCAACAAATTTAGCATAAACATGTCCATCACTAGCACGGCACAACACGTAAGAGGGGTTAAAGTCGCCGGCTTTGTTGGGAGAGATGGCGTTGCGCTCTTTGGCTTCACCACTCTTCCCATTGTTCTTCTTCTCCTTAGGAGCACCTTCTCCCTCCTTCACAAAGGTTTGCGTGAGCGTAGGAGGTCGATTGGTCTTGCTCTTCTTCTCCTTGTTCTTCTTCTTGTTCTTGGACTTGGGTGCGAACCCAACTCCCTCCTTGCCCACAACTTCCTTTTGATTGCTCAAAAGGTCATTTAGGTTCTTCTCGCCTTGTATGCATGACACAAGACCTTTCTCGAGTTGTTCCTTCAACTTGGCATTTTCCTCCACAAGATGCACATGCTCACAACATGGGTTAGTAGCATTTGCATTATCAATTAAGACCATGTGAGGAAATGTGGCCTTTTCCTTGGTTAGCTTAACTTGGAGTTGAGCATGAGACTCCTTGAGAGTGGCATGAGCACCTTTCAAGACCTTGTGGGCCTTGTCAAGTACATCAAACTCCTTCGTGAGTCTAACATGATCAACCCCAAGTTTAGCCTTCTCGGAAGCTAGAACACGAGACACAACAAGAGCATGATCAAGATCTTTCTTTAGTTTAGCATGACCATCGTTGTGTGACACCTCAAGAGCCAAACGATGCCCACGCTCTTCCTCAAGAGCATTAGAGAGATCCGATATCTCATCGGCATAGTCACGACTATGGCTTTCCATCTTAGTGATGGTTTCTTCATGAGCCTCGATCATGTCATTGGCTTCACCAAGTTGTTCCAAGAGAGCAATGAAGTGCTTCTTGGATTTGCCCTTGAGCTTACTCATGAAGGAATCAAATTCATTGATCTACTCATTAGACCCCTTACCATTATCAAAGTCATCCGTTGAAGGAGGGTTAGGAATAATGGTGGTTTTGATGTTGGGGGTTACCTTGTTGGTGGCCTTAGCCATGAGTCACTTGGCGGTGATGTTCTCGTTAGGTGCATCGAAGAGAGACACCCGAGGAGTTGAGACAATGGCAACGGATGCCATGGCAATTGTTTCACCATCTTCATCATCATCGTCATCCTCACGGTATTCTTCTTGAACCACCAACCCGCGAGAAGGAGTCTTCTTGGTGAAGTTGTTCTTGTTGGGGAAGGACTTGGCTTTGTCTTTTCGAATGAACTTGCCACCATTGTCTTCCCGCTTCTCGTATGGACAATCCGCAATGAAATGGCTGACATTGCCACAGTTGAAACAAGTTCTAACTCGTTGCTTCCCCTTGAGGCCACTTGAGTTGTTCTTGTTGAAGTTGGGTCTTGTAGTCTTCTTACTCCAAAACTGTCTTGAGGCAAGGGCCATGTGCTCATGATAATCATACTTCGTGTCCTCGGGGTTGCTCTCCTCATCTTCCTCTTCTTCTTCTTCTTCCACACTAACCTTGGCCTTCAAGGCAAGATTGGGCTTCTTTGCCCTTTGGGAACGGAGCACCGCATTGTCGGCGGTCTTATCCAAGATGTTCATTGCAACAAACTCATCCAACACTTCACCAGAGGTCATGGAGTGGAAGTCCGGTCTTTGGCGGATGACGGAGGACATGGCCTTGTTGTAGGGCATCATAGCCTTGAGGAACTTGCGCTTGATCCAGTTGTCATCCGTGTCCTTACTCCCATGATCTCGGAGTGCGACCGCAAGTTTGGTCACTCTTTGAAAGAGCTCACGAGGTTCATCATCCTCTTTCATTGCAAACTCATCGGCTTCATCTTGCACCACTTCATAGTTGGAGCGTTGAATGCTAGCACTTCCTCTATACATACGCTCGACACACTTCCATTCTTCTTTAGCCATGACATGAGGTCGAAGATGAGGGAGATCTTCGGGAAGGATATCATCTTGGATGATGAAGAGAGCACTCTCATTGAATTGATTGGCCACTTCTTCTCGAGGGGTGAAGTTGCTTGGATCATGAGGATAGAAACCTTTTTCAATAATTCTCCAAAGTTTAGTATTCACATGTTTTAAATGACGCTTGAAGCGATAAACCCAAGAATCATAATCTTCATTTTTCACATATTTAGGAGGAGGACTGGCATGATTCAAATGAGTAGAGGGGATCGGTCCTCTATACACCGGGGGTTCCACATGGGCAAAGATGACGGTGCCATTTCTACCACTAGTAGATGGACTCTTTTCATTGTTAGCTTCCCCCTTATCGGAGTTAGCATCCGTCACCTTGTTAGTGGGATCACCCACTTTCATTGGTGAGGTAGATAGTTTAAGTCCCTCTAGAAATTCAGTAAACATGCTTTTAACCTCGGCCGTCATGGAGGTTTTCAATGTGTCTAAAGCCACATTGAATTCCTCACGTGAGACCGAGGTTCCCCCTTCGGCCGAAGACGAGATGGGGTTCACACCGGAGTGTTCCTCCGCACCGTCATTGTCGTCAACCATACTCTTCGGACGGCAAAGTCCTTAATAAAGAGACGAGGCTCTGATACCAATTGAAAGGATCGATATGGTTGACTAGAGGGGGGGTGAATAGGCAACTAACAATTTTTAAACTTTTCTTTAACAAATTAAAACTTGCAATGAAATAGGTTGTCTAGATGTGCAACTACGTGGACAACCTATATGATGCAAAGACAATAAGCACACAAGCAAGCAATGGATATAACTCAAGTAAGCTTGCAAAAGTAAAGGGATAAGATAACCAAGAGTGGAGCCGGCGGAGACGAGGATGTGTTACCGAAGTTCCTTCCTTTTAAAGGGAAGTACGTCTCTGTTAGAGCGGTGTGGGGGCACAATGCTCCCCAAGAAGCCACTAGGGCCACCGTAATCTCCTCACGCCCTCACACAATGCGAGATGCCGTGATTCCACTATTGGAGCCCTTGAAGGCGGCAACCGGACCTTTACAAACAAGATTGGGGCAATCTCCACAACACTTGGAGGCTCCCAACAACACCATGAAGTTTCACCACAATGGAGTATGGCTTCGAGGTGACCTCAACCGTCTAGGGTGCTCAACACCCAAGAGTAACAAGATCCGCTAGGGATAAGTGGGGGGAATCAAATTTCTCTTGGTGGAAGTGTAGATCTGGGCCTTCTCAACCAATCCCGAGCAAATCAACAAGTTTGATTGGCTAGGGAGAGAGATCGGGCGAAAATGGAGCTTGGAGCAACAATGGAGCTTTTGGGGGAAAGAGGTGGGTCAACTTTGGGGAAGAAGACCCCTTTATATAGTGCGAAGAACAATCCAACCGTTATCCCACTCACCAACCCCGCACAGAGCGGTACTACCGCTGGGGAAGGGCGGTACTACCGCTCGGCCCAGCGGTACTGCCGCGCTGCCTGGGGCCCTGACCCCAGGGCGGTACTACCGCCAGGGAAGAGCGGTACTACCGCTCCGGGCGGTACTACCGCTTAGACCCAGCGGTACTGCCGCGCTGCCCAGGGCCCTGACACCAGGGCGGTACTAACGCTAGGGAAGGGTGGTACTACCGCTTAGAGCGGTACTACCGCCCCTACTACCTCCCTTAGTGCCGCAAAACCCGACACGAAAAATTCGTTCGAGAATCGAGGCGGAAGTAGCCCAGACGCACAGCGGTACTACGGCCGAAACACCCAAGCGGTACTACCGCTTCGAGAGCGGTACTACCGCTGTGGAGTTTCGGCGGTACTACCGTTGTGGACGCGGTACTACCGCTAGGGCAAAGCAGAGCATAGTAAGGGGAAAATAGCAGCTCCAGAGATGTGGAAGGAAAGACGACGGGTGTGATAATGATGTGTACGTGTGATTCCACCCAAGTCTTACCAAAACAGATCCCCTCTTGATAGTACGGTGACTCCTACGAAACTAGTCCACCAACAACGAAACGAAGGAGCTACACCATCTTGAATTACAACACCGAGGGGAGGAAATTGTCTCGTGCCAATGGATGAATCTCTGAAAGAACTAACGCACACGATTAGTCCGCACAAGCATTGTCATCAATCACCAAAACATATTGGGAATAAATATGCCCTTACAACAATACACAAGGATAAGGGATTACCTCCAAGCTGTGTTGGATACAAATCCAGGAAGTAGATGCATTGTTACAACAAAGCAATTGAAGGCCCATCCTAGCATAAATCCTAGATTCCATGGCTTATTCATGTGCCTGAATGCTTGCAAAGAGGGTTTCCTAAATGGTTGCAGACCCTTCATAGGTACCTATATTAATTTGTGTGAACACAATTATTTATGTTGTCCTAGTACTAATCATGGCTTATTCTGCTGTAGGTGTTGATGGCTGCTTCATTAAGTTGACCACAGGGCAGCAAATACTGGCTGCAACTGGTAGAGATGGTAATAACAACATCTTTCCCATTGCATTTGCAATTGTTGACAAGGAAAACACTGCCAGCTGGTCATGGTTTTTAACACAACTAAAGTATGCTCTTGGTGGTGAGTCTGGGAAGCATGGCTACTACACTATCATATTTGATAGACAAAAGGTAACTCATACACCATAGTACTTACAAATAGTGCAAATTAGAACATGCTTAGTACTTACAAAAATTGCAAATTAGAACATGCTTAGTACTTACAAATAGTGCAAATTAGATCATGCTTAGTACTTACAAATAGTGTCTTCTGGCATCATATTCAAACACTAGTTTACTTTCATAGGGCCTGCTTAAAGCAATAACCAATGTATTCCCAAATTGCCCTCAAAGATTCTGCCTTAGACATATTTATCAGAACTTCCAAACAGCTGGCTTTAGAGGTGAAGAGTTAAAGAAATACATGGATCAGGCTAGTTATTCATATACTGAGCATGGATATGATCAAGCAATGGATGGTATGAAAAAAGAGTGTCAAGCAGCTTGGAAATGGCTTAGTAAGATACCAAAGCATACATGGGCTAGACATGCCATGGACACAAATTGTAAAACTGACTTGGTTGTGAACAACATAAGTGAAGTATTCAACAAAATGATACTTGATGTGAGAGGAAAACCAATTAAAACCATGGTGGATGGGATCAGAACAAAATTGTTAGTTAAGTTCAATGCCAATAGGACCAAGACAGAGATAGCTAAGTGGCAGATATGCCCAACATATGCTGAAAAGCTGGAAGAAGCTAAACATCATTCCAGATTCTGTCAGTCAATCAAGGTTGGACCTGATCTATACCAGGTTGCAAGTGGAGAAAGCACATATGCAGTAAATTTGAAAGATATCACATGTGGCTGTAGAAAATGGGACATGACTGGGGTTCCTTGCAATCATGGTGTTTCAGCAATTAACAAGGCAAAACTACATCCAGAAGATTTTGTTAATGCTTTCTTCAAGAAACCAATGTATCAACAAGCCTACAGTCCAATTGTCTACCATGTGCCTGGGCCTGACCTATGGCCAAAGACTGGGACCCCTGACATAGAGCCACCTGTTTTCAGAGACAAGCCAGGAAAGAAGCAGACAAAGAGGAGAAAGAATCAGTTTGAGAAGCCAGCTCCCAAGGATACTTCTAGGATGGCATCAATCACTTGTAGTAATTGCAATTTGAGTGGGCATAGGTACACTAGCTGCCACAAAAAACTTAAGCCAGCCCTTGCAATGAGAAGGAACCAACATCAGGTTAATTGTCCAAACTTCAAAAAATTCAGTTTATGATTATATTTCCTGTACTATGTTCTAATCTTTGTATGTTTACACTGCAGGAAAGCAGAAGAGTTGATGCAGCTTCATCAACCCCAAGGGCAGCTCCTTCAGCTCCATCAGTAGCCAGGGCAAGAACTACAGCTCCACCAGCACCTAGGCCAGCTCCATCAGCTCCAGCAGTCCCCAAGGCAAGAACTACAGCTCCACCAGCACCTAGGCCAGCTCCATCAGCTCCTCCTGCAACTAGGAGAGCAACTGCATCTACTGTTGCTGCTTCTAGGCCAGGTTCATCTAGTGCTGCAGCTACAAGGCCAAGTTCATCTACTGCTGGTGCTTCTAGGCCAGGTTCATCTACTGTTGGTGCTTCTAGGCCTAGTTATTCTACTGCTGCAAAGAAAACCTTCATACCACCTAGAGCTTCAGGTTCTGGAAGGCTGAGAAAACCTTCTTACAAGATGTCTGAGTGGTTTAATTGTTCTCAGGGCAGCAAGAAGAAGTAATTTCATGATGGTGATGTTGAAAACAATTTCAAGTTTGTGTTGTTGAAAACAGTTTCAAGTTTGTGATGCTGAAAACAGCTGTGAGTTTGTCATGTTCAAACTAGTTTAATTCAGCCTATTTTGGCTACTTTGTGATGGCACTATGTAAGTTACCTAATTGTGGTTGTGATCAAGACTTTTATGCATGAGGATGTCAAGTAGACTATGATAATGATTGTGTTGTCTATGATGCTGTCATTTAGACTTTGTTGTTGATGATGATAATTAGGATTTTATAGTTATGATGATGTTGTTGTTGTCACTTAGGGTGGCTCGGCGTCGACCAACCTTAAATGAACCATTTTTGTCACTTTGGGTGGCTTGGCATCGACCAACCCCTACGTGAACCATTTTTGTCACTTAGGGTGGCTCGGCGTAGTCCAACAACTAAATGAAGGATCCTAACTACAAACAGAGCTTTCATCACAAACCAACATACATAAAAATAACACTACAAACATCTTCACTAAATGATCCAAGCTAAACCCATTACATGCCATGCCATACTTCACAGCTTAGTTCAACAGATTCAAATTTAGCACACATTACAAGCCATAGTTCAATGCTTCAAAAGTAAATTAGTTCAACAGATTCAAACTTAACACATTACATGCCATAGTTCAAAGCTAGTAACTAAAGACAATGACCCACATGGTCATATGACAACACAATTTATTCTTCACCACAAATACCCTTGATTTCCTTCAGCTTCCTCTTGTTACTTTCACCAGCTTTCTTCAGGTCAGCAATAGCACACTGCAAAGTACTCTTCTCAATGCTCAACTTCTCCTTCTCTTTAGTCAACTCAGCAATGTAACAATCCAGCTTCTCCTTCTCTTTCTTCAGGTCAGCAAAGCTAAACTCCAAAGTCCTCTTATCAGAGCTCATCTTTTCCTTCTCTTTCAGATGATTGAACTTCAAATTCCTAATGACATTGGCTTGAGCAACATGAATGTACTTCAACTGATCAACAACTGCCTTCAATTTTTTGATCTTAGTATCCTTTTCCATGCTGCTGGCAGCAACATTCATATCAGTTTCATGTGGCAGATCATCTTCAACAAGCTTCTCATAAGTCTCCTGCAACTCTTTTTTCTGTTGTGCTAGATCATGCACAGTAAATGAATGCTCAAGGCATGCCATCTTATTGGCTTGGATGCTATCCTCATGCATAAGCCACAGTTTGTGGAGGGCATTCTGCAGATGATCTGGCCACTCCTCATCTACCCACTGCACTAATCCACAGTTATTAACTCCCTGCAATACAAAATAAAGTAGTTCAAACATGTTGTCAGTAAACTTTTTGCAATTCAGTTAAGTTAAGGTTACAGTTAAGGTGCAGATTCAGTTAGATCAATTCAACTCAAAAAACTAAACATGTTTCCTAACATGAACAGTTACTATGAACATAAATCAGTATCAATGAACCATTAACAGGAACTATGAGCAATGAACAATACACCCTAGAACATGAACATAACATGAACAGTTAACCCTAGAACAGATGAACAGTTAACCCTAGAACATATGAACTGTACTACACAGGAGAGGTTTTCACTTTGCAACTAATTTGCTAACTTACTTCTACGGCACAAGCAATGAACCTCCTCCCAGTGCTTATCCCCTGGAATGCAACACATTTCTTCCCTGGCTTGCCATGCTCGCACATCACCCTCAAATCGTCAGCAGCACAAGTGAACAACGGGCCATCCATTGTTGGTGGGATCTGGGCAAAACAAATGTACTGGTTCAAATCGAGCTGAAACCCTAAATCCAAAATGCCCAAATCAAAACCCTAAATGCAGTCCCTGGTGGAACCAGCTGACCTTAATAGGGGAGTCGCAGGAAGAAATGATCTGCACGTCGGAGTCCTCACTACTCGAGCCGTCGCTCCAAGAAACCATGGCGGCCGGCGGCCGACGGCGAGCGGAGACGAGAGGAGGCAGAGCAAGGTTGAGAGCGCGAGGGAGAGCAGAGGAGCGAGTGAGTGAGAAGTGGAGTGGGGGCGGCGCGTTCAGCCCGTCCGACGCGAGCCGACCAAGTCGTCTCGACCAGACGGCGCCTTTAGCCGTCCGTTGTGCCACATGGGGGGAAACCGGGCCCCATCTGTCGGAAACACACTCAAACGAAGCAAATCGGCCGATCAGTGCACGCTGCAATAAGTTTACTGAATGTGCGGTGTTTTTTGCAAATGATTAGCGACCTCGTGGTTTTCTGCAATCGATGCCTCAAATGTGGTGGTTTTTTGCAATTCACTCGACCGTTTCCTCACCCCAGCTTTGCCCTTTGCACTGTTGTGCATGTTCTCCAGTGAAACCCCTGTCAGGTGTCAGCTATGGTTGACAAGCTGCGTGCCGGCATCAGGCATCCGACCACGTGCATGCATAAAGATTCATTTCATCCAGCCCTATACTATCTTCCCAAATTCTTTAAAGTGCGCGCACATTTTAGAGGAAACGAGCGGCCTGGCTCACAGCGCATGCATACCTAATCTTTTTGTCTGCTAGTGCATGTGACTATCGCATTAAATGTCTTCATGCTGTCTCTTTACTTTTTTTTTGCATGGTCTGTCCCTTTACTTTGGAAAACGACAAATCCATATGTATTTATTTTGAGTTTTCAAAAATTCAAAAAGCCATATCTTTCAAACCGCACATCAGAATTCAAATCTATTTTCACCCTCTGAATCCTCGCGACGAGATCTTTGAAACTAGATCTGCACCATATAGCCTCAAAGTTGGCATCAATTTTTTTTCGTCAAAACATACCCAGGCTTTTTGAAATTTGTAAATCATGAATTAAATGATACAAAGCCATCTACGTCCATGTATTAAAAGTAGAAACAGCCGGACACATGTCTGTTGAATATTTTCTGTTTAACTAGCTGGGACCATAGAAATCTTTTCTAATCGGGATAAAAAGACAAAACACTTCCCGTTTAATTGCCGGCCGCTGTGAAGCGCTAACGGGCCAACGGCTGCCCGCTAGACACGTCCTACTATCTTTTCGGAGACGACGATGACAGATGATGCCTCATCGATCTTGCAAAGGCTGAGGCAAATTCATCTTGTATTTATGCACACGGCCACACATGCCATTGCCTCCTGGAAATAAATAAAGTACTAGTAACTTTGGTCTTTGGGCGACCAGAAGATGCAACTTGTGGCATCATCGAGCTGTCCGCTCTGGATCGAGATTACTGCACAGAAATTGCCAGGCAGAACGCTGGAACGGAGAAGGCCACGCATGCCATGCGCTTTCTTCGGTTAACGTTGATATCTCCCTCCCCTGCATGTGTATCAGTGTATGTGGAGCTCTTCAACCAATGGTTTAGTTGATTTGCTTGCCCCTCTGCATGTGTATGTGTAGCTCTTTAACCAATGGTTTAGTTGATTTGCTTGCCCGAATATATATTTTTACTTGGAGATGTGCGTGCGTGGTTACAGGTAAATCAGCCACCGTGCATGCACCTGCTCCAAACAGCTTCAGACACAAGCAAGGCCAGTCTAGAACCGCCCAAGAGATCACCACAGTTGACAGTTTTTTTTAAACCCTGACTGTTCTACAGTATTTTCATTAAAATATTAAAATATGTACAAGAAGCTACAAAACACAAGAGCAACCCATCAGCCAATACCAGTTTTATGAAACATGGAAATCAAAAATACTGTTCTATCCAAGCCCTGATCCTTTGTGCCTTCGCCTGTTTAGTTTCGATCTGTACTGCTTTGAGTCCCTCCTGAAGATAGTAGCACCATCCATCAACATGAGGGGCAGCAAGTCTGAAAATGCTATCATTACGGACCGACCAAATTCCACACCATCCCATAATAATAATGTCTAGTGCTATGCTTGGGGGAAGTTGCTGGAATGCAAATTGAATGTCATCTATCACCACAGTTGACAGTCCACAACAGTTTATATTATAGCGTAATCGCACCATCATGCCGTTAATTAGTACTGGGTCTTAGCGGTAGCACCTAATCGACGGGACTGCTCGATGGCACGTACTGTACTAAACTGTCAACATCAATATCAATAGATAAACTGATCGTGCGATTCAAAGTCGATCTTCAGAGACAAGGGTGCCGGTGTACGCGTCACTAGCTAGCTTGTTCGCCGTTTCCTCTTGACCAAAGCACGGGACTCTGCCTAGTACTTTCTCAACGAGACTTTTCCTTCAGGCTCTGCTGCAGCAGCTGACCTTGAAACACACTCATGTATTATCTCCATGGAAAGAGAATGTGTCCAATCACACTTCGCGCGTGACATTTGAAGTTATTTGTTTTGTGTGAAAGAAGTTTGGTTGATTTTACAGGCTCTCGGTGGAGAACAGGATGCCGGGGCCCCTGGGCTTTTTTTGTGCGTGAAATTTTAAGCACAAATTTATTCCTCATGAGGCAGTGAGGAATAGATTCTGTGTTTCTCGGAAAGGGAAAAAATTATGATTTTTTTGCGTGTTTCCTTTTTCTGTTGGCTTCCATGAAAAACACAAATTAGCTTCTTTTGGAGGCACAGATTTGTTACGGCAAAAAACACAACTATGCTTCTCACAAAGGGAGAAAATACTCGTGATTTTTTTTATGCTTCCCGGAGACGCACAGATTTGCTTCTGCGAGAAAGCATAGTTGTGCTTTCTCGGAAATGAAAAAAGAATCACGGTTTATTTGGTCTTCCACAAGAGGCACATATCTACATCTTGCTTATGCGAGAAAGCACAACTATGCTTCTCGAAAATGAAAAAAAAAATCATGACCTTTTTGTGCTTCCACGAGAAGCAGGATCTGCATCTCGTGGAGCAATGTTTTGCTTCTGCAGAAGTACAACTATACTTCCAGCTACGTGGATTTTCATGGGGAAAAAAAAGTTCATCAAAACGTGTTAACATAGTATCAATTTCGAAGATCTCGACGTGAAAAATAAAAGGATGAAAAGGGTTCAGGATTTGGACACATGGTTCAAAAGAGATAAAACATTTTGAATAATGAACCTAAAAAAGAAAGAAAACTGCCGGCTTGCGACAAGTGGCGCACATGAACCGCCACTAGTCAGCACCTGAGAAGCTGGGGATGACCTTACTAAAGATAACCTTAACATGATTTTGTTCAATTTTAAGACCAAAAAGACGAGTCCCCCTATATGACAGATACAGGCCTCATATAGAGGAGCAAACACCCACGCTGCCCTAAATAGGCCGGAAGTGTAGTCGTCATGTTTTTATATTTGGATCAAATATATATACAAATATTACGTAAATATTTTAGTAAAAGTCATAAAAAATTGAATAATCAAAATAGTTAATGAAATATTTATTTGAGAAATGTTGTTTACATTTTTACAATTGTTATGTCTCTATTGAAAAAGGTTTAGCAAGTATTTTAAAAATGTTATCACATATCTAACAACTATTTAGTTTGTGTTCAAAAAAATTGTGTACATAAAAAATGTTCATTGCATTTATAAATATGCTCACCATATATTTAAAAACGTTCTGTGTGTTTAAAAATTGTGACGAAGTATAAAAAAGTTTACTATATACAAAAAATGTTCAATGTATAATAAATAAGTTCAGTGTGGTTTCAAATAATATTACCATACATTCAAAAAATTCACATGCATAAAAAAGGAAAATGAAAGGAAAAAACAAAAGAAGAAAAGAAACCGAAAAGAACCAACGAGAGAAAACCAAAAAAATAGGAACAAAAGCCACAAAGAAAATACAAGAAAATTCATAGGAAACAACAAAAATAAAATAAAGAAATATCACAAATATAAAAAAACACAGAAAACTGAAAGAATAAAACTGCATAATTAAAAATAGCAAAAATAATAATAATTAAAAATAGCAGAAAAACAAAAAATAAATGAAACAACTAAAGCATCGCAGCTAACCGCATACTGGACTGGCCCAACTATCCTCTCCTGTCGGCTGCGGGCGTCAAATAGGATTCGTCCAAAAGGAGTGCTCAGTTGGTCAGTGGAATTGCTCTTAAATAAATGCTCAAATTATGTCAGATTTATGGAACACATGTGCTGTGGAAACAATGATTTAGTACGGGACACATGTGCTAATAGTGAAGAACAGTAGTACTAGTCATTAGTGAAAGCAATTGTACTATGTTTCTCCGTTTCCTCTTCACTGCTGGTTTGCCTCAACAAACACTAGTACTAGATCCAATGTTGTGTACCTAGTACTCCCTCAATCCAAAAAAGCTTGTCTCAATCTTGTCCCTTAAATGGATGTATGCAGCACTAATTTGATGCTAGATACATTCATTTGAAGGACACACTTTTTTGAACAGAGGAAGTATAAAAATTTAAGGTTAAGCACACGATCGGATCTTTTTGACCGTCTCCTCACTGCAGTCCAGGTGCTATACATCAAAAACAGTTTTCCAGACCACCAAAAAATGGTTTTTCCCTTTGCATTATTCTATGTGTTCTCCAGAGTAGATGAGGTGCATGCATGCCCGGTTAACCGCCAGCATCAGGCATCCGGCCACGTGCATAAGGATTCATTCAGGCCTACTGCCTTCTCGGAGACGATGATCCAGATGCCTCATCGATCTCTGAAAGGCGTTGCTCCCTGGAAATAGAGTAACTTTGGGCCACAAGATGCAACTTGTGACATGATCGAGTTGTCCCCTCTGGATCGAGACTACTGAGACGGAGAAGGCCACGCGTACCGTGCGCTTTGTTAGACTATATAGCTTCTGTATTTATATGTATATATTGTAATGTTGTATATCACCTCATTATATATATGTGATAGGCCATTTCTAAAGGATTGTGCCGGTTCCCCCAAAACTATTGTCTTACATGGTATCACGCTAGGTTACGTACGCTTCCGCCCAAACCCTAACCATCCGACACCGCCGCCGCCACTGCCGCCGCCGCCGCCCTGCCGCCGCATCGCCGCCATGTCGTGCGCTGCTGCGTCCGGATCCACCGCCGCCGGCTTCCTGCCGGCCTCCCTCGCGGCCCTCCTGTCCCGGCCGCTGGACGCCGCCTCCTTGCAGTCTTCGATCGGGACGCGGAGCGTGGGCTCCCTCTTCGCGCTCCCACCGGCTGCCTCGTCGCTCAGACAGGTGCTCGCGGTGCACACCGCCACCACCCAGCCCGCCTCTTCCACCGCGGCCGCCGTCTCGCCTATGCCAATGGTGGCGGAGTCCGCCATGATGGCGGGTCTTGCGGCGTCGGCCCCGGCCGCCGCGCCCCCTACACCCGCGCCGGTTGCGCCTCTGACTGTCTCCACGGTGCCCGCACCTCAGCCAGTCTCCTTGATGGGATCGCAGCCGCCGCCGCCGTTTCACTTCGGCCGTCTCATCACCATTAAGTTGTCATCGGACAACAACATCTTCTGGCGTGCACAGGTTCTTCCGCTCCTTGGGAGTCATTACCTACTTGGCTACGTCGGCGGCTCTCTCCCTTGCCCTCCGGCGCTGGTGGACAGTGTGCACGGTCCGGTCTATAATCCGGCCCACCGTGTTTGGACAGGGCAGGACCAGGCGAACCTCTCCTCCATCCAGGGGTCGCTCTCTCCGGCTGTCGCTGGACTCGTCGTCTTCGCTAAGACGTCTCATGAGCAATGGACTATCCTCGAGCGCTCGTTTGCGGCGCAGTCACATGCGCGTGTCTCTGCGCTTCGTCGTCAGCATGGCGAGTGTGAGAAGCTTGACTCCACGGCCACGAAGTTCTACAACAAGGTCAAGGGCCTTGCTGACACGTTGGCCTCCATTGGACAGCCGCTCACCGATTCCGAGTTCAACTCCTTCATCGTCAACGAGCTCGACGAGGAGTATGATGCTTTGGTCGAGATCATCAACGAGCGGGGCAACTCCACTCCCATGGCGGCACATGAGGTCTACTCCCGCCTTCTCCTCACCCAGCAGCGTGTCGAGGCACGCCGCTCCAAGGCCAGCCACGGCTCCCTCTCGGCGAACGCCGCCACTAAGGGTGGCCGCAACCCGTCCAAGGGACCGTCACCTGCTTCGTCTTCGCCATCTTCGGCTCCCCCCGCGTCCGCAACTCTTCCAGGGGCCGGTGGTCGACGCATGTGTCAGTTGTGTGGCATTGAGGGGCACTGGGCCTCCAAGTGTCACAAACGCTTCCAGCGGAGTTTTCTTGGTCTTGGCAATGACAACAAGGATACACGCAACTTTGCCCGTCAGGTCGCCATGGCTGATCGTCCGGCGCCGCAGAAGCAACAGGGACACACTCAGTCCTACTCCATCGATCCACACTGGTACATGGACTCTGGGGCGACAAAGCACCTGACAAGCGAGATGGGGAAGCTTCACACTCGTGAACCCTATCATGGCTCCGACAAGATCCACACCGCCAATGGAGTAGGTATGCACATCTCTCATATTGGTCAAGCATCGCTTCTCACTAGACATGCCAATAGGAGTCTTCAGCTTCGCAATGTTCTTCGAGTTCCATCTGTGACACATAATCTTCTTTCAGTTTCTAACTCACACGTGATAATAATGTGCTTTGTGAATTTCATCCTTTTGATCTTTTTATTAAGGATCGGGGCACAAGGGAAATTCTTCTTAGTGGGCGGCTCTGCCAGGGCCTCTACCGTCTGGAGCATCCTGGCGTCGCTCGCGTTTTCAGTGGAGTTCAGGTATCTCCGTCACAGTGGCATGCTCGTCTTGGTCACCCGGACACACCTATTGTCCGTCATGTTTTGCATCGTCATGAGCTTCCTAGTGTGCCTAGTAATAAAGATGTAGCAGTGTGTGATGCTTGTCAGCAGGGCAAGAGTCATCAACTTCCTTTTTCGGAGTCCAGCCGTGAGGTGAAACATCCTTTAGAACTTGTGTTTTCAGATGTATGGGGTCCTGCTCAGACTTCTGTCAGTGGTCATAATTATTATATCAGTTTCGTTGATGCTTATAGTCGCTTTACCTCGCTTCATCTTATTAAACGTAAATCTGATGTGTTTGACATTTTTGTTCAGTTTCAAAAACATGTTGAACGCCTTCTCAAGCATACTGTTGGAAATATGCCCTAGAGTCAATAATAAATTAGTTATTATTATTATATTTCCTTGTTCATGATAATCGTTTATTATCCATGCTATAATTGTATTGATAGGAAACTCAGATACATGTGTGGGTACATAGACAACACCATGTCCCTAGTAAGCCTCTAGTTGACTAGCTCGTTGATCAATAGATGGTTACGGTTTCCAGACCATGGACATTGGATGTCGTTGATAACGGGATCACATCATTAGGGAATGATGTGATGGACAAGACCCAATCCTAAGCCTAACACAAAGATCGTAGTTCGTATGCTAAAGCTTTTCTAATGTCAAGTATCATTTCCTTAGACCATGAGATTGTGCAACTCCCGGATACCGTACGAATGCTTTGGGTGTACCAAACGTCACAACGTAACTAGGTGGCTATAAAGGTGCACTACAGGTATCTCCGAAAATGTCTGTTGGGTTGGCATGAATCGAGACTGGGATTTGTCACTCCGGTTAACGGAGAGGTATCTCCGAGCCCACTCGGTAGGACATCATCATAATGTGCACAATGTGACCAAGGGGTTGATCACGGGATGATGTGTTACAGAACGAGTAAAGAGACTTGCCGGTAACGAGATTGAACAAGGTATCGGCATACCGACGATCGAATCTCGGGCAAGTACAATACCGCTAGACAAAGGGAATTGTATACGGGATTGATTGAGTCCTTGACATCGTGGTTTATCCGATGAGATCATCGTGGAACATGTGGGAGCCAACATTGGTATCCAAATCCGGCTGTTGGTTATTGACCGAAGAATGTCTCAGTCATGTCTGCATGGTTCCCGAACCCGTAGGGTCTACACACTTAAGGTTCGACGACGCTAGGGTTATAAAGGAAGTTTGTATGTGGTTACCGAATGTTGTTCGGAGTCCCGGATGAGATCCCGGACATCACGAGGAGTTCCGTAATGGTCCGGAGGTAAAGATTTATATATGGGAAGTCTTGTTTTGGTCACCGGGAAAGTTTTGGGTTTTATCGGTAACGTACCAGGACCACCGGGAGGGTCCCGGGGGTCCACCAAGTGGGGCCACCGGCCCCAGAGGGCTGCATGGGCCAAGTGTGGGAGGGGACCATCCCTAGGTTGGCTGGTGCCCCCCCCCACCAAGGCCCAAGGCGCCTAGGGTTTGGGGAAACCCTAAAAGGGGGCGCCCCCCTTGCCTTAGGGGGCAAGGCAACCCCCCTGGCCGCCGCCCCCTCCTCAGATTGGATCTGAGGGGGCCGGCCCCCCTCTCCTTTGCCCCTATATATATGTGGGGGTGGAAGGGCAACCGCACCCAAATTCTGGCGTAGCCCTCCCCCTCTCCCAAGCACTCCTCCTCTCCCGCGGTGCTTGGCGAAGCCCTGCAGGATCGCCACGCTCCTCCACCACCACCACGCCGTTGTGCTACTGCTGGACGGAGTCTTCCTCAACCTCTCCATCTCTCCTTGCTGGATCAAGGCGTGGGAGACGTCACCGGGCTGTACGTGTGTTGAACGCGGAGGTGCCGTCCGTTCGGCACTAGGATCTCCGGTGATTTGGATCACGACGAGTACGACTCCTTCAACCCCGTTCTCTTGAACGCTTCCGCTTAGTGATCTACAAGGGTATGTAGATGCACTCTCCTTCCCCTCGTTGCTGGTTTCTCCATAGATAGATCTTGGTGACACGTAGGAAAATTTTGAATTTGTGCTACGTTCCCCAATAGTGGCATCATGAGCTAGGTCTATTGCGCAGATTCTTTGCACGATAGAACACAAAGTAGTTGTGGGCGTTGATTTTTTTCAATATGCTTACCATTACTAGTCCAATCTTGTTTCGACGGTATTGTGGGATGAAGCGGCCCGGACCGACCTTAGACGTACACTTACGTGAGACAGGTTCCACCGACTGACATGCACTTGGTGCATAAGGTGGCTAGCGGGTGCCAGTCTCTCCCACTTTAGTCGGAACGGATTCGATGAAAAGGGTCCTTATGAAGGGTAAATAGCAATTGGCATATCACGTTGTGGTTTTGCGTAGGTAAGAAACGTTCTTGTTAGAAACCCATAGCAGCCACGTAAAATATGCAAACAACAATTAGAGGACGTCTAACTTGTTTTTGCAGGGTATGCTATGTGATGTGATATGGCCAAGAAGAATGTGATGAATGATATGTGATGTATGAGATTGATCATGTTCTTGTAATAGGAATCACGACTTGCATGTCGATGAGTATGACAACCGGCAGGAGCCATAGGAGTTGTCTTAATTTATTGTATGACCTGCGTGTCATTGAACAATGCCATGTAATTACTTTACTTTATTGCTAACCGGTAGCCATAGTAGTAGAAGTAATAAGTTGGTGAGACAACTTCATGAAGACACGATGATGGAGATCATGGTGTCATGCCGGCGACGATGATGATCATGGAGCCCCAAAGATGGAGATAAAAAGGAGCAAAATGATATTGGCCATATCATGTCACTATTTAATTGCATGTGATGTTTATCATGTTTATGCATCTTATTTGCTTAGAACGACGGTAGTAAATAAGATGATCCCTCATTAAAATTTCAAGAAAGTGTTCCCCCTAACTGTGCACCGTTGCGAAAGTTCGTCGTTTCGAAGCACCACGTGATGATCGGGTGTGATAGATTCTTACGTTCACATACAACGGGTGTAAGCCAGATTTACACACGCGAAACACTTAGGTTGACTTGTCGAGCCTAGCATGTACAGACATGGCCAAACACAAGAGACCGAAAGGTCGAGCATGAGTCGTATAGTAGATACGATCAACATGAAGATGTTCACCGATGATGACTAGTCCGTCTCACGTGATGATCGGACACGGCCTAGTTGACTCGGATCATGTAATCACTTAAATGACTAGAGGGATGTCTATCTGAGTTGGACTTCATTAGATGAACTTAATTATCCTGAACATAGTCAAAAGCCCTTTGCAAATTATGTCATAGCTCGCGCTTTAGTTCTACTGTTTTAAGATATGTTCCTAGAGAAAATATAGTTGAAAGTTGACAGTAGCAATTATGCGAGCAGTAGAAGGCTTATGTCCTTAATGCACCGCTCGATGTGCTGGACCTCGAACGTGGTCTGTGGATGTTGCGAACATCTGACATACACGTTTTGATGACTGCATGATAGTTCGATAATGTTAAATGGTTTAGAATTGAGGCACCGAAGACGTTTTTGAAATGTCGTGGAACATATGAGATGTTTTGAGGGCTGAAATTGGGATTTCAGGCTCATGCCCACGTCAAGAGGTCTAAAACCTCCAACGATTTTCTTAGCCTACAAACTAAGGGAGAAAAGTTCAATCGTTGAGCTTGTGCTCAGATTGTCTGAGTGCAACAATCACTTGAATCGAGTGGGAGTTGATCTTCCAGATGAGATAGTGATTTTTCTCCAAGTAATTGCCACCAAGCTGCTAGAGCTTCGTGATGAACTATAACAAATCAGGGATAGATATGATGATCCTTGAGATATTCACGATGTTTGACACCGCGAAAGTAGAAATCAAGAAGGAGCGTCAATTGTTGATGGTTAGTGAAACCACTAGTTTCAAAAAGGGCAAGGGCAAGAAGGGGCACTTCATGAAATGGCAAATCAGTTGCTGCTCCAGTGAAGAAACCCAAGGTTGAACCGAAACCCGAGACTAAGTGCTTCTGTAATAAGGGGAACAACCACTGGAGCAGAATTACCCTAGATACTTGGTAGATAAGAAGGCTGGCAAGGTCGATAGAAGTATATTGGACATACATTATGTTAATGTGTACTTTACTAGTACTCCTAGTAGCACCAGGGTATTAGATACCGGTTCGATTGCTAAGTGTTAGTAACTCGAAATAAAAGCTACGGAATAAACGAAGACTAGCTAAAGGTGAGCTGACGATATGTGTTGGAAGTGTTTCCAAGGTTGATGTGATCAAGCATCGCACACTCCCTCTACCATCGAGATTGGTGTTAAACCTAAATAATTGTTATTTGGTGTTTGCGTTGAACATAGACATGATTGGATTATGTCTGTCGCAATACGGTTATTCATTTAAGGAGAATAATGGTTACTCTGTTTATTTGAATAATACCTTCAATGGTCTTGCACCTAAAGGAATGGTTTATCGAATCTCGATCGTAGTGATACACATTTTCATGCCAAAAGATATAAGATAGTAATGATAGTACCGCTTACTTGTGGCACTGCCATGTAAGTCATATTGGTATAAAACGCATGAAGAAGCTCCATGTTGATGGATCTTTGGACTCAATCGTTTTGAAAAGTTTGAGACATGCGAACCATGTCTATTGGTGTATACGCATGAAGAAACTCCATGAAGATGGATCGTTTGGACTCACTTGATTTTGAATCACTTGAGATATGCAAATCATACCACATGGGCAAGATGACTGAAAAGCCTCGTTTTTCAGTAAGATGGAACAAGATAGCAACTTGTTGGAAGTAACACATTTTGATGTGTGCAGTCCAATGAGTGATGAGGCATGCAGTGAATATCGTTATGTTCTTACTTCACGGATGATTTAAGTAGATACCGAGTATATTTACTTGATGAAACACAAGTCTGAATTATTGAATGGTTCAAGTAACTTCAGAGTGAAGTTGAAGATCATCGTGACAATAGGATAAAATGTCTATGATATGATCATAGAGATGAGTATCTGAGTTACGAGCTTTGGCACGCAATTAAGACATTGTGGAAATTGTTTCACAATTAATACCGCTTGGAACACCATAGTGTGATGGTGTGTCCGAACATCATAGTTGCACCCTATTGGATATGGTGCGTACCATGATGTCTCTTATCAAATTACCACTATCGTTCATGGGTTAGGCATTAGAGACAACCGCACTCACTTTAATAGGGCACCACGTGATTCCGTTGAGACGACACCGTTTGAACTATGGTTTGGAAAAACCTAAGTTGTCGTTTCTTAAAAGTTTGGGGCTGCGACACTTATGTGAAAAGTTTCATCGTGATAAGCTCGAACCCAAAACGGATAAATACATCTTCATAGGATACCCAAAATGGTTGGTATACCTCCTATCTCAGATCCGGAAGCAAAAGTAATTGTTTCTAGAAACGGGTCCTTTCTCGAGGAAAAGTTTCTCTCGAAAGAATTGAGTGGGAGGATGGTGGAGACTTGATAAGGTTATTGAACCATCACTTCAATCAGAGTGTAGCAGGGCACAAGAAGTTGTTCATGTGGCACCTACACCAATTGAAGTGGAAGCTGATGATAGTGATCATGATGCTTCGGATCAAGTCACTATCGAACCTCGTAGGTGGACAAGGACGCGTACTACTTTAGAGTGGTACGCAATCCTGTCTTAGAGGTCATGTTGCTAGATAACAATGAACCTACGAGCTATGGAGACGCGATGGTGGGCCCGGATTCCGACGAATGGCTCGAGGCCATAAAATCCGAGAAAGGATCCATGACTTTGGAAGAAATACTTGATGGTCGTAAGGCCGTTGGGTACAGATGGAGTTTAAAAGGAAGACAGACAATGATGGTAAGAATCACCATTAAGAAAGCTTGACTTGTCGTAAAGATGTTTTCTGACAAGTTCAAGGAGTTGACTACGGTGAGGCTTTCTCGCTCGTAGCGATGCTAAGAGTCTGTTGGAAATGGATTAGCAGTTACTGCATTGTTTATGAAATCTTGCAGATAGAATGTCAAAACATTGTTTCCTCGACAGTTTTCTTGAGGAAAGGTTGTATGTGATACAACCAGAAGGTTTTGACAATCCTGAAGAATGCTAACAAATATGCAAAACTCCAGCAATCCTAAGGACTGGAGTAAGCATCTCGGAGTTGGAATGTACGCTTTGATGAGATGATCAAAGATTTTGGGTTTATACAAAGTTTATGAGAAACTTGTATTTCCAAAGAAGTGAGTGGGAGCACTATAGAATTTCTGATGAGTATATGTTGTTGACATGTCGTTGATCAGAAATGATGTAGAATTTCTAGAAAGCATATAGGTTTATTTGAAAAGTGTTTTTAAATGGAAAACCTGGATTAGGCTACTTGAACAATAAGCATCAAGATCTATAAGATAGATCAAAATGCTTAATAGTACTTTCAAATGAGCACATACCTTGACATGATCTTGAAGGTGTTCAAGATGGATCAGTCAAAGAAAGAGTTCTTGCCTGAGTTGTAAGGTATGAAGTTAAGAGTTAAAGCTCGACCACAGCAGAAGGGAGACAAAGGACGAAGGTCGTCCCCTATGTTTCAGACGTAGGCTCTATAGTATGCTATGCTGTGTACCGCACCGGAAGTGTGCCTTGCCATGAGTCAGTCAAGGGGTACAAGAATGATCCAGGAATGGGGATCATTGGACAGCGGTCAAAAATTGTCCTTGGAGTAAATAAGGACATGTTTCTCGATTATGGAGGTGACAAAGAGTTTGGCGTAAAGGGTTACGTTGATGCAAGCTTTAACACCTATCCGAATGACTCTAAGTAGCAAACCGGATACGTATAGTGGAGCAACCATTTGGAATAGCTTCAAGTGGAGCGTGGAAGTAGCATTTACAATATGACCTAGAGATTTGCGAAGTACACACGGATCTGAATGTTGCAGACCCGTTGACTAAAACCTCTCTCACAAGCAAAACATGATCAAACCCCAGAACTCATTGAGACTTAATCACCTGGTGATGTGAACTAGTTTAGACACTAGTAAACTCTTTGGATGTTGGTCACATGGCGATGTGACCTATCAGTATTAATCACATGGCGATGTGAACTAGATTATTGACTCTAGTGCAAGTGGGAGACTGTTGGAAATATGCCCTAGAGGCAATAATAAATTAGTTATTATTATTATATTTCCTTGTTCATGATAATCATTTATTATCCATGCTATAATTATATTGATAGGAAACTCAGATACATCTGTGGGTACATAGAGAACACCATGTCCCTAGTAAGCCTCTAGTTGACTAGCTCGTTGATCAATAGATGGTTATGGTTTCCTGACCATGGACATTGGATGTCGTTGATAACGGGATCACATAATTAGGGAATGATGTGATGGACAAGACCCAATCCTAAGCCTAGCACAAAGATCGTAGTTCGTATGCTAAAGCTTTTCTAATGTCAAGTATCATTTCCTTATACCATGAGATTGTGCAACTCCCGGATACCGTAGGAATGCTTTGGGTGTACCAAACGTCACAACGTAACTGGGTGGCTATAAAGGTGCACTACAGGTATCTCCGAAAGTGTCTATTGGGTTGGCACGAATCAAGACTGGGATTTGTCACTCCAGTTAACGGAGAGGTATCTCTGGGCCCACTCGGTAGGACATCATCATAATGTGCACAATGTGACCAATGGTTTGATCACGGGATGATGTGTTACGGAACGAGTAAATAGACTTGCCGATAACGAGATTGAACAAGGTATCGGCATACCGACGATCGAATCTCGGGCAAGTACAATACCGCTAGACAAAGGGAATTGTATACGGGATTGATTGAGTCCTTGACATCGTGGTTCATCCGATGAGATCATCGTGGAACATGTGGGAGCCAACATGGGTATCCAGATCCCGCTGTTGGTTATTGACCGGAGAACGTCTCGGTCATGTCTGCATGGTTCCCGAACCCGTAGGGTCTACACACTTAAGGTTCGATGCCGCTAGGGTTATAAAGGAAGTTTGTATGTGGTTACCGATTGTTGTTCGGAGTCCCGGATGAGATCCCGGACGTCACGAGGAGTTCTGGAATGGTCCGGAGGTAAAGATTTATATATGGGAAGTCCTGTTTTGGTCACTGGAAAAGTTTCGGGTTTTATCGGTAACGTACCGGGACCACCGGGAGGGTCCCGGGGGTCCACCAAGTGGGGCCACCGGCCCCAGAGGGCTCCATGGGCCAAGTGTGGGAGGGGACCAGCCCCAGGTGGGCTGGTGCGCCCCCCCCCCCCACCAAGGCCCAAGGCGCCTTGGGATTGGGGAAACCCTAAAAGGGGGCGCCCCCCTTGCCTTGGGGGGCAAGGCAACCCCCCTGGCCGCCGCCCCCTCCTCAGATTGGATCTGAGGGGGCCGGCCCCCCTCTCCTTTGCCCCCATATATATGTGGGGGGTGGGAGGGCAGCCGCACTCAAGTTCTGGCACAGCCCTCCCCCTCTCCTAAGCACTCCTCCTCTCCCGCGGTGCTTGGTGAAGCCCTGCAGGATTGCCACGCTCCTCCACCACCACCACGCCGTTGTGCTGCTGCTGGACGGAGTCTTCCTCAACCTCCCCCTCTCTCCTTGCTGGATCAAGGCGTGGGAGACGTCACCGGGCTGTACGTGTGTTGAACGTGGAGGTGCCGTCCGTCCGGCACTAGGATCTCCAGTGATTTGGATCACGACGAGTACGACTCCTTCAACCCCGTTCTCTTGAACGCTTCCGCTTAGTGATCTACAAGGGTATGTAGATGCACTCTCCTTCCCCTCGTTGCTGGTTTATCCATAGATAGATCTTGGTGACACGTAGGAAAATTTTGAATTTGTGCTACGTTCCCCAACAGTGGCATCATGAGCTAGGTCTATTGCGTAGATTCTTTGCACGAGTAGAACAAAAAGTAGTTGTGGGCGTTGATTTTGTTCACTATGCTTACCGTTACTAGTCCAATCTTGTTTTGACGGTATTGTGGGCTGAATCGGCCCGGACCGACCTTACACGTACACTTACATGAGACAGGTTCCACCGACTGACATGCACTTGGTGCATAAGGTGGCTAGCGGGTGTCAGTCTCTCCCACTTTACTCGGAACGGATTCAATGAAAAGGGTCCTTATGAAGGGTAAATAGCAATTGGCATATCACGTTGTGGTTTTGCGTAGGTAAGAAACGTTCTTGCTAGAAACCCATAGCAGCCACGTAAAATATGCAAACAACAATTAGAGGACGTCTAACTTGTTTTTGCAGGGTATGCTATGTGATGTGATATGGTCAAGAAGAATGTGATGAATGATATGTGATGTATGAGATTGATCATGTTCTTGTAATAGGAATCACGACTTGCATGTCGATGAGTATGACAACCGGCAGGAGCCATAGGAGTTGTCTTAATTTATTGTATGACCTGTGTGTCATTGAACAATGCCATGTAATTACTTTACTTTATTGCTAACCGGTAGCCATAGTAGTAGAAGTAATAAGTTGGTGAGACAACTTCATGAAGACACGATGATGGAGATCATGGTGTCATGCCGGCGACGATGAGGATCATGGAGCCCCAAAGATGGAGATCAAAAGGAGCAAAATGATATTGGCCATATCATGTCACTATTTAATTGCATGTGATGTTTATCATGTTTATGCATCTTATTTGCTTAGAACGACGGTAGTAAATAAGATGATCCCTCATTAAAATTTCAAGAAAGTGTTCCCCCTAACTGTGCACCGTTGCGAAAGTTTGTCGTTTCGAAGCACCACGTGATGATCGGGTGTGATAGATTCTTACGTTCACATACAACGGGTGTAAGCCAGATTTACACACGCGAAACACTTAGGTTGACTTGTCGAGCCTAGCATGTACAGACATGGCCTCGGAACACAAGAGACCGAAAGGTCGAGCATGAGTCGTATAGTAGATACGATCAACATGAAGATGTTCACCGATGATGACTAGTCCGTCTCATGTGATGGTCATGTGGTCGACGCATGTGTCAGTTGTGTGGCATTGAGGGGCACTAGGCCTCCAAGTGTCACAAATGCTTCCAGCGGAGTTTTCTTGGTCTTGGCAATGACGGCAAGGATACACGCAACTTTGCCCGTCAGGTCGCCATGGCTGATCGTCCGGCGCCGCAGAAGCAACAGGGACACACTCAGTCCTACTCCATCGATCCACACTGGTACATGGACTCTGGGGCGACAGAGCACCTGACAAGCGAGATGGGGAAGCTTCACACTCATGAACCCTATCATGGCTCCGACAAGATCCACACCGCCAATGGAGTAGGTATGCACATCTCTCATATTGGTCAAGCATCGCTTCTCACTAGACATGCCAATAGGAGTCTTCAGCTTCGCAATGTTCTTCAGGTTCCATCTGTGACACGTAATCTTCTTTCAGTTTCTAACTCACACGTGATAATAATGTGCTTTGTCAATTTCATCATTTTGATCTTTTTATTAAGGATCGGGGCACGAGGGACATTCTTCTTAGTGGGCGGCTCTGCCAGGGCCTCTACCATCTGGAGCATCCTGGCGTCGCTCGCGTTTTCAGTGGAGTTCAGGTATCTCCGTCACAGTGGCATGCTCATCTTGGTCACCCGGCCACACCTATTGTCCGTCATGTTTTGCGTCGTCATGAGCTTCCTAGTGTGTCTAGTAATAAAGATGTAGCAGTGTGTGATGCTTGTCAGCAGGGGAAGAGTCATCAACTTCCTTTTTCGGAGTTCAGTCGTGAGGTGAAACATCCTTTAGAACTTATGTTTTCAGATGTATGTGGTCCTGCTCAGACTTCTGTCAGTGGTCACAATTATTATATCAGTTTCGTTGATGCTTATAGTCGCTTTACCTGTCTTTATCTTATTAAACATAAATCTGATGTGTTTGACATTTTTGTTCACTTTCAAAAACATGTTGAACGCCTTCTCAAGCACAAAATTGTTCATGTTCAGTCGGACTGGGGCGGCGAGTATCGCAACCTCAACTCCTTCTTTCAGTCGCTTGGGATCGCTCACCATTTAGCATGTCCACATACACATCAGCAGAATGGTTCAGTAGAATGTAAGCATCGTCACATTGTTGAAGCTGGTCTTACTCTTTTGGCCCATGCATCTGTTCCGTTTCGGTTTTGGAGTGATGCTTTCACCACTTCATGTTTTCTCATCAATCGTACTCCCACTCGTGTTTTGAACATGAAGACTCCCATTGCAGTTCTTCTTAATGAACAACCGGACTACACCTTTTTCAAGGTGTGTGGGTGTGCTTGCTGGCCCCATCTCCGTCCATATAACAAGCGCAAGCTCGAGTTTCGTTCCAAGAAGTGTGTATTTCTTGGTTATAGCTCTCTTCATAAAGGATACAAATGTCTTCATGTGCCCACTAATCGTGTCTATATCTCTCGGGATATCGTGTTTGATGAACATGTCTTTCCCTTTGCCAAACTTCCTGTATCCACTGCCGAACCACCACCCATGCATTCATCATCTGTTGCTTCTGACCAATTTGATGATGTTGCATATTCTCCTCTATTGTTGCCTAACCATGGTGTAGGCACTGGTCGTGGGGCTCGTTTGAAGATTTTAGAGGCACCATCGCCTCCTTCGTCGCCATCGCCTTCCTCGTCGGCACCTTCAGCTGTGCCCGACGGTCACATGGCGCCACTGCATGGCCTCGGTCCCCGTGCCCATGCATGGCCGACCGATGCCCCGGTCCTGTTGCCCGCTTCGTCGCCCCTGGCTTCTGGGCTGGCATCGCCGCAGCCGCGGCCCGCGACCCCGGTCACGCCAACGACGCCTGGGCCGGCCTCGCCTGCTCCTGCCTTGTCACCAACGGCGACTAGGCCGGCCTCACCTGCTCCCGTCTCGCCCATGGCGTTTGGGCATCGCCTCCGGGGCCGGCCTCGCCCGCCCTCGTTTCGCCCATGGCATCTGGGACATTGCCATCGGGGCTCGCTTCGCCCAGGCCGGCTTCGGCCCCATGCAGCCCGGAGCCGTCTGGTAACGGCTCTCCTGAGGCGTCGTCTGGTCCTTCGCCGACCGCGACGCCCCCATCGCCATCGACTTCGCTGGCTCCTGCTGCTGCTCTACGTCCACATACGCGCAGCCGGAGTGGCATCTTTCAGCCTAAGCAACGTACCGATGGTATAGTTGCCTGGTTAGCTGCATGCATGACTGCTGCTCTTGCGGATCCCTCCTCCGAACCACGCACGTATCAAGCTGCTATGCGCATTCCTCATTGGAGAGAGGCTATGGAGCAGGAGTATCAAGCTCTCATTCGCAATCAGACATGGACTCTTGTTCCTCCACCATCACGGGTTAATGTCATTGATTCTAAATGGGTTTTCAAAGTGAAGAGGCATTCTGATGGGTCCATTGAGCGTTACAAAGCTCGTCTTGTTGCTCGTGGTTTTCGACAGCGTTTTGGTCTTGACTATGAAGACACCTTCAGTCCAGTGGTCAAGCCTACTACCATCAGGCTTCTTCTCTCTCTTGTCGTTACTCGAGGTTGGTTTCTTCGTCAGCTTGATTTCAAAATGCCTTCCTCCATGGTGTGTTGGAGGAGGAGGTCTATATGCGCCAGCCTCCGGGTTTTTCTGATCCGGATCGTCCTGATCATCTCTGTCGTCTGTCCAAGGCACTTTATGGTCTGAAGCAGGCTCCTCGTGCTTGGCATGCTCGTCTTGCAATGGCCCTTCGTGCTCATGGTTTTGCATCATCAACTGCTGACTCCTCACTATTTCTTCTACAGAGGCCCGAGTTTACTGTGTACTTGTTGGTTTATGTAGATGATATTATTTTGGTCAGCTCCTCTCAGTCGGCTGCTACTGCTCTTGTTCGCTCGCTTGGTGCTGATTTTGCGGTCAAGGACCTTGGGCAGCTTCACTACTTCCTTGGTGTGGAGGTTACTTCTCGGGTTGATGGTCTTGTTATGACGCAGAAGAAGTACTCCCTGGATTTATTGCAGCGGGCTGGGATGCTTAAGTGCAAACCGACGACTACACCCATGTCTACCACTGACAAGCTCATTGTTGTTGATGGTGCGCTTCTGTCTTCTTCTGATGCGACGGAGTACAGGAGTATTGTTGATGGTCTTCAGTACTTGAGGATCACACGACCAGACATTTCCTTTGCTGTTAACCGAGTCTGCCAGTATCTGCAGTCACCCCGTGATACTCATTGGTCTGCTGTTAAGCGTATCTTGCGCTATATTAGATTCACGGTGGCTCATGGACTGCATATTCGACCGACCTCCTCTGGCTGTCTCTCAGCATATTCTGATGCAGATTGGGCTGGCAATCCGGATGACAGGCGATCCACGGGGGGTTATGTTGTGTTCTTTGGCTCTAATCTGATTGCCTGGAGTGCTCGGAAACAGGCCACTGTCTCACGTAGCAATATTGAAGCTGAGTATAAAGCTGTGGCCAATGCCACTTCGAAGATTATCTGGGTACAGTCTTTGCTTCGGGAATTGGGTATATCTCAACCACAGTCTCCTGTCCTTTGGTGTGATAACATCGGTGCTACATATCTCTCTGCAAATCCGGTATTCCATGCCCGAACGAAACACATTGAAGTTGACTATCACTTTGTGCGTGAATGTGTCTCTCAGAAGCAACTACAGATCAAGTTCATTTCTTCCAAGGATCAACTTGCAGACATCTTCACCAAGCCATTGCCTTTACCACAGTTTGAGGCTTGCAGGCGCAATCTTACCCTTCTAGATTTTTTAGGAAGTGGCTAAGATTGAGGGAGGGTGTTAGACTGTATAGCTTATGTATTTACATGTGTATACTGTAATGTTGTATACCACCTCATTATATATATGTGATAGGCCACCCCTAGAGGGTTGTGCCGGTTCCCCCAAAACTATTGTCTTACACGCTTTCTTCAGTTAGAGTAAAATATCTCCCCTGCATCTGTACGTGGAGCCCTTCAACCAATGGTTAAGTTGATTTGCTTGCATCATTATTAGGTTGTACGCGCCGAGGGATCTTGACTGAATATATTTTTTACCTGGAGATGTGCGTGCGTGCGTGGTTACAGGCTAATCAGCCACCGTGCACCTGCTCAAAGCAGCTTGAGACACAAGAAAAGCCAGTCCAGAACCACCCGGAGATCAGCATGGTCCACGACAGTTTATATTATTATTACTAGCAAAAGGGCCCGTGCGTTGCAACGGGAGATTTTTTTTTTCTTAATCGTCAATGGTCATGACCACATTTTGTTCCATCATCAAGATACATTATCACTCTCAATCTCGTGAAATCATGAATAATTTTTAAAATCAAGAACATTTTTTAAAAGTCGTGCATATATTTGAAATCATGAAATTTTTTTAAATTTGTGAATGCTTTTACAATTTTCTGAAAATTTTCTAAAATCAAGAATATATTTTGAATTCATGAACATTTTATATTATTTGCATGTATTTTTTATTTTCTATTTTATTTTATGTGCAAATGGACGAACCAAGCGACAGATGAAAATCTGGTAATAAGCGACGTACAAAAAAAGGGAGTAAGAAACGTCCGTGCCTTTAATAGAAAAGAAAAGTACTAATTAAGGGTGCAACATAAATAATTTTAAAAATAATTAACATGCAAGATAACATTATATTTAGAATCTGCAATTTCTTTATGGACAATTATGACATATGCTAAATTTGGTGTTGGGGGTTGAACGATATGAATATTTTAAAAAATACTTGAATTTACAAAAAAATTATTAAAAAGAGAATATTTTGACCGTAATACTGTATAGACCATCTGTTAAGCGACACTTAGCGATGTAGCTCTATCTTAGGCCAACTGAAATTTGCGAAAAAAAGGCTTGGAAAATGGGGAGGATTCAGGTTCAAACCCTGATCCCCTGTGTGCTAGAGAAACGCCCAAGCCAGTAGGATGGTTAGTTTGCTTGTGTTTTTCTAGCGATCAGAAGTAATAGCCGCTTTATTAGTAGGTAAAGAGGTAAAGATAAAGATAAAGATAAAGATAGTGTAATCGGATCATCATGCCGTTAATTAGTACTGGGTCTGAGCCGTAGTGCCTAATCGACGGGATTGCTCAATGGCACGTACTGTACTAAACTGTCAACATCAACATCAATAGATAAATTGATCCTGCGATTCAAAGTCGATCTTGAGGCTGGTCATAGTGGGGAGTAACTTAGACTAGTAACATGCATATGTTATTAGTCTATGTTACTACCTTTATAGTGCATAGTATCATAGATTAGTATCATAGGTGGTCTCATTTATTGCCATGCATGACACATAGTAGCATTACATTTATTATGTTACGGTATCTACCTATGCTACTATGACCATCTCTTTCTTTTTTAATTACCTGCCACATAAGCATGTTTGTTTGTTAGTTACAAGTACATGATACTACTTATGTTACCCCACTATGGCCAGCCTGAGAGACAAGGAAGGGTGCCGGTGTATGCGTCACTAGCTTGCTTGCTTGCCGTTTCCTCGGGCTCTGCCAAGTGCTTTCTCAAGGAGACTTTTCCGTCAGGCTCTCTTAATTCCAGCTGACCTTGAAAGTTGAAACACACTCATGTATTATGTCCAAGGAAAGAGAATGTATCCAATTCCAATCATACTTCGCCCGTGACATTTCAAGTTGGGAAAATATCTTGTGCTCCGAACGGTTTGGTGCTACGGCTGCTCCCTGCGTAGTCCACACGTTAGATGCGAAATAAAGGGACCTGATGAAATCTGAACGCCTCTCCCTTCAAAAGATCACCTCATGTAAGTATAAAATAGCCCAAACGTTACTCCAATGTGCTGCCCCAAGTTAGAAAGAGAACGAACACGAGATACAGAGATGGGGCGTCGGGTCGCCGGCGGCGGACCTCACCGTGTGCTGCCTTATGACCTCGTCGTGTTCCGAAATCCAGCAGATAGCACGCCCCATCCCCGGGCCGCCGTTCTCCACCTCGGCTCCAACACCTCACCACACCCGACGCCTACCTCCGCCATCCATCGACGGCTAGATCCGCCATCCGTGGATGCCTAGCTCCGCTATTCGCCGAGACCGGAGAAGGGAACTCCAGCCTTCAGGTATCCTTTTGGATGTTACAACCTTGTAATTTATTGTGTATTTTTGCTTCTAATCCATCATCCCCTATGTGTTGGATGTTTTAGATGTAGATAATCCTATCTGATTAAACTAGGATGATATCTCTCTGTATCAGGGCGTAGGAAAAATAATTACTGAAATAACTTGCTCTATTTTGCTTAGACTTCTAATTTGAGCAAATTAGGTAGAGAAAAATGTCATCAACCTGTGGCCTGAGATGAGTTCAAAGTAATTTTATCTACTTGTTCAAGTGCATGAATATGAAGTGCTTGTTGGCACAAGACTGAGATTCATTAACACTTGCAATATGTGCCTCACTCATTTCTAAGAGTCCCCGTATGTTTGTTTGGTATTTTCATCGAAACCAATGCGATTGTAGTTTTGGTTTAGTGAATTAAATTTATTAGCTCTTTGGTCTTCCTCATTCAGGTGTAATAATAGATCCTCATATTGTTCTACAAGTAGATTACTCTGGATTTTGAACAATGTTAAGTAGAAAGTGTACTTACGGTGTCTAACCGAACTTCGTGAAACCATTACAAGTTCATCTTCCAAGAGCTTCTTTTGGGATCTGGATCCGTATTGTGTAGACCAGAGCTTTGTTTCACTTCTCAACAGAGTTT
>NC_041381.1:679692437-679694882 GCF_002162155.2 Triticum dicoccoides | reverse complement strand
ACTGCATCCATATCCGAGAAGTAGGCAAGGTCGTTGTGTAAGCCAGGAGTGTATGCGACTGGACACAGAGGTGATCTATTTAGTTTCAACAGAACGCAGTGTACTTAAAAAAATATGTTGTGTCTTAATTTAAATAGGCTTAGCACTGCATACCACTTCTGAACACCTTGGTCTTGATGTGTGCATGAATTTGTATAGCTGACGCAGTCTATTTAATGTACCATATGGTTGCATTCTGTTTTCAGAAATTCAGTTATGTTTTACCTACAATAGGCTCAACATTGCAGAACACTTGATTCTGAACACCCTTGTCTTGATGTGTATATGACTTGGTAATAGCTGATGTAGTCTATGTCATGTACTATATAAGTTTGCTCTGTATTTTAAACAAATTAGTTGTGTTTTACTTCCAGTATGCTCAACATCACAGAACACTTGAACCTGAATGTCCCAGTCTCTATGTGTACATGAATTGGTATGTTGATGCAGTCTAAGTATATTTCTGTACTTTCTACTAGACTCCAGCAGCGATGGTTCCGATGAAGATTTCAGGAACTTCCTTGGCGACGGTGACAATGCCTACTCAAGAGGACGAAGCGACACCCAGGCACCATCTTTTGGTTCCCAATAACGAATGTTTATAGCAGCAATGATATGTATGAAGATTATCTCCATACATATTTTCAGGTCGCACAAGTCTCAGGCTCTAGTTATTTCAGGCCGCACTTGCCAAAAAATAAAATAGTATGCAGCATTTTTGGTAGTTCAGATGGGTGGTTGTTGTACAGTTCATGTGCATACTTGCGATGCTCCAATGTAAAATACTCCCTCCGTTCCCAAATATTTGTCTTTCTAGGCATTTCAAATGGACACAACATACGGATGTATGTAGACTTATTTTAGAGTGTAGATTCACTCATTTTGCTCCGTATGTAGTCACTTGTTGAAATCTCTAGAAAGACAAATATTTAGGAACGGAGGGAGTAGTATGCATGTTCTTGCATGGAAGCATCTAAAGAAATGTGTTCAGAGATCTTTGGTTCGTTACAGTACAGAACATCATCACAGTAGTTATTTATAAAGTTGTTTCTCTCATACTTAATACTCCATTATAGAGTTAATAATTGTTGAGCAATGAACAATCATGCAATAGTTACACAGCCGACACGAGAGCACAGGTGAGAAGACATGGCACAGTAGACAAGACGGCAGGACGGAATTCAGCTAGACTTCAAAGACCGTTTTGCAAAATGTACCTGCAGTTCCCATTGCCCCACATCCTATCTCTCTTTTTTTAATCCAATGGCTCAGGTTAGATCGGAGTACCTGGTGCACCAGTTCATCTGGTGCACAGGATACGTTCTCATTTCAAGTTCCCCACATGATCCAGCTAGTATACCTCTTAATGTCCAAGTTAATCAATAAAGTGTTGGCACCACTAAGAAAACTTAAAAAGAATAAAAAATATAAATACAGGACGGTTGATTTCTGAGAGCAACTAACTTGTCCGGCACCTCCAGCGATAATTTTTGCGCCCTTAGAGCACGTCAACTGTTGCGTTCAGCCGTCACATTCGCATGTTAGGTGCTCCCTCTGAATTTTGTTTTTTCAGTTCTTTGGTTTTCGCGTGGTTTTCCCTAGGTTATGGGAAAAACTTGTGAAAGTTTTTTGCGTGAAAAAATGATTCTTCCACGAGAAGCACACATTTTTTTCGGGCCGGCACAAATTTTTAGGACGATGTGGAAACTAAGAAACAGACTAATCACAGGGCGGTTGACCCCTGTGTTCTTGTAAACTTGGTTATTAAAAATTTGCATGAATGATGTGTATTGCAGAATACCAAGGAAGAAAAAATCGCATGAAGGAGGGCGTAAAGCAAGTTGAACGGGTTGCTAGGGAGATCTTCAAGGCGGAGCATGGATGGACGACCGGGGTGCCTAGGCTGGAAGGCTCCTGAAGATCAGACATGTTGAAGCTTCTCCTCCTCTGTTACCCGCAGCTCAATGTTTTATTCCCCTTCCTTGTTGCGTTTGGACCTTGTAATAGGAGAGGCTCTTTTCTCCATGTAATAGCGGGTAATATTTCCACTAGCTTTTGGTTTTCTTTGGTGCTGTATGGTGCTGGAGAATAGCCTATCTTGACCTAATGTTGTGTGGGAGGAGGGAGGAATCGATCCGTTTTTCAACATAGCATTGTCAGCTGTTGCCTCGAGGGGCTTAGAGTCTGTTAGTAAGTGTTAGGTCTGGAGTCTGTGAACCTTGTGATTTCTTTAAATGAAATTGGAGAGGAAAGCTCTCTTTTATCAAAAAAAAAATGCAATCGCACAGTACAATCTATTATCCAGTATCTCAGCCACCTAGATTTCCTCTCTCTTTTTCTGTTGTTTTTTATCTCCTCGATGGAAAACACTGTATGACGCTACGTCGTTTCGGGTAACATAACAGC
>NC_041381.1:679535039-679692182 GCF_002162155.2 Triticum dicoccoides | reverse complement strand
CATTCTCGCATAGAGTAATAGTGAGCTTATCTGCGCCTGCACCGGGCTTGTGGGCCCCCCGGAAGTGCTGAAGTTGATCGTTCGCATAGCCTCACCGGCAGGCACGGTTGCCTCGAAACGTACGACAGCGTGACGTTGGTCGCGTTGTTCTTCTCGCTCGGGATCTTGGAGACGGCAGCGCAAGCAGCACACGAGGCCCATGTTGACGAAGCCCATCAACATCCCGCAGAATCCGACGCCGATGATAAGAAATGGGAACCAATCCTCCCAGCTCTCCTTCTCCTTCTGCTCCGTTGCAGCCGCAACCAGCACGCCGGTGAGCAGCGCAACCAAGTGAAACGGCACCAGACACCTGCCACAAAAAACCAAACAAAACGAGCGAAGGAATTACTAACTCGAACCCAGTTCACATCTAAACCAACAACAAGTGATAACTCAAATTGCAGAATGCCGCCATCGCCTTGTCTGTTGTTTTCAATAAAAATGTACCTAGATGTATTGTACGTACCTTCTGTTGTCCTCTCTCTCTCTCTCTCTCTCTCTTTTTGTTGTTTTTTATCTCCTCGATGGAAAACATTGTATGACCCTACGTCGTTTCGGGTAACATAAAAACCGGTGGGGCTTTTGCCCCCCCCCCCTCTCGCGTCATTCTCGCATAGAGTTACAAATTTGCTGTAAAGTCGGCCTCGTCAAACTAACTGACGATTACCCGCTTCCCACTTAAACTCCCGTTCCCCCTAATCAAACAGTGCATTTTTAGTCTGGTCACCCCTCAACTCCCATTCCCCATCTCGAATTCCCCCGAACCAAACACGCTGCTAGGGAATGTATATTTGGCCTAGTAGCTAGTAATTGCGCGCGTGTTATTGACCGCAAGGTCAAGTTGAACGCAGGATTGCAGATTAATGATTTTTTTCAGCGGCGCGTAGCCTGAAGTGGTGTCTCAAGTTTCAACGGTCCATCCCGACTGAAAAATGTGCCAAGGTGCGATCGATTCGGAGTGACGAGAGAGAATGAAAGCCCAGTCAATTAACTGGTTGTCCGTGTGTACGTGCGCGTGCGCGTGTCTTGTCTAAACGGACATGGTTTTGCCCGGTACTTTCTCGGCTAGACTTGCCCCGATTCCAAGCTAGTAGTACTCCCTTCATTTCATGATGTACTAGTAGCAGTGCATATAGAGATTTCCATCAAAGGGCATCCTCGTAATAAAATGAAGTTCCATTGGAGTAGAGTAGGAGCAGCGGTAGCAGTGGTGTTGCGGCGAGCTCAAGACCTCCCGTGGCTGCCAATGTGTTGCGGCGAGCTTCTGCTTTTGATGTTGTCTCGGTTCATCTTTGCTCTGTGATGGCTCAAGAATCCTCCTCAACTGGTTAATCGCTCTGATTTTCGTGACGGAGTCCTCAGTCAAGGTTGGTGTTGTGGCACTCGTTGATTGTGGATGCTCCTGAGTAGCGGCATGGGGATCAGGTGCACACGCCAGTGGTGCGTTAGGCCTCTTGTAACGTCCTTGCATTGTGATCCCTCGACGGCATCCCACATCTATTTGTGTCTTTCATGTGGTGGTTCTCCGGTATGCTAGCTAGGCGGGCCCTGTCTTGGGTGTCTCTTTTCTTTCTTCCTTTTCCTGTTTCATGTAAGGTTTTCGGTCCGGTTTTTCTTTAAATGGATCGACTTGTTTAGGTTTTTGATCCGGTATTTTTTATAAACTGGATCAGCCAAAAGTTAAGGGATGACGTTTGGCTGTGGCAGCTTTTTGAGTAATATATTCAGGTGGGGATCCTCTTCCCCTAGGTGACCGTTCAGAAAATCATCATCCCTCCCGATTTGCCCACTGCTTGCTGCACGAGCAGTTATCATATCTGCCTCTCAGAGCGTTTCTTGCGGCCTCAAAACTACTAGTAGTACGTACTACAGTAGTACTACTTGAGAGAATGAATTCCGGCAGAAACTCGAGAGAAGAGACTCATATCTGTGAGGGAGTATGCCAATAGTTGAATGATTTTTACCTTATCTTCATGGCTGGTCTCCCCTTATATTAAAAATAAAAATCCTGGTTGCTCAGCCCGTGACGCACACGGGCGAGCAGCAGCAAAACCACCACAGCCGCTCCTCTCCTCGGCACGCGAAACACCAAGCACACACAGGGTCAGGGAGGGAGAGAATCTTTGATTTTTTGTCCAAAAGGACCCCCTGCCGAGATGAATTGACAAAAAAGACTACCTGCGGATGAATTTGGCAAAAAGAACCCCCTCGACGGTGGCGGCAGGCGCGGCAGGCGACACGTGGCACCTGCCACCACGCCAGGAGGCGGCGGGCCCGGCCGCCACCGCCGGAGGCGGCCACCCAGCCAGAACGGATTCCCAGCTCCTCCCGCGCCGCGACGGAACGGGGCGGGCCAGGTGGGCCCAGCCGCCACTGAGCGAGGCGGCCAGCCCTGGCGCGGTCGCTGACTGGCCGACAGGCCCTGCTTCGTACGGGCCCCGCCGGTGGGCCCCGCCGCCACTGCCTGAGGCGGCCTCGCCTGCCGACAGCGCTGGCCGACAGCTGCTGCTGCACACTGGCTGAGGCGCGGGCCCCGCCGCCACTAGCGCAGGCGGCCCGTTGCTGCATGCGCACGGATTCCCTTGGCCGACATGAGCCACTGTGGCAAATGGCGTTGATTCCCACGCGCGTAATAACGATGAATTTCACTGTTGCAAACTGGGCTGATTCCCACGCGCGGAGGACGACGAATTTCACGGGCGGGAACTGTTGTGCCGACACTACAGGGATGCTCCTTCTTTATATAGTATGTGTATGCTCCGTGCGCAAGCACACTCTGCCCTCCTCTTCTACTCTCTGCGTGTAAGAACAGAGAGAAAGCAAAACTCATTACACATTTCATTCGTGATTTAGGGTGATTTAGAGTTGGATTTTGAATATGCTGAAGTTGAAGAAAAGATAGACGAAGGTAAGATCTATCCATTTTTATTGGTTTCGTTCACATGCATGCAGTTTGTACTATTTTTATTTAGTTCATAACTATGTGTTCTCTGCTGTGTTAGGTATTATTTCATCAATTTTTGGAGTCATTTAGTGCTTCAGGCGTAGGATTTGTGTAGCAAAGTGAACTACGAAGTTGAAGATCAAGGTATGAGCTTTGAAATACATTTATTTATTTGTGCATGCAAGGTGGTAATTAGTTTGTCCTTTAGCTCGTTATTAGCTATGTGATGATAGTGCTTAGAGGTTAGAAATAATTTCAGACGAGAGATGTAGCATTTAAACTATTTTTTGAAATAGTAGGTTGAAGATGTTGCATCAATGTTAGGTGCGTCCATTAGTATTGACATGCGGGAAATCTTAATACGGTAATTAAGAAAAAATTGTACTGTAATTGTTTATTGCATGCGGTATGTTATTTCATGTGGTATGTTATTTTATGTGGTATGTTTATTAATAAGTCTATAGTTAGGAAACCGTAGGTCTACTTTGTTATGTCGTAATAATCTAAATTTTATATGTTAAGATTAGGTGCTAATGTACTTAATGATGTATGTAATTAGGTAAAATAATTCATCTTAGTAGCAAACAAGGAGGAGAAGACGTGATTGAAGAAATTGTGTTTCCATTTTCGCTGTCCCATTTTGAGGTGATGAACACATACATGGAAGTGCTATTTTCATACTTTTGTTAGCAGGAAGAAAAATCCGTGTGTAATATTGTTGTTAATGTGATAATAGGTTGACGAGGTTCATATAGTATTGGCGACGGATATTTATTGTACTCCTGATGTTAACTTCAGATAATTAATGTAAATCGTATCTCTTTGTATTTTTTAAGTTAATTTTGATTTGCATTTGTATTTCTGTCTTCCTCGTAATTTATATTTGTATGTTTGTGTGCAGGTTATGGGTGAAGTGCCAGTGCTTTTGCAGGGGCCCCATGACGCCGGCCATCGTTGCCACCTATTTTTGAAACCAAATACTAAGCATGATTATCGGCCTTTCAGACTTCGAACCATAAATAAAACATGGCCAATACACAATCATTTTCTTGCTCACCTTGACGCTTATGGACTACAAGGTTTTGCTAGGCTCACATCATGCGACTGACCAAGTACGTTCGGACCCATCCCTTTTGACATCCCTCGTTGACCGGTGGAGACCTGAAACCCACACCTTTTACTTTCGTTTTGGAGAGCTTGCACCTACACTGAAAGATGTTTCTATGATCACTGCTCTACCAATTAGAGGTGAGCCGGTAGTCTCTCCACGAGTGTCTCCATCTTGGGCATTAGATATAGCAGCCCGTCTTGGGATGGAAATGCCAGAATCACAACGTTCTGGTAACCCTCGGGGCATCCCACTCGTCTGGCTTCGTGATAACTTTCTTAATTTATCTAGCTTCGCCAATGAGGAGACGAGAAAAAGACATCTGTTTGCGTATTTGTTGTGGCTCCTCGGGAATCTATTTTCAAATTCACATGGGGACGTTGTTGTCCCTGGTCTCATCTACATTGTAGAGAATATGGTAGATGAACCTTTACCCGAGCAGCCAAAATACAGCTTCGGTTCTGCCATGCTATCTCATACATACAGAGACTTATGTGATGCCACGCAAAAAACCTCTTTCGCACAAAAAGCTCCATTACTTTGTGTCGCCTATGAGTTTCTACAGTTGTGGTCCTGGGAATACCTCCCTGTAGGACGACCTCGTATAGTACAACCCATATACCCATACGACTTTGGCGAGGGTGCTAGCGCAACTATGGCCACCAGGTGGACAAAGGCACGGAAACGTTGGTCTCCAGATATTGCGAAAAATTGTTACCCTATGTACCACCAGCAGTTTGAGATACTTGATGAGGCAGAAGTCACATGGAACCCGTGTACTCGGGACCAGCTAAAAATGGTCTTTGATGCTCGACACTTCACACCAGGCATGTTGACCGATAGTGCATTCTGGCTGACTCGCTGCAACTTATTGTTCCTGTGGTGTGTTGAACCTTACAACCCAGAGCGTGTAATGAGACAGTTCGGTCTCTATCAAGAAATTCCACCACCTTTTCCCAGACGTATCGACGAGGAAACACATAAGTAAGATGTGACATTCCTAAATAGTTAGTGTCATTTTTAATTTACTAAACTCACACTTTGTTACATAATTTGCAGGCTAACAAATATGGGCAAGGGTTGGAGTTTATACGATTGGAGGGAAGAGAACAGTGAATGGGTACACAAGTGGGAAAATGAAGCGCTAGCAGATATAGTGCGTCAACTTAGGTATATTTTATGTACATTATTTTTTTACGATGATCATACAATGCGTGAAGATGCTTTGCTTTCATCACAACGGTTTATGTAATTATTTAATTTCACAGACCGTACGATGAAAGTACAGATCAAGTGTACAAGCAGTGGTACTGCATGAACACACGTGCTAGCCTGGCCAGTCAGCCAGCTACTATACCAACACATCTCACACAAGAGGAGCAGGCGCGGAGACATGTTGAGCTGCATGCAGCTTACTATCGTGACCACCTGCTAATCACTTGTAACTTTTTTAGGTCCATCATTTCATAATCATTTGAACTAAATAACATCCAAATATTGTTCAGCTTGAAAATGTCAACGAAGTAGGGCAGATGGCTACGGATAGCATGCCGGCCCAGGGCCCATATCGCAAGACATTCCAGAAACTTTTGCAACAATTTGTGGCAAAGAAGTTCAGATGCGGTAGAGGCGACGACGTTGCCACTGGAGCATACATGCCGGTAGCGAGGTCAGCCAGACCGAGTGCGGCACCGTCGTCCAGACCGAGCGAGGCGCGTACGAGCCATGAGCAATGGGGGGAGGGTCCGAGTACTAGAACGACATTGCCACGACATGACTCATCTCTGCCGCTGCATCGCTCTTCTTCGATGCAGCTTCGTCAGGGGCAGACATCTCAGGACCATGGCACGGGCTTGGATTCGATGCCCGAGCAGTTTCTTTCCCCTAACCCATATGCGTACACAGGATATGATGCATACACCCAAGGTGAGGGATCTCAGCCGTATCTCTCCACGCGAGGGATCCCCATGCCCGAGGAGACTCGTGTACCAGATTTAAACCAGCACCACGTACAATGGCCAGACAGTATAGGAGAGGGATATGCTCAGGTAGTCATGTTTACATTTCAATGCATTTACAATGATATCATGTATTATCCTCTAACAGTTTGTTTAAAATGTTTCTATGTGCAGGACACACCTGATGTTAATTGGGGCGATGAGAACACCCAACGCGGCGTCAACCCAGGCCTCCGGGGAGCATCACATGATCATGGCGTCAACACAGGCCTCCGGGGAGCATCACATGATCTTGGCAACACAGTTACATCATTAGTTACAGAGTTTTTCGGAGGGGACGTTATTGGCCCATCTTTTATCCCCCCGGAGTCACAACCATACGCCTACAATTACGCTTCAGGTTCGTAACAAGGATTCGCGACTCCACCACCTACGCAGGACTCGCAGACACATGAAGCCGAATTGGAGTACGGCCGTGGTCTTCGTGTGCCCCGGCCACCTAATCGCTTGTCGCCTTCCGGTCGTAAGGAAAGGCCAGGTGGTCGTCGTAAAGTAGGGTGATTTATCTATGCACGTGCGCGACCCATTGTATCTACATATGTGTGTATCAGACTTTTCAATTTGAACATCTATGTATGCGCACTGGCGATTTCTAGGATGGCTGGACGAGAGCCTCGGTGTCTTCTTTTATAGGCTCAGACGATTAATGATGGTGAGAAAATAAGCGAGAACAGAGGAAATTAGGCGGGATATTTTAGGATCCCTGTAGTGTCGGCACTACAGAACCAAAAGCAGGCATTAGTGTCCATATCCCCGCGCGGAAATCACGCTCTTGGGTGCTGTCACCTCACCTGCAGCAGCAATTTTCAAAGCATGGGAATGAGCGCCATTTGCCACAGTTCTCATGTCGGTCACACTGCAGATCCACACTGCAAGGAATCAGCCCAGTTTGCAACAGCGAGCCCGTGAAATTAGCACACCGCATTGGATTCCCGCTCAATCATGAAAATCAGCATCACTAGCAACAAGCAATCACATACACGTGGGAATCAACACCATTTACTACAGTGCTCATGTCGGCCCGGGAATCAGCGCGCGCATGCAGCAACGGCCGCCTGCGCTAGTGGCGGCGGGTCCCACGCCTCGGCAACCGAGCAGCACCAGCTGTCGGCCAGCACTGTCAGCCAGGTGAGGCCGCCTCAGGCTGTGGCGGCGAGGCCCACTGGCGGGGCCCGCTCGCAGCAGGGCCTGTCGGCCAGGCAGCGACCGCGCCAGGGCTGGCCGCCTCGCCCGGTGGCGGCGGGGCCCACCTGGCCCGCCCCGTTCCGTCGCGCCGCGACGCACTGTGGGGAATCCGTTCGGCTGGGGTGGCCGCCTCCTGCGGTGGCGGCAGGGCCCGCCGCCTCCTGGCATGGCGGCAGGTGCCACGTGTCGCCTGCCGCGCCTGCCGCCACCGCTGAGGGGGTCTTTTCTGTCAAATTGATCCAGAAATAGTCTCTTTTGTCAATTCATCTCGATATGGGGTCCTTTTGGACAAAAAATCAGAATCTTGTGTCGCCGTCGTGGATCGGTGAGCTGAACCTGTGGTCATGTCGCACGCACGGGTTCCTCGGTCCTCGTCAGCCTGCCCGGGTCCGGGTGCAGGTCCAAGTTGCCGGGCGAGCCTGAATTTAATTTCCCTGGACTGGATGGGGATCATCACACTCGTCGTGGACGTCGTGGCCGACCTGACCCGACCCGTGTGCTGCAGCGCTTTGCCTTTGTCCTCCAACCGAAACCTCCATCGGATAACAGGATGGCATGGCCCCTGGGCCTGGGAGCAAGCGGAGTTTCACGTCGCGGAAACATCTTGAAATACGAATTACTCCATGTCTGAATCTTGTTGTGCGACGAATAGCACGGACAATCAATGGAGTGCAGTTTGGCGACGAAGCTGCCAGTCACATTCAATGGACGTTCCGCTGAGTATCTGCTTGCTGACAAGAACATTCTTCATAGATAGAAGCATTATATTCTGCTGCAGTGTAGCGTGAAGTGAACACAAAAACCGCCGTGACACTGACAGGCACGATCGTCGTCCCTCTTTGCCTACCGCGGCTACTTGTCAACTGCTCTGCATGGAGTATGTAGTACTACTCCGTACTAGTAGTGTGTTGGATCAATTAATCCCCTGCCAGGTTGCAATTTCACGGCTTCTGTCGCGAATAGAAAGGCTCGTGAAGGCGTAATTCGCAATTTCACGGCTTCTTTCCCAACGTGGCCCGACCTGGCGGCGACGGGTGACAGGCAAGCCTCTCTCCTTCCTCTCACCGGTCACCGCATCACCGTTCACCGTTCTTTTTTGTCAATTCTGTTGGCCAGGGGTCCTTTTGGACAAAAAATCTTTCCTTTGCGCCTACCGTGCGCACCGCCTGCGCGAGCACGAGGGCCTGTCTAGGCACTGAGCTGGGTGCCGATCGCCGGGAGCTTTTTCTTGCTCCCAGGTTCGAGGAGAGTTCCCCTCCATCTTTGCCTTGCCTTGGTTTGTGTCTGAGCCGGCCTCTCTTTGCACGCACCGACGCATGTCCTGGTCAGTCCAGATTCGTGTGCCTGTACGCTTTGGTTTCCTTTCTTTACCAAAACAAGGGCACTGGCTTCTTTTGAGCTAGCATGGCTTTACACCTGGAAATGCTATCATCACTTACCAAAACAAGGGCCTTGTCAAACTAAATGACGATTACAACTTTATTCTTCCCTTCATATTTATTTACTTTGCATATTAGCTTTGGTCAAAGTCAAACTTTGTAAACTTTGAAAAAGTTTTTATAGAAAAAAAATATTTTAACATATGCAATAACAAATGAATACCATTAGATTCATTATCGAATACACTTTCCCATCATATAGATATACTATTGCAAATGTTCATATTTTTTCTATAAACTTGGTCAAACTTTGTAAAGTTCGATTTCAGTCAAATCTAATATGCAAAGTAAATAAAAACGGAGGGAATAGTATATTTAGCGTGTACTGGCTACTAACTGCGTGTTGTTGACCACAAAGCCAAGATGAATGCAGGATTGCAGAATAATGATTTTTTTTAGGGTTAACGACAATGGGAGATGCTCCCACTGACCTTTTGTATTACTCACAATAGAACGGTTACATGTGTGTTACAATGGGTTTTTAGGCCCCCCGGCCCTACAAGCTATCAAACCAAGACTAGTGCCCCAAGCTTACAATGTATTCAGAGGGAAAAGGATGAAGTTTCTCTTTACAGTTGTGGGCTACCAGCCTCAAGAGGTGTTTGAATCTAGCCAGCCATGCCTCGAAGGAGTGTGGAACCCCCCCTGAAGTGTTGGTTGTTTCTCTCCATCCACAGACTCGAAGCAGCAAGCAAAAAAATATCCATGAAGAGGGGCTGTTGCCAACCATCTTTACCCCCATGCAGCAGAGCTAATCTGTTGGCTCCCCCCGGCCACGACATCCCAACCTTACTCCAGCAACGTTGGCTAAAGGGGCACGTAAAGAAGAGGTGTTCCACAATTTCCTCAGGAGGGTTCTGACAGAACATACATGCATAGTTGTCCCCAGCAACAGCAAAGTGTCTACGCCTTAGCATGTTCCTGGTATTCAGATGATCAACAAGAAGCAGCCACCCGAACATCTTGAACTTGATCAGGCTTTTGGCTTTCCAAAGCCAACCAAACGCTTCATCTGCCACAACCTGCTTATAACAGTGGTTATAATACCCTTTAGAAGAGAAATGCCCCAGCATGCATTCCCAAGTGTCACCACAGTTTTCAACCACCTGGACATGCATCGACCCCTACTGGATCTCTCTGATCTCCTCCCTGGCCTGGATCGAAAGAGGCAGACTGAAAATCATGGCTGGGTCAGCTGTCGTGAGGACCTTAGCAATGGAATCATCCTCATTCAAGCAAAAGAAGAAAGCCCGTGGATACAAGTCCATCAGCGCAGAGTTAGTGTCACCAAACCAGACATCTTTCCAAAATAGCACGGTAGAGCCATCCCCCGGGATGACTTTGGTAATCCCTCGGAAAATTCCGCTGAGCTGCATCACGTCCTTCCACCAGAAAGAGCCCATCAACTCAGTTGCATGTGGTATCTTGTTTCTATAGTAAGCCTCCCAGACCAGCTGAACCCAGGGTACATCCTCACGATTGTAGAACTTGAACAAGTGTTTTAGGAGGAGTGCAACATTTTGTGTCTTGATATCAATAACACCAAGGCCACCACAGCGCTTTGGTCGACAGACAAGCTCCCAAGCAGCAAGGGAGTTGTTTTTGACCCCATCATCTCGCCCAGAGGCAATATCTGCGCAGTTTATCAAGATGTTCGATCACTTTGGGATGCAGTTTGATTGTACACATTGCATAAATCATCATGGAGGTCACTACCAAATTGACCAGAGTCAGTTTGGCCCCCGCCTACATCACTGAGAGGGCAGTGGAAGCTTTCCTCTCAATTGAGTGCACCAACGGCATGAGATCAAGAACACTCGGCCTTGTCGTCCCCATAGGAAGACCCAGGTAGGTGAACGGCAGAGTACCAACGGAGCAGCCAAACACCTCAGCTAACTCACGAGCATGTTGGTGATCAACGTTAATGGGTATAAGAGTTGATTTATGAAAATTGATCTTGAGTCCAACCGAAGCAGCGTAATCCTCCAAAATTAATTTCATGCGGGCGGCCTGTCTAGGGAAAGCTTGCATCACTAATATCGTGTCATCTGCGTATTGGACGACAGGGAAATCACATGCATTGTCACGAGGTAGAGGAAGTTCCACAAGTCCCCGGGCATAAGCGTCATTAATTGCAGCTTGTAGAAGGTCGGCTGCAAGGACAAAAATCAACGGTGAGAGAGGGTCACCTTGCCGCACTCCACATTTGCATTTGAATTTCCGACCAGGAACTCCATTTAGGAGAACAGAGGAAACTCCTGAGCCAAATATCGTTTCCATCCAACCTAGCCATTTGTCATCAAAGCCCATGTGTTTCATGATCTCCAACATGGGGACGTGCTCAATTGTGTCAAATGCCTTGGCAAAATCTAGCTTGAGCAAGACGATCTCCCTCGCAGATGTGTGGCATTGATGGATATATTCAAACGACCATGCCAGGCAGTCCTGAATAGTCCTCCCCTTAATAAAACCATACTGGTTTTTGTGAATGATTTTGAGGATAACTTTCTGCAGACGGTTAGCCAGGATTTTTGTAATGATTTTCAGACAACAGTTTAGTAAAGTAATTGGTCTATAATCATTAGCAGTTTCTGGAGAGGAGATTTTGGGGATCAAGGTGATATAGCCCTCGCTGATGCTAGTGATATCTAGCCCACCCGCATGGAAAGCATGACACAACTCATAAAAATCCGACTTGATTATCTGCCAACAACTCTTAAGAAAACAACCATTAAAATCTTCTGGGCCTGGAGCTCTGTCGTTTGGCATTTCCTTGATTACAGCATCGATCTCTTCATTAGTGAATGGCGCAGACAGTTGATCCAACCCATCAATCCGTCGGATGATCCGAGAAAGGTCAAACCGCATGCTAGTGGGTTTAGAAGAACCCAAATGCTCCTTGTAGGTTTTGAATAGAACCCCCTCCTTGCCAACATGGTCATGAATTTCCACATCACCATCTCTAAGCATGGCAATAGCATTGTGTCTCTATCTCTCCGTGGCTAGAGATTGGAATAGCTTGGTGTTTTCATCAGCAAACCTGAAATACCTGATTGTACATCTCTTCCTCCAATATTCATTCTGGTATTTCAGTAATGTCTGCAAATGGGATTTCAGTATCCTCCTAAAGTTAGATTCCTGGACGTATAAAGGTCTTTTGTCCTCAAGATTGTCCATGAAAACCAGAGCTTCATTACTGTTTTGGATCATAACTCTAAGTTTTGAGATACCCCTGCTCCATCTCTTAAGATCATATCTCAGGATTTTAAGCTTTTTGCAGATGCGTGCAGCAGCATTCGGGACGTGACAAGTTTTAGACCAGGAGGTTGCGACTACATCAGCAAAACCATCATGATTAGTCCAAAAGTTCTCAAAGCGAAAGAGCTTGGACCTGGGGATATTGGATTCTATTGTAACCACGCACGGGATGTGATCAGACACCGGCTTTCCCAGAGGCAAGACCATCGTGTTTGGATAGGAGGTAGTCCAACAAGAGGACGAAAAGAACCATTCAAGCTGTTCAAGCTGGGGATCATCCTGCATATTGCTCCATGTATATGCCCTGCCTTTCACCGGCAACTCCATTAGGGATTGTGCTCGAATAATCTCATTAAACAACAACATGTCCGCAGCATCTCCCCCAGGTTTGTTTCTGTTATTCGTAGATCTAATAAAATTAAAATCTCCAAGAATCATCCAGTTCTCATCGTCAGGAATATGCAGGTCAAAAAGCCAATCGGTAAAATCCACTCTACGCTGACCGGAGCAGGGACCATAAACATTGATCAGTTCCCAAGAATCATTTGATTGCGTGGCAACAAAAGAAACCCCCACGACGAAAGAATCCACATACCAAGGCGTGCCCACAAACACAGAACTATTCCATATAATAATGATACCACCCGAGGCACCCACTGATGGTGCAAAAACAAACTTATCAAAACGCTTGGGGCAGAAAGATTTAATAAACGCTAGATCAAAAGATCCACGCTTAGTTTCCTGGATACATAGCACAGAACAACCGCTAGTATCAATCGCATATCTAATAGCCAAAAGTTTAGCATCAGAGTTGATGCCTCTGATGTTCCACGAAAGCACATTCCACGATTTATTCATAAGCAGGGAGGGCTTCAGTCGTCTGCTTCCACAGACGAGCGCTGGCCATCCAGCAGCTTCTCGTGGGAGAGAACCTCCTGAGGAATTCCGCAACGGCTCCCCATCCGCTGAAGATCTTCAATTGAGGTTGGAGGAGGGCCAGCAGTAGCCACCACCTGCACGGGAGCAGCAGCCAAAGAAATAGTTGTGACAAAAGAGGTCCCTCGTGGTTTCACCCGTGACTTGGAGCGTTTAGTGTCAGAAACCTGAGTGATCTTGAAACCATCATACTTATTAGATCTAGTACTTCGTCTGACAGCAGTGGTGTCTAGAGGCACTAACACATTGCGGGGTTGTGGGGCATTAAACAGAGAAGAAGATGCAATCACCTGAAGAGCATTATGTTGGTCTGACAGAGGCACTGACTGGGATTCAACATCAGCAGAGACAAGCTATGTGATCGCCTTGAGACCAGGAGAACGAGCAGCCACTTCCCAGTCCGCATCAGGCAGATCAGCCCTGGGCTCAGCAATCAAGAGAGACGAGGGAACGATAGCAGCTCCCAACTGGAAGGTAGCACTGAAGATCATGGTCAGAACATCAAGTTCAGGTGACATGTTTTCAATCCAGGCAGCAGCAGCACTGTTGAGATGATTCTGAATGAGCTTGAAAGGGTTGAGAGGCAGCATCACAGGCACATGATGTTGGAAGGTAATAGCCGGTGTATATATGCGCTTGAGCATCCTTCCGATCCAAAGCAGCAGCTCTTGGTCAAAAGCAACCAGAAAACTAACAGAACTCCCTCCGGCTCTGACAAACGCCAGCCTAGCAGCCGGATTTCCATTCACAAAGCCTTCAGCCAATGCTCCGACTGCCTGAAACTCAGAGTCAGAGGACCAAATATCAGACAAGTTGTCCTGCACATTATGCTCCTGGTCAACTCCATCCATCAATGACGGTCCATCATACTGGAAGAAAGTTCTGAAACTAAACCCTGTGTATGGTGGGAGGACCACCGGCCACATACCCCAACCATTTTCCTGAACTTGGTCCTGAGCAGGTTCAGGGGCGTTCCATGCTGCCGCATTCAGAGCATCTTGAGCAGCCATCTCATCAATTCTTGCTTGCTGCATGAGGGTGTAGTAAGGAAGCTGGTAGGGATGTGGTGATGCATTCAGGAGCGGAGGAACATCCTCATTGCCAACTAAGTTAGGGATGGTATTTCTGCCATTCAAAACATAAACAGGCATAGACCAAGAACGGGCAAGACCTGGCAGCAAACCTACCCTAGTAACCAAAAGACTGTGTGGCACCTCAGCAACATCTTTGATATGACATTTAACAAGAACTTTAGCTTTGTTCTGACCCGGGCGTGGCCAGACAAGAAGCTTTCCAAAATTGGAAACAACCTTGTGAATGTAATGTTCAGTCTGATAATCCATTGGAAAAGCAAGAAACATGACCCAGACCTCATATTCAAAAGCAGGCATGCGCATATTGATACTCTCATCATGAGGAACTAGAGAGAAGGTGGAATCTTCAGTCAAAGCATGAGGCCCCTCTCTAATTGCAGCATCTCTACTCTTCATATCCGCAAATACCACACACCCGATGCCCAGCGGGTAGATAAAATCATCTACCAAATCATACTCTAAATCTCCAGTAATAATGCGACAGACCTCGGCTAACCAGAACTCCTTCTGATGATCTGGGACTGGAGGATGGACAGAGACAATGGCATGCCTGTCATGGTTCAGAGGCGGATCATCCACCACCATGACATGGCGCTGGACTCGGTGAGTAGGGCCGCAATCGAAGGTCGATCCATCCGAAGCGAAGGCAAACGGGCGCACCGGGAAGTTCGCCATAGCTAGGGATGCCGGTGGCTTGACTGGCTGGATGGAGTTCGCCGGAGGAGGAACTAGGGGTTTCTTGCTCGGGGACAAAGGCGAGGAGAACTGAGGCGGTGAAGGCGTGGGTGTTGAGCTCGAGGAAAACGTCAGCTCACCCGATTGGGGTTTTTGGCAGGCAGAATTGACTACCCCCTGACCAGGGAGGCGTATCGTCAAGCAATGGGAGTTAGCCATGTCCGAGGAGCGTGGGATTTTCTGTTTTTGTTTCCAGACCCAGCCTTCACACGTATCCCTAACAGCACGGGCCATACCAACAACCATAGAATTACCAACCACAGGCACATCCGCTTCAACCCGAGGCAAGATCCTCTCAGATTTTGTTAGATGCAGTTGTTTTTGTTTCCAGGCCCAATGAGGTAGAAATTTACAAGACTTGGGCTTACTTGTCCTATGGCCCAGGCGTAAGCAGAAGGAACAACGACGAAGCCCAGGACAAAGCCTGGTCATATGGTCCGTAGCGGAGCATGCATTACACGGAAAACCCAAGGGATCCGGGCCCACCCTGCATGGCACCTTCTCGTGATCGTTTGTACGTGAGGTAAAACAAGCACAAACCCCAGAAACATCTCCACATCCTTGACAAAAATATCCCGTGCAGGATTCATCAACATGGCCAAGCCGATCACAAATAGAGCAATGTTGAAGCCTTTTGTATATGTAATCTCTGGTTGGGACGGATGGAACTTGGACCATAAGCTTAACACTATCATTATCATATCCGGCCTGCCAGCCGTCCAAGATAGAATGCAGAGTATCATCAGGGATTGAATCCCAAGATCCCATTTTGAACAGACCACCACAAAAAGAAGGCAACTTGGCCGGAATATCGGAGGAAATAGGTAAGGATATCGAACCAATCCGAAGAGAATCCGGAGAAACAGGAGTCAAGAAACTACCAAAAGAGATCTGAGCTGAGGGCTCACCGGAATGTAAGTCCGTCGGCGGCGGAATTAAACCCAAATTCTGCAACACTCGTAAGATGCAGGATCCAAAGGCAATTTTTTCTGTGAAGAAAGCCATTTAGATTTGATCGCCGGACCCGGTGAAGAAGCCAAACCAGTCAATTCAGAATCCGCATGCCATGAGGTGTGCCGGGGATGTGAACCCATACCACGATGTAGATGAAAATGACAAATAAAGTCCGGCCAGATACGGTCCCGTAAGCCAAAGATAAAATGCCCCACACGATTTGATGCCACGGAGAACCGAAAATGGCAATCGCCCAAATGCATGACTTTGAAGCCATCACTGAGACCTCCAATACATGATTGAAGAGCCAAACCCACCGAATCCACCGTGAGGGGAAAAGAAGCCGAGGAGAAGGAGACTTCAAGGAAGAATTCCTTAGAGCCGGGGTTGGGGACGAAGTGGACCGTATATCCAAACCTTGCACGCACCTGTGCCTCGACCCTGAGGCCGGGGGAGAAATCCCAATGGAGATGGCCGTCCATTGGGGTCGCCGGATGGAGATCGTAGGGTTAAACCCTAGAATCGCCATGGGAGTCGCCAGAGGTGGAGAGAGGTGGAGGCACCTGCATCTTGCGCCATGGCGACAAGTAATCCAACACACAAGCAAACAAAAGCAGAATAATGATTTTTCAGTGGCGCGTAGTTTGGACTAGTGTCTGTGGTTTCAACGGTCCTTCTCGATAAATAAATTTGTCAAGGTGCGATTCAGAGTATTATCGAGAGAAAAATGAAAGTCCAGTCAATAGGTTATCCGTGTATAAGTGCGTGTCTTGACTCACGGACATGGTTTTGCCTAGTACTCTCTGGGCTATACCTGGCCATACCTCGGGCTGGGCCGGGCCTAGCCAAGCCCGACAAAAAAAACCCAGGCCCGAGCCTGGCCCGGCCCGTCCATCGGGCCTGTTTTTTGGGTCCAAGCCTGGCCCGAACATGTAAAAGCCCGTCGGGCTTCGGGCCGGCCCGGCCCGACCTTCAGAGAAATGCAAAATGATGGGCCCGGGCCTGGCCCAGCCTTCAGGCTCAAATTCTAGGCCCGAGCCCGGCCCGAGGGCAGCGTCGGGCCGGGCCGGGTCAGGCTTTTTCGGGCCGGGCTTCCCATGGCCAGGTCTACTCTGGGCTAGACTTTGCCCCAATTAAGATCAGTTCCAGCCGACTTCAGTCGACCGTGACATATCCAGATGGGAAAAATAACTATTCAACCCTAACGTGGAACACAACCTGTGGTTCAAATGATTTGCAGTATTTTGGGGCGCAAACTATTCGATCCTAACAGGCAACCCGTGGTATTTGAAAATATGGTCGTATGCATCACCCTGATGCAGAGGCCGGGGGCATCTTCCTTTTCGAAAAAAAAAATTTGAACAAGAAATGATTAGGTTCCAATGCAGGGGCATAGAGAAGAGGAGTTGTCATCATCTCGTCCGTTTATTTGACTAGTACTCATTTCCTTCATTTCTTTTTACTCCACTTATAAGGTTTGTCTGAAGCCAAACTCTTCAAAGCCTGGCCAAGTTTACAAAAATTATTAACTTTCACAATACAAAAACAATGTCCTTAGATCCATCCTGGCGGGGGCCTTTCCTCTCTCCCGCGCCATGGGGACGGTGCGGAGCTCCGCGGCGTGAGGTGGCACGGCCGATCTGGCCTCCGTGCCGTGGCGGGCCTGCCTTGACCGGCGGCAGCGCGGCGGCGGCCTCGTCCTAGGGCGGTGGTGGTGGCGGTTGCGGCGGCCGGCCCTGCGTCGGGCAGCGGCCTTGGCTGCGTTCGGCGGTGGCGGCGGTCGGCCCTGCGTCGGGCAGCGGCCTTGGCTGCGTTCGGCGGTGGCGGCCGGATCTGCAGCGACGGACCATCTGTCCTCGGATCGGCGGTGGCGGCATGGAGGGCCTGGTGGTTGGGTCGGCGCCATGCGTGGTTTGCCCTCCGGACAGATCCGATCTGCCCGGTGCGGCTTGCTCGATGTGCGGCGGCTTAGATCGGCGGCGACCCGTGCGCACAATACGTGATGGAGGTTCTTCGAGCGGATCCGGGTGAAAACTTTGTGCTTGGCTTGTTGCCAAGACCGGCGTTGGTGGCACCCTGTGGTGTCATTACCTTCTTGAAGGCATCGCCGTGGAGAAGCTCTAGACCTCTATCCGCTACCTCCGGGGGAAACCCTAGATCAGTTGATCGGATGACGGCGACGCGTTGGTGTCGTTTCCTCTTGGGGGCGTCATTCTTGGAGGCGTACACGGGATCGAGGGACCAGCGGGTGCCTTATTGGTGGAGCGGTACTTCATCCTTCACATTGATGACGGCGAATCTCGGCGGCGTGGTGCAGTGGAGACTCGGCGCCCGATGCGCGGGGATGGATTCGCGCAGGTGGAGGTAGTTGTTTGGCGTCAAGGTGGCGTCGATGACGGAGTGGCCTGACAAGGTAGAAGCCTCAATATCTGCTCTAAAGACGGACCTGTGAAAGATGGCGGCGACGACACATGAGTGCGTCAGACCAGTTTATGCCCCAGACCCGGTATGTGGCTCGGCTGGGGCCTCTGGCTTTTGATGATAGGCTTAGGTGAGTAGACTGGGTATGTGGCCCAGGTAGCACCCCTTCATCATATGGATAGGAGTAGTGGCATATGTTGCCAATATGGCGGATTCAGGCATATTGTTGTAATACTTTGTAAGGTCCTCGAGAATAATCAATAAAGTGGCCGTATGCATCTCCCAGATGCAGAGGCCGGGGTCATCCTCCTTTTCTAAAAAAGATCCATCATGAAATACATTTTAATATTATGTTTATTTAGTATTATAGATGTTGATATATTTTCTAATATAAATCTGGTCAAACTTCATAAAGATTGATTTTTGACAAATTTTATATGCAGAGTGAAAATAAACGGATGGAGTATCACATAAAAACATGTTTATCTATATCCGATTCAGATAAAAGTTAAAACATCTCATACTTCCTTCATTCCAAAATAAGTGTCGTAGTTTCAGTCTCAAGATAACTATCATTGGTTTCAATTTAAATTTGAATTAAAATCACGGCAACTGTTTTGGAACCAGGGGTAGCATTGAGCAGCTGAAACGGGTTGCAAAAAAAAAAAAGCAAAACATCTGGAATGGGAGGCCTGAATTTTAACATCAAGGATGATGCGGGCGGCGCACGAGCATGGTACAGTCTGTCCAAGCTACTCTACCAACCTTCATAAATAACTTCCAGTGGAGTGGAGTAGGAGTAGCAGTAGTATCTAGCTCCTGACAAGAACATTCTCCGTTGATTGGTTCAGTTATTACTGTTCGACATTGAATGAACGCCACTGAATCCACGAAGCATTCGATGCCCAACCTGCTGCTCTGTTGAGCGAAGTGGACACGAGAGAGAGAGAGAGCCGGTGTGATGTTGACACGTATCATCGTCGTCTCAGTTCTGCATGAGCGGCTATCTGTATTTGCCCTTCAGAATGTTCAGAGAAGACTACTAATTCTCTTTCTACCAGAGAACAAATTCCAGCAGAAACTTGAGAGAAGACGGTGAGATCTTCTCAGCTTTCTTCTTGTACCACACAAAGTACAAAAGATTTTTGCCATCTGAAACACCGGAGAGAAATTCTCTAACTGAATCAGAGACCGCAGGAAAATATGCCTTGGTATGTACCTATGTCAACATGAAAGAATTTAATTTACGGAATAGATAAATCCCGAACGTTCGATTTTTAAGCATGTCATCCCGAACTCTTTTCATGGCAACTTTAGTTAAGGCGATGATGACAAACATGGCAACTTTCTGGTAAAAAATCAAAATAGAACAAAGTTGTCATGTGTTAACAACTAAAGTTGCCACCTCGCAGCAACTAAAATTGTCATCAAAAAATGTTCAAGATGACATGCTTAAATTCTGAACGTTCGGGACTTACTGAGGTCCTTTTCTTTTCGTTTTTATAGGGAAAAGGCCATGTAAGGGCCTTGGGGGAGGGCCTTCGTGATTTGGGCAATTCGACCCGAACGAAATCGTTCTTGACAGCGGAGCCGTCGTAACGAACCGCCGTTCGGTCATGCAGGTCCCCAGACCGGACGTTCGGGGGATATCGACGTCCTTAATTTAAATCTACAAATTCATCAAGACATGATCCAACGGATGGCGGTCTCTTCATGTTCAAGATCACAATCGGCAGCACCACCTTCTTGCTCAAGAGATTAAAGTACTAAGGGCATGTACAATGGTTGATAAGATAGTTTTATTTTAAGTGTTGCATGTAACTAAGAGATGACAAAAAAAACATGTCGACAATGGGTCATCTCTTAGTCTTATCTTAAATAACTAGATATTCCTAAAAACATGGTGAGACATATTATGCTAAGAGATCATCTCTTGTCTTCTCTTAAATAAGAGAAGACAAGTCTTTTCTTATGAATTCTCTCTCCTCCAACTCATCATTTATCCTACGTGGCATTGCTAAGATAGAATCATTGTACATGCCCTAACATCATTGACTAGCTAGTTAACACGTTGATAGCTGATTTCCATATCATGACAGAGATAAGATGAAAAATGCTAAATGAATAAAACCACTTGGGGCGTACATATCAAGGTCAGTAACACAGCAAAATGAAGCAGAAGAAAAAACATCGATTGATCGAACATGACAAATACATGTTCCATAGTTCAGTCGACAGACCCAATAATAATACACTGCCTGTAACCAGCATGAATCAATCTCTTAATTTCCTCATGTAAACAAAAATAAAGATTGGCCCCTCCTATGGACGGACGGACCACTCACTGTCTGTGGTGAATGGCAAATCCCCAGCAATGGCTAAAAGAGACAACAAATGTACATACAACAACACAACAGCAGGCATATCTCATTGACCTCCTCATCACCACTCTGCTATGCTACTGCTGGAGTAAAACTTACCACCACAGGGTCGGTCAGGGGCTCAGGGCAGGAGGCCGGTCCAGATACCTCAAGTACACAGACCAGCAATCAAAATCTTCTTCAAGATGAGCACAGAGTTGCATTCATACAGATCAGAGCATAGCACGCTTGCACCACGCCTGGAGATTCTTCTTTTAGTACTACCCGTTAAATATGTCTCTGAACATAAGCACTAGAAAATATGTTTGTGCGCGATGACCATATAAATAAATATGGTCCATTCTCCAATCCGAGTAATATTGCTCAGACAAGTCAAATTCTATATTTTAGGTTAGTGGTACATCAACCCCTGTTAGAATAAATCCGAGGCATATCGTTGATCATCCGAGGGCCAAGCAATCACACGAGCACGACACCGAGATTTGTTAACGAGGTTCACCGATATGGCTACATCCCTGGGGCCTGACTATGGGCGCTCCTCCCCATGACACCGCTACAATACCGCACCCCGTCACCCTGGACGCCGGCACATGCCGCCGGCTTCCCCTGCGTTCCGGTGCTATTATGTTGGCATAGGTTACATCGTGTGTCTACCCCCGCTATATATGAGAGGTCTAGGATACAAGTGTCCTATTAGGACACGACTCCATATCCTATGTAAACACGTACAATGCAACTACAAGTCCAACTATAACCTACCTTGTACACAATATTCGACACAACTCTAACAAACCCCCCCCCCTCCCCAGTTGTACAACTCTGCAGAGTTACTATCGAGTGCCGAGGGTGATACCTCGTCAGCCCTTCTGATATTAACCATGTAGTGTAACTATTCGGTCGTGGTCATCGAGGGTGATTGCTCCTTCACCACTCCCGATAACGACTCTGTCGTGCAACCCCTCAAGTGTGGACCATCGAGGGTGATTCCTCTAAGTCCACCTTGACGTTACATCGAGTGGGAATCCATTGAGGGTGATTCCTCAGGTTTCCCCCTTGCTATTTCGGACACACGGTTACTTTGACTTACCATAGAACCATGATGACATCGGATCGGCCCCGAGGGGTACCCGCGAGTGATGTGAAGTTGGGTTGAACTGGAGGATACCCGCAATCTTTCCACGCGGCATGGTCGGGCATTCTTAGCCCTTGCCGCACGTCCGTGAGACGGGGCGACGGGACCACATATCGTGGATCATTGATCGTTATCGCACTACCAAGACACTAACGGTTTGGATATTTGATCCGAGTAGGCCTCTGGCCTTTTTCGCACTAACCACCATGCGGGAATAAGTATGGGCACTCTACGTCGTATGTACCAGCCGAAAGCTCAACGGGCGTCAGCGATGGAGCTGCGTACGCCGGGTTGGACTGCGTAAGCACCTGCCTTTTTAAGGAGGTAGCTAGGTCTGCTAACCGGTCGCGTACGCAACATGCAGGAGTGCAAAGGGCGATGGGCCCAAGACCCCTGCACGCTTAGGATGTAGACCGGCATGCTGGCCTCTCTGATGAGCCTAGGTAAGACTGCGGTGTGTTGATCGGCCAAGGGCGGTCATGACCTGATAGTGTGTCCGGCCGGAGTTGATCGAGCGTGTTGGGTAAGTTGGTGCACCCCTGCAGGGAAGTATTATCTATTCAAAAAGTCGGGTCCATGGTAATGGACGCTCGGAGTTGTATCCTGATCGATACAACTAGAACTAGATACTGAATACTGAGGCATGTAATAGATATGTGGCTCTGAGATTGCTTTCCCGCAGAGGGTCGGGGAAGAATCTCTGGGCGTTATTTCTACAACATGTTTGTTAAATAGAAACTGCTATTCTGTACTCTTCTGATTGCTGCAAGATGCTTGTAGCTGCTTGAAGATGCTAGTCTTCGATAGGCTAGGCTTTCCCCTTCTCTTCTGGCATTCTGCAGTTCAGTCCACAGATACTACCCATTTCATTGATACCAATGCATATGTAGTGTAGATCTTGCTTGCGAGTACTTTGGATGAGTACTCACGGTTGCTTTGCTCCGCTTTTTCCACCTCTTTCCATGCTGCAACCAGATGGTGGAGCCCAGGAGGTAGACGCCACCTTCGACGACGACGACTACTACTACACCGAGGGTGCCTACTACTACATGGAGGCCGCCGACGACCAGGAGTAGTTAGGAGGCTCCCAGGCAGGAGGCCTTGCCTTTTCAATCGATGTTGCTTTTGTGCTAGCCTTCTTAAGGCAAACTTGTTTAACTCATGTCTGTACTCAGATAATGTTGCTTCCGCTGACTAGTTTGTATTCGAGCTATCGAGGCCCCTGGCTTGTAATATAAAGCTTGTATTATTTTAATTTGTGTCTAGAGTTGTGTTGTGATATCTTCCGGTGAGTCCCTAATCTTGATCGTACACATTTGCATGTAAGATTAGTGTACGATTGAATCGGGGGCGTCACACCAGCAAAGAAGGACGCGCGCCGCACGTCGTGCTCGTCCCGAAACCATGTGTCCCAGAGAGCGGAGTCGACGTCGTACCTGGGGTCGTAGTAGAGGTCGTCAGGCGGTGGCGGCGTTCGATCTCCTCGCGGAGGGCACGGCCGCTCATCGGGACCAGCGAGATCGGCACCCGATCCGCGGACAGGTGCCACTTATTGGGCTGGTGAACGTCGCTCCAGGGGAGTGGCATCCTGGTCTCCCAATAACAGCGGAAACATCCGCGTGGATGTAGTGCTGGTCGCGCTCGCCGGTGGTCGTAGGGGCGATGGTGAATGGGGGAGGCGCGGGGGCCCTCCGTGGGGGTGATGCGGGCTCTGCTTTGACGTCGCGGTGGCGGCGGTCCGAGGACGAACCAGCCTCGTGGTCGTGCGCCCCCTTGCGGCCGGTGCTCCACCACACCATGGCTGTCGACGGCCGGCGAGCTCGAGGAAGGGGAAGAAATAGGGTTTGGGTGTTGGGTTTCGAGAAGGCAGCACAGACTAGAGCGGGAGCGTGGACTGCGACCGGTCCACAGCTTCCCAGTTAAGAAGGACGCCTACCGCACGCCTGAGCAGATGACAGGCGGGGCTGACCGCGCGTGCACATTTATGTTGGGCGGTGGGAGGTAGGTGGCCGCCTGCCACGCGGCACCGATGCGGATGAGCGGCGCGTTTGTTTATTATCCGCCTGGACCCAAACCGGATGCATGTCTGCGCTCGAAATGGGTCGGGCCGGACACAAAACGGACAAGATGGTGCATGCCGTCGCGTGCTGGACCATGGGGTCTGTCCATTTTGTCCCAGACGGACGGGGTTGGACGGGACGAGTACTACTGTATCAAAGATGATACGGGCGGGCGGCGCACGTGGTACAGTCTGTTCAGGCTACTCTACCAACCATTCATAAATCAACTTCCAGTCCAGTGGGGTAGAGTCGGAGCAGAATCATTCTGCCTACCTAAGCCCCTGACAAGAGGAACATTCTCCGTTTGATCATTTACTAATTGTTCCACAATGAATGAACGCCGCTGAATCCGCGAAACATTCAATGGCCAACCTGCTGCATGATGTTGACAGGAATGAATGATCTTCGTCTCTCTTCTGCTTAAAAATGACCTTCACAATGTTCAGAACTTCAGAGACCAAGACATGCTGTAACTAAACCAGAGACCAAGATAATGCCAGGGCCTCAGCACAGATAATACCAAGATAATACCTTGTTCTGTACCTATGTCAACATGAAAGAATTTAAATCTGGAGGTAATATCACTCGAAGTCATTGAACTTGCGCCGCACGTTCAGTTTGGTGCTAGAACTTTGAAAATACGGTTTTCTGGTCACATAACTTAACTCAAGCGTGCAGATACGGTCACACTACGCATATGCGGGCGTATACATGTGTATGGCCCCACTTGTCAGTGACTGATGGCGCTGGGCGCGATGTATTTTTACACAGAACACTCTAAAAATAATTATTTTCCGAAACGATCAATCACAGCGACATATTTTTTTTGCACAAAACACCCTCAAATTATTTTTTAAAGAAAAACAGGACCATGATACTGTACATATATGTATTTTGTCTAATATGGATAATCAACATATATGTACTTCACGGGGACTCATGTGGAGCTTAATTGAGCTGCGGGTACTACGGCCCATTTTGTGCGCACTATTTTTTAAAAGATAATTTGTAAGTAATAAAGGTACATTCACATATTTGTGTGCTAAAAAATATTATATATAAAAATAATGATTAGTAGATAAAAAAAAATATACACTTGCGGCTTATATTTAGTTAATATGGACACTGATAATATTTATTAGATAAATATTTTTAAAAAATTCAAAAGAATACACTTGAGGCTTATATTTAAATTATAAAATATGATGAACACAATCATTTACTAAATATTTATGACTATTCACTTGTGTAAATTTTTTATTCATGACTTATATTCAACAAAGTTATATAACTTACATATTAGCCACGACTGAATATTCTTTTAACAGTTCAAATTTTAAATTATTAATATTTTTAATTATACAAACATTGAACTATACAAAATGTGCGTATATATAATTATTGAAATGTTTGTATAATTAAAATAATATTTTTGAAAACCAAATATGCAATATGCACATTTATATAGTACACATGTTTATATATATTTTTAAATACCTCAGATAAAATGGGCCGCAGTCTCCATAGCCTATTTAAACTTCACATGCATCCTCGTTTAATCTCTACTCCTAATGGAGCAGTTGGTAGTCTCGCTTCCAGGTTTTTTTTCGTCCCACCACTTTCGTCCGGTTTTTTTCCGTAGGTTAACCGTCGTAGATTTTTTCGATGATGGTTTCTTATTCATCGGTTTATTTACCCCTCAGCTCTTTCCTTGCAAATCAGGACTTTCCAAACGTGCACGCAATCACGGATCTAAATTTACTAACTTATCCAAATCAACCGATACCTTCCATTATTGCAAATTTCTTTAGGAAACAAATAATAGATTTTAAGAAAACAAATAAAAGATTTTAAAGACACATCATACTTTACTAATAATCACTAAAAATCAAATCTAAATTAATTAACCTTACCTTAAATCACTCAATCACTTTAATTAGAAAACATTTTCTTTCCTAACTGCACCTCGCTTAGTGTGCACATAACAATTCGAAGTAATTAGAGTCACATGATTGAATCCATTTATTTAGAGCGACATGATTGCGTTCCGGATGGAGGCCATGATTTCATCGAGGTCGTTGCTGCCTCCTACACTCAGGGTGTGTCGCCGAGATCGAGGCGAGCATGAGGAGCTGTGGCCACCGCCATGGTCACCTCATTGCAGGGGATGGAGCACGCCGTCGGCCTACAGCTTGTGGAGATCAGCACTTTCCAAACGTGCACGCAATCACGGATTTAAATTTACTAACTTATCCAAATCAACCGATATCTTCCATTATTGCAAAAATTTTTAGGAAACAAATAATATATTTTAAGGAAACAAATAAAAGATTTTAAAGACGCATCGTACTTTACTAACAATCACTAAAAATCAAATCTAAATTAATTAACCTTACCTTAAATCACTCAATCACTTTAATTAGAGAACATTTTCTTTCCTAACTGCACCCCGCTTAGTGTGCACATAACAATCCGAAGTAATTAGAGTCACATGATTGAATCCATTTATTTAGAGCGACATGATTGCGTTCCGGAATGGAGGCCATGATTTCGTCGAGGTCGTTGCTGCCTCCTACACTCAGGGTGTGTCGCCAAGATCGATGCGAGCATGAGGAGCTGTGGCCACCGCCATGGTCACCTCATCGCAGGGGATGGAGCACGCCGTCGGCCTACAGCTTGTGGAGATCAGCACTTTCCAAACGTGCACGCAATCACGGATTTAAATTTACTAACTTATCCAAATCAACCGATATCTTCCATTATTGCAAATTTCTTTAGGAAATAAATAATATATTTTAAGGAAACAAATAAAAGATTTTAAAGACGCATCGTACTTTACTAACAATCACTAAAAATCAAATCTAAATTAATTAACCTTACCTTAAATCACTCAATCACTTTAATTAGAGAACATTTTCTTTCCTAACTGCACCCCGCTTAGTGTGCACATAACAATCCGAAGTAATTAGAGTCACATGATTGAATCCATTTATTTAGAGCGACATGATTGCGTTCCGGGATGGAGGCCATGATTTCGTCGAGGTCGTTGCTGCCTCCTACACTCAGGGTGTGTCGCCAAGATCGATGCGAGCATGAGGAGCTGTGGCCACCGCCATGGTCACCCCATCGCAGGGGATGGAGCACGCCGTCGGCCTACAGCTTGTGGAGATCACTGTTGCTCTTCAGGTCGCGTGGTGACCGGATCTTGCCGATGTGTCCCTCCCCGACGACCTCCTCTTCGCCCGGTTGGCCGGCATGGATCTCGCCACTACTGCCCTCAACTTCTCTGCCTCGAGCTCGACGGTCAGCCACCATGGATCCCCCAGCTGGAGGGTCACGTGAACCAGCCGTCCTCCCATGCTGCAGCGGCGAGAAGGTGACATGGCTCTCCGTACACGAAGAGTGGAGTGTGGAGTTCGGTCAAGTACTTATATACTTGGCCTCTACTGCTGATCCATGTACATGGAGAAGAACAAACAACCGCTCATTCATGCTTCGTTCCACTCCTTTGCGCTACATTACTGGAGGTGACATTTTCCTATCTCTCTATGTTGTAACAAGCCTGTTGCCTGCATAGTTAATGGATTTTTTATTTAAATTTATCGCTGCTTAGTGCTTTGTTGCAATTGTTCACGCAAGATTCTTATATATAATCTGAGCGTATGTAGGCATACTTAGCTTTGCTATTCCATTTTTTTGGCGCATAGAAATAAGAGTATTGTCCAGGTTAGGTATTCAATTGAGTATGGTATTTGGATTGCTATCAGAATGTCTTTTCTATGCATGTGATTTCTCACATCTGGTTATAATATTTGTGAAGACATGCATTGCACGTGCACTTGGAAGCGGGCCCGTGGCCCGCGCTGGACGGCGCCGACGCCGACCCGAGCCACCTCGTCCGCGTATTCTTGGAGCTGTGGCTGGTCGATTTACATGAAATTAATTTCCTCAGTTCTGGTGGCAAATATAATACACATAATCCATATTGTTATGCACTAGCGTGTATGTGTGAAATAGATGGATTATGGTCCCGTACCCAATAAGATGGATATGTGTGTGTGTTAGAGAGAGAGGGAGAGGGGGATAGAGAGTGAGGAAGACGGAGGGAGAGTGTGTGTCTGTGTGTGTGAGGATTTGATGATAAAAAAAGTCGCCAATGTCGTAATATTGAACTCTTAAAGTTAATGTGGCCCCGTTGCAACGCACGGGCGTTCTTCTAGTATATATAAGTTCCTGATCCATTTTTGACATCCAGATCTGACTGGTTGTAGTGTCTAGATTGTATTGATTTAAAAAGTTGATTGTAGGTTCAAGTCCTAGTAGATTCTTTTTGGTGTTAAATTTTTGCATTTGCATTCTCGGGTTAAAAAATAGTTGCTCGTCTGTTCGAGTCCTGGCATGCCATTTTTGTTGTTAATGTTCGCATATATGTGCAATATTGTGGTCCTGTTTTCTGTAAATAAAAGAAGTTTTAATGTTCGCATATATGTGCAGTATTGTGGTCCTGTTTTCTGTAAATAAAAGAAGTTTTAATGTTCGCATATATGTGCAGTATTGACTTATTGCGGGCCTGTTTTCTGTAAATAAAAAAAGTTAAGGTGTTTTCTATAAAAATACATCGCTGCGCTTCACTTCTTCCACAAATAAAAAATTTTCAGGGTGTCCTGTGTAAAATACGTCGCGCCTAGTGCCGTTCGTCACTGACGAGTGGGGCCATACACATTGATATGTCTGTATACGCGTACTGTGACCGTATCTGCACGCTTGAGTCAAGTTAGGTGACCACAAAACCGTATTTTCGAAGTTTTAGCACCAAACTGAACATGCAACGCAAGTTCTATGACTACCGGTGATATTACCTCTTAAATCTGCAAATTCATCAAGACATGATCGAACGGATGCCGGTCTGTTCTTGTCTAAGATCACAATCAGCACATCTCAAAAAAAAAAAGATCACAATCAGCAGCACCACCTTCTTGCTCAAGAGATATAGGTAATACTCCCTCCGTCCGAGAATACTTGTCATCAAAATGGATAAAAAAAGATGTATCTAGAACTAAAATACATCTAGATACATCCCCTTTTATCCATTTTGATGACAAGTAATTCCGGACGGAGGGAGTACAATATATCATAAACTAGCTAGTAAGCACACAGGAACATTGATAGATATGATTTCCATATGACAGAGAATATGAATGAAAAATGATAAAGGAATAAAACCATTTGAGGCGTATAAATCAAGGACACTATGATAGCAGAAGAAAAAAATCGATTGGACATGACAAATACATGCTCCATACTTCAGTCGACAGACCCAACAATACACTGCCTGTAATCAGCATGAATGAATCCCTTTTAATAATTTGTCATGTAACCAAAAATAGAGATTGACCCCTCCTATGGTGAAATGGTAAATCCGCAGCAATGGCTAAAAGAGACAACAAATGTACATACAACAACACAGCAGGCATATAGTATCTCATCACCACTCTGCTACTACTGGACTGGAGTAGTAAAACTTACCGCAGGGACAGGGTCAGGGCAGGATGGGGTCCAGATCCCTCCTCAAGTACACAGACCACCAACCAATCAATCAAAACGATGAAGAAGATGAGGGCAGAGTTGCATTCATACGGATCAGAGCAGACTCGCACCACGCCTGGAGATTCATTCTTGCACATCTATGCATCTGGTAATTGACCATAAATGGATTTGAATTGATCCATGCTATGCTCGGGTTTCTGTATCTGGAAGAGCTCCATTAATGGCGACGGGCGCGGATGCTATTGCTGCTGCTGCTACTTGTGGGTGTGGGTGTGGGTGGGGAAGCCGTCGACGAGCTCCACGGGGTAGCGGTCGATGCAGTCGTCCCAGGGGGTGCTGGGCGACGGCTTGACGTTGCGCAGGGCGTGCCACACCGCGCTGTTGCACTTGAACCCGCTGCCGAAGGCGATCTGCCAGATGCGGTCGCCGCGCCGGACCCGGCCCTTGGCCTCCATGTAGGCCAGCTCGTACCAGATGGAGCTGCTGGAGGTGTTGCCGAACCGGTGCAGCGTCATCCGGGACGCCTCCACGTGCACCGGCTGCAGCTGCAGGTTCTTCTCCAGCTCGTCGATCACCGCGCGCCCGCCGGCGTGGATGCAGAAGTGCTCGAACGCCAGCTTGAAGTCCGGGATGTAGGGCTTCACCTTGGCGTTGAAGAGCTTCTTGGACACCAGCGTGGCGAAGAAGAGCAGCTGCTCGCTGAAGGGGAGCACCAGCGGCCCCAGCGTGGTGATGTTGGTCTTGAGCGCGCCGCCGGCGATCGCCATCAGGTCCTTGGACAGGGACACGCCCGTCTTGCCCTCGCCGTCCTGCTCCTGGTACACGCAGTTGAAGGCCTTGTCGTCGGCGCCCTTGTGCGTGCGCACCACGTGCTTGAGGCTGTACTTTGCGCGCCGGCGGTCGGCGCCGCGGTTGGAGAGGAGCACCGCGGAGCAGCCGACGCGGAAGAGGCAGTTGGGGATGAGCATCGACTTGCGGTTGCCGAAGTACCAGTTCTGCGTGATGTTCTCCGTGCTCACCACCACGGCGTAGGTGCCGCGGTGCACCTGGAGCATGTCCCGGGCCAGGTCGATGGCGATGACGCCGGCGCTGCAGCCCATGCCGCCGAGGTTGAAGCTCCGGACGTTGCCCCTGAGCTTGTACCGGTTGACGATCATGGCGGAGAGCGAGGGCGTCGGGTTGAAGAGGCTGCAGTTGACGACGAGGATGCCGACGTCCTTGGGCTTGACGCCGGTGGCGGCGAAGAGGCTGTCGAGCGCGCCGAACATGACGGACTCGGCCTCGGCGCGGGCGTTGGCCATGGTGGGCTCGGGCGGGATGGCGTGCATGCCCTCGGGGCAGTAGGTCTCCTCGCTGAGGCCGGAGCGCTCGAGGATCTTGCGCTGGAACTCGAGGGCGTCGTCGGAGAAGCCGCAGAGCGCCGAGTGGCGGAGGAACTCCTGGAAGCCGACCTTGAGGTGGTCGGGCGCCTTGTAGCAGGCGAAGTCGACGAGGTAGACCGGGCGCGGGCGGGTGAGCGCGTACACGGTGGCGCCGAAGACGAGGACGGCGGAGAGCACGAGCACCGAGACGAGGTTGTACTGGAGGTGCAGCCAGAGCTGGCGGAGGTCGTCGGGGTCGGTGCGGCCGGCCTCGAGCACGATGACGGCCATGAGCGGCAGCAGCAGCAGCGTGATGAGGTGGGTGATGAGGTAGTGGTACCCGAGCTTCACGTACTTGAGGTTCACGCTCTGGAGGAAGTCCGGCAGCCGGCGGTGGCTGGGCGTGGTCGCCGCCGTCGCCGCCTCCGTCGGCGCGGCCGCGGCCGGCGGCGGAGCGATGCCTCCGTTCATCGCCCCCCTCCCCGGATCGCTCGCGCGCGCGGCTAGATCTGGATGCGGAATCTGGACTGGGCAGTCAAAGGCGGATGGGTGGATGGGTGGATGCCGATGCGTGGACCTCGTGCGGATGGGAGGCGTTACTGGCGATGCTCGACGACGCCTGTGAGTTGGAGTGGTGGTGGGAGGGGTTGACGGTGGCCGGCGGGGAGGGGGGCGGCGGTGCCGGCCGGTGGAGGGGGAGGATCCGGCGGCGGCGGAGGAGGAGGCGGAGGCCGTTGTTGGCAGGGTGGGAGGGGATAAATAATCGGCGAGGTGGGAGGAGAGTCCAGAGGAGGGTTTTTTGGCTCGGTTCCATTTTGCAGGGGCGCCCTCGAAGAATGTGACATTTCAGTTACTTTTGTTTTTTTGGACGCTGGCATTTCGGTCACTGATTTTGCTGGTTTTCTTTTAGTAAAAGAAATGATTTTATATACTACTTTTATCCGCCATGCACAATTGGCTTTTATTTGAAACTATTTTTTTGAACAATTAAGAATGCATTAGCTAATGTTTTTATCTGACTTTTTTCAATTGTTTTGCTATTGCTCATACAGCTAGCGCATAATTATTCCTAGGCGTGATTTGAAGGTAAGAAAGCGCTACTTTTTTTTGAAAATCCCTTTTGGAGGCCGAGCTTCAATGAGGCCGGTTTTTGAAAAATTTCAAAATCGTCCAAATTCATATTTTTACGTACAAAAATTTATGAAAAAATAGATATACATGGTGGCATAATGCATAAATGTGTAAATTTTCAGGACAAAATTTTGAATTTTCCAAAAAAGACGGCCTCCATGGAGGCCGAGAGCCAAAACACTTCACTCCTATATTTTTTTCAGTTCACTGAGCTGTAGCCTTTGAGAAAAGACTATACAACTGCATAGCCCCATGAACTTGCGTATAAATGTTTATCCCTCCGAGAGAAAAACAATCCAGTCTCACCAAAAACCTAATGTGTTTTTTTTTCAAAACATGTAAGAGCTCTGGCCTCTATTCATCGAGGAAAAGAAAGAAGGTACACAAATGATCACATCACGGAGAAATGGCCGGTTTAGACGGCCCACTCCACCCACAGACGAACCTATGAGGTGTCGAGGACTACCATTGCGATGTTCTTATGTGTGGATCAGAAAAACAAGGTTGTAGTAGTTATCAAAGAATTAAGCTCCTTGCACTCGGATTCATGATAGATTCGCGCATCGGCATTCGCCTTGACGTGTGGTAGCAGCAACAAACCAACAACACGTACTCCCTCCGTCCGCAAATGCTTTGCCGAACAAAGGGAGTACAAACTAGTGAAAAGTTTTTTCCCCTCGTAACCTAAAAACCCTCTCGGGCGATTAGGGTTTCGCGGTGGACTCGACGGCGGCCGCCAGATCAGATCGGCAGGCCGCACCTAGCACTCCGGCGAGGGATGGAGACGGCATCCGCGAGCGCAAGCACGGGGGCGACGCCTGAATCCCCTCGGACGGCCAGGGCAAAGCTGGAAGAAGCACTCGGGAAGTTAGGCATCACCGAAGAAGAGGCTACGCCTCTGATCATCGAGGATGCAGATGAGGGTCAGCCGAGGAAGTGGTTGATCGCGGGCAAGGTTCTTCACCGACAGATGCTCCATATCCATACGATCACCAACGCTCTTCGGTCGGCATGGGGTAATCCAAAAGGACTGCAATTCAGATCCATGGGAGATAACATGTTCGTGGCGGAGCTAGATTCACAGAGAGACCGTGACAGAATTTGGATGGGCTCGCCATGGCATATAAGCAAGAACGCTGTCATATTGGCAGACTTCGAGGATCACATGAGGCCTGATGAGGTTTCGTTTGAACGCCTCCACATGTGGATCAGAGTGCCTAATCTACCATATAATCTCAGGAACGAGGCATGGGGCAAGCTGATCGCACAACAGATTGACAAGAAAGCTTCAATGGTCCAGTTTGATCACGTGGGTGGATATTTGAGAGCAAGGGTTTCGATAGATGTCAATAAACCTCTTCGGAGGTGGATCTTGATCAACTCAGCCAAGAGGAAGAAGGAAGAGGCCTACGACATTCAGTATGAACATGTGTCGCACTTCTGTTTCTCTTGTGGCCGCCTGGGGCACAATGATGCGTTCTGCCCCACTCCGGGGCCTAGGGACAAGAATGGTGAACTTCCTTTTGGAGTGAAGCTGAGGGCACCTGAGGAGAGAAAGAAACCATCATCCGGTGAATATGAGCAGTCCTCGGGCCCGAGCAGCAGGCGTGAATCAAAGAACTCCAGCAACGCGGCGGACCCTCCTGAGGTGACCTCCCCTGTTAAAAATCGGTCGCAAGGAAAACGTAAAGAGGCACCTCAGAAGGTGTACCGCCCGGTTGTGCAGACTCTCCTCCTCACCAATAGCGCTGATAACGATCATGGGTCAAAAGGCGCAGCCATTGGAGAGGCGGTCCGTGAAGAGGATGGTGAGGAAAGTGAGAGGGAGAGGGAAACAAAGAAAAAGAAACCAACACCAGAAAATTCGGCAGCCTCCGATGGACGGGGCTGTCCATCCCAATGAGTATACTCAGCTGGAATTGCTGGGGGCTTGGGAACCCCGAGGCAATTCGAGTCTTTGTCATGGAAACAAAGGTGAGGGCTACAAGGGTGGAGAACCTGAAATTCAGTTTAGGTTTTGATGGATGTTTTGCAGTGGACAGTGTGGGGCTGAGCGGAGGCATCGGACTCTTTTGGTCCAAGGATATATCCGTCAGCCTGACAAACTATAGTACCGACCATATTGATGTTGTGGTGCGGAAACGGATCCAGGGTGCAACGGAGTGGAGATTCACCGGCTTCTATGGCGCGCCAAGAGTTGGTGATCATCCAACAGTTGGCGACTTCTACGTACCCTGCTCACAACCCCTCATGGAGCATGGGTTTGCATGGGAGACTTCAACGAGACCTTGTATGGGGATGAACACTTCAGTCGGGCAGCCCGACCAGAATGGCAAATGAGAGCGTTTCGTGAAGTGATCGAAGATTGTGCCTTCCAGGACTTGGGATGGACAGGTGTTCCTTATACTTGGGATAATCGACAGGCGGGAGCAGCCAATGTCAAAGCCTGTATCGATCGTGCTCTTGCCAACGAGGCTTTCTGGCAAATGTATGGACACACCCAGGTGCGTCACATAAGTGCAGCGGAATCAGATCATTGCTTTGTGAATCTAGTGTTCTCCGAGCAGCGCGGAATGAAATTTCTAGAGGGACCCGACCTTTTCGATATGAAAACGTTTGGCAAACGCACCGTGAGTATGATATAGTGGTGGCGGAGTGCTGGAACGGCCAGCACCGCGCACCTGATATGCAAGGAATCCTTGATTCCTTGAACGTAATGCAAGGAAGACTTGCACCTTGGGGGCAGAAAGAGTTTGGCTGCCTGGCAAGGGCAGTTCGGAAGCTACAACAACGTTTGGTAAAACTCCGGAGACAATCTGTAGGGCGCGGGCCCTCTGATGCGGAGAAGAGCACAATGCTGAAATTAAGGGAGGCATTAAGGCAGGAGGAGATCTGGCTGCGGCAGCGCTCACGTGTGCTGTGGTTGAGAGATGGCGATCGCGACACTGAATACTTCCAAGCCCAAGCAAAACAGAGGCAGAGGATGAATAAGATCATGGGCCTTCGGAGATCAGATGGATCGGTCTGTGCGAATGCACAAGAGGATAAAGAGGAAATCATGGGTTTCTACCAACATCTTTATACCTCGCAGGGTATCTCTGATCCCAGCGAGTTATTATCACATGTACCTGCCCGTGTCACGCCGGGCATGGATATGGCTATGGAAAAGCCTTTCGAACCGACCGAGGTGCGTAAGGCTCTGTTTCAGATGCACCCATCAAAGGCACCAGGAGTCGATGGCTTCACGGCTGGTTTCTTCCAGAAGCATTGGAAACTTCTTGGTGACGAGGTGACAACTGCGGTTTTGGGATTTTTAAATGGTGGGGAGTTACCAGTGGGCTTGAACGACACCTCGATCACACTAATTCCTAAGGTGTGGAACCCACAAACTATCTCACAGTATCGACCCATATCGTTATGCCCGGTTCTGTACAAGCTGGCTGTCAAGGTCATTATCAACAGGATGCAGGATTTCATGGACGAGCTTATCAGTGAGGAGCAAAGTGCCTTTGTCCCCGGACGCCTCATCACTGACAACGTTTTGGTTGCTTTCGAGAGCATGCATGCCATGCGATGAAGGAGGAAGGGGAAGAACCACTCTTGCGCAATCAAACTTGATATGATGAAAGCGTATGACCGTGTTGAATGGAGCTATTTGGAAGCTATTCTATCCAAGATTGGTTTTGGCGCTGTTCTTGTTAGACTTGTTATGAAGTGTGTAACGTCAGTGTGTTTCTCAGTACGCGTTAATGGAGAACTTTTGCCCTTCTTCAACCCAACTCAGGGTTTGCGGCAGGGCTGCCCGATGTCGCCGTTTCTTTTTCTACTCTGTGCAGAAGGTTTTTCTTCCTTGCTCAAATTCTATGGCACAGTGGATAGAGGGATACGAGTCAACTTTCACGCCCCATGGGTAAATCATCTGCTTTTTGCACATGACAGTCTCATCTTCATGAAGGCAGATACGATGAGTGCGAACAGGTTGAATGAAATCTTATGCATCTATGGTGCTGCTTCTGGTCAATGTGTCAACAGAGAGAAGAGTGCTATCTTCTTCAGCCCAAATACTTCATTGGACCAGCGACAGCTTATCAAGACCACACTGGATGTACACGCCGAGACTTTCAGCGAGCGCTACCTTGGTCTCCCAACAGTCATGGGAAGGATCACTAGCGGGACTTTCCAACATATCAGGGAAAGATCAAGAAGCTGCATGCAGGGATGGTCAGAGAGATTGTTTGCGTGCGCGGGAAGGGAAACTCTCATCAAATCCATCGCGCAAGCCATCCCCACTTTCAGCATGAGTGTTTTTCGGCTGACAAAGAAGGTATGCAAGAGCTTAACTTCCTGCATGGCCAAGTTTTGGTGGAGCAGCTCCATTGATAAACGGGCTCTGCACTGGATATCATGGAAACAGCTCGCAACACCCAAGTGCAAAGGAGGAATGGGTTTCCGGACCTCCGTCTATTCAACCTAGCAATGCTTGGCAAACAAGGATGGCGCCTCATGACAAATCCTAATACCTTGTGTGGTCGAGTTCTGAAAGGGAAATATTTTCCCAACTCTGAATTTATGCAGGCTTCAGCACCGGGCTCCTCCTCGGCCACTTGGAGGGCGATCATCGCCGGACGGGAAGCGCTGCGAACGGGGCTCATTATGCGGGTCGGCGACGGTTCTTCTATATCCATGTGGTCCGACCCGTGGGTGCCCGACATAGCCAACTTTATTCCCACTCCCAGGATAGCAAACTTGGTGTCAAAGGTCAGTGACCTTATCGATACGTACAACTGGACCTGGTGGCGGGACCTTATTCAAGAATCATTCCAGCCACTTGATGCGGCAGCAATCTTGAACATCCCACTCAGAACCGGCGGTGGCGAGGATTTTTTAGCATGGGCACATGAAGTTTCAGGCAACTATACCGTTAAATTGGCGTATCGACCTCTAGTGACTCGCAATGAGCGTCAAGCTCAAGAGGAAGGGCAGGATACCGGAACTCCAATCGATGAGCAACAGGTATGGAGTAAGCTGTGGAAACTAAAGGTGCTGCCCAAGGTCAGGGTCTTTTATTGGCGGATGTTGAGAGGCATCTTACCTGATGAATGCACTCTGCTATATCGACACCTTCGAGAACAAGGAACATGCAAGCTATGCATGGCTCATGATGAGGACTTGGAACATGCTCTACTCAGGTGCAACCACACAAAACAGTTTTGGGAAGAGGCTGAGCAGTTGTTTGATTTCGAGATGCCTACACTACATCCACTCAACTGGGCAAAGGATGTTCTCTGCAGCGACACACTCACCACCAGGGACCGGTCGATACTCGTCTCTGTGATGTGGTCTATATGGCACTCAAGGAACAAGTTGACTCATGGCGAGGACAGGCTTGATCCGGCGAGCTCGGTTCGCCGCACAAGGGAGACACTAGCGCTCCTGGATATACCCCGACAGCAGGCGCTGATGTTGCCGGGACACGGTTGGCGGCCTCCAGACCCAGGATTCATCAAGATCAATACGGACGCAGCCATACACTTAGATGGCGGCAAGGGTGGTGCAGGAGGCGTCGCTCGGTCTTCGATCGCCTTCCAAGGAGCGTGGAGCAAGCCCTATCTAGGGGTCACAGATCCCCTCGTAGCCGAAGCTTTGGCGGTGCGGGACGGTGTGATCTTCGCCAAACTGAGGGGCTTCTCAAACGTAATCATGGAGACAGACTCTCTGGAGGTTGTGAACCTCTGGGCTACTCGCCTCGACTCTCGTTCGGTCGTAGCTCCTATTCTGTTAGATATTGGAGAGCTTATCACTAGTTTTTCATTTTTTTGATATATGTCATGTTGTAAGATCAGCTAATGGGCCGGCTTACATCTGTGCAAAACATGCTTGCACGATTGAGAGGACTGATAGTTGGCTCGATAACACTCCCGGTTTCCTGGTCAGTGCCCTGTTGGCGGACTGCCCAGCGAACACCTTTCATTAATAAAGCTCTCTATTAGCCTGCAAAAAAAAAAAAACTAGTGAACTCCGGCGTAATTGTGCCGCCGTAAATGCCTTCAAGTCTTGTAAGAAGGCAAGGAACAACTTTTGATGTCCCGCTTCAGCTTGCCATCATGTAATTGATCTCGTTGCAACACACTCCCTCCGTCGCAAAAAATAAGTGTCTATTGTGGGGCGGATGGAGTATGTTTTTTTACAGCTTGTTGGAACGGTGTTTTTCCATGTGTGATTTTTGCCACCCAGTTCACGAGCTTGGTTGGCTTAACCGCAACGACAAGGAGAGATAACCGATTTAGCTTGAAGGTGGAAGAAGAGAAGAAGCGGCGGACAGGGACACGCACGAGGCGACCGGGCTGGGCCAGACGCGGAAATATGCGTGGCGAGCAGGACGTGCGCGCAAAGGGTGGCAGGCACAAAACAAAGGCAAAAAATGAAATGGAAAGCGAATCTGGAGCCGGAGTGCTGCGCAGGAGGAGCGACCTCCCGGCGCCCACTGCCCAGGCAGGCTAGGCTGGCCCCTCGTGCCCCGTCCGTCGCACCGTGGTAGGAAGAAAATCATCTATGGCGCGGTCGTCCCGACGTGCTCTGGTCCGTGGTGACCGACGGCACGGAGGCGACGGACGCGCCGGCGGCGGCGAGCGCAGGCAACTAGCTGGACGGTTGTTCGGCGGTCACAGCGCACGGTGTTGACGATTGAGCTGGTCCGGAGGCTTCGTCCCGAGGACAAAACTCGCACCCGGTCGTTCGCTGGTCAGGTCGGCCGCGAGCGTACGCTACGTACGTAGACCGCCGCGCTCTGCTGATCTGATCAAAGGGAGGAAGGAATGGAGGAAAACAAGGGCGGCGGCTGACGCCTCGGACCGGAAAATTCAGGCGAGCTCGGCGCGGCAAGTTGGACCCAGGCACGCCGATGAGCACCGACCGACGAAAGGCGTATCCATCCCGTCCCCGTGAGCTCTCGCCTCTCGCTCTCCGTCTGTCTGTCTACCCGTGGCAACCACGACAAAGGAGAAAAGATTCCCTCACCGTGTCGGGGCACGGGCAGTGGTAGTGGTAGTTCTGCTATGCTGCTGCTCGCCCGCGCGTGCGTGCGTGCGTGCGTGCGTGAACGGCCCCTCACGAGACGGGGTCAGGATCACGAGCCCAACAACCAAGACAATCATCGCGAATGAATGTTTATTAGCCAAGTCGTGAGCAGTAACTGCATGGCATACAGTACTTCTCAACTCAACCTGGTTGAGCAAAAACAGGCCCTAATGCGCCATCTCCAATTTGTTTGGTTGCTTGCATGCATTTAGGGTCCCTGCATTAGATAATAGTCCCTCCGTTTCTTTTCAGTCTGCATATAAGGTTTGATCAAAGTCAAGCTTTGTAAAATTTGACAAACTTTATATTGAAAAATATCATCGTTTACAATATGAAATCAATATTGTCAGATGCACCATGGAATGTATTTTCATACTGTATAGTTTTAGTATTATAGATGCTCATATTTTTCGAATATAGATTTGGTCAAACTTTGTGTAGTTTGACTTTGACCAAATTTTATATGCGGAGTAAAAAAACGGGGGGAGTGCGCAAGTGCGCTTTGTTTGGTTGCCTGCATTGGCCCAAGCTGCACATGGACACGGTGTTTGGTTGCACGCATGAGATATGATTACGAGCTACCACTTGCACTTAGCGCACAGGGTTAAGAGCTAGCAGAGGAAGGGTGGAAGAAATGCAGTGTGCGCCGGACCATGGCGACTACGGTGGATAGTGGCCGTGGCGTCATGTCCGACATGATGAGCATGGAGTCGTGGGCGAGCGACACTGTCGACGAACTAGTTGCGGTGCTCGCACAAAGACTGTCGACAGAGGAGGAGAATGCAGTGCTCGCGCCATGGTATCGTCAGTGCAGTGGACGAGAGAGGAGGCCGAGATGTTCGACGCCGGAAACGACTCCAGTGTAGTAGGCGAGAGAGGGGAGGCCAAAATGATCAACCCCGTCGGCGGTGCGGCGAACTGCAGTGTGCACAGAGGCAGAGGACACAAAAAAGCAGTGTACGCGACATTGCATCATCGGTGCAGTAGACGAACGACAGAGAGTAGGCCGAGATGAGCGACGCCGAAAACGACTCTCGTGTAGTAGGACGTGGGCAAGAAGATCAAGGGGAAGGGCTTCGACGTCGAGAGGGGCGAATAGGAGGGCTCTGAGCAAAGGACAGAGGAGCTCGACATGGCGGCGTCAGTGCATTAGACTGATATTCATAGAGAGATGAAGCTACGATCGTCGAAACCAAAAATTACAATACCAATGTTGTGAGGAACTGCGGGACCAGGCTGCTGGTCAAAGGAAATTTCAAATGATCGATAGTGCGTGACGAATCTGACAAGAATAGCTCCAAACGGGAACATGAAATTAAGAATTTATGGCCGACAAAACTACAAACCGGTCGCCTGAATGGAACCGTAGCATCATGGTGCATTTTTTCGTGTAGAGCTTACATCGAATCAAAGCACCGTTGTGTAGATCAGAGCGACAAGGAAGAGAGGAGATTATAGAAGCTTAGTGAAGGTCGAAGAAGACCTCAAGTAATCACCTCGCATCCCTATCGTCTCCACTCGTGCAAAGGGTCGCTCGCGTCGGCCTAGCTCGCAAGAAACTGCCGATCTGATAGTTTCCAGCAAGCCAGGCCGAGAGGTGCTTTAAGTTCTGTGCTATGCAACCCTAATAGTGTATACACGCAATTAAATAGGCAGAATTCTTCGCGCGCGGGCCTGATCGAGATGTATGCAGGCAACCAAACACGTCTTCTGTGTTTATGTTGATGCTGCTGCATTGGAGCATCGGCTTGAATGTTGACACTCATTCATTCATTCATTCAATGTCCAACTGCTAAACAAAAACGATCCACAGGGAGAATGTTCTTGTCAGGAAGCAGATAGTACAGTACAGTGCTTCAGTCTCCACCGTGAGTTGAGTTAGAGCATCTTCAACAGGCGCGGCAAAACGCGCGCCCGCGCGGTAAAATCAGTTTTTCGCGCGCGCCGGTTGGTTCCGCGAGCTCCAGCTGTGGCGGAAAGTTACTGCCGCGGGAAGCGTTTGTGCACGCGCGGTAGAAAGCGGTACGCGACGCGCTAGATTTGGTGCGCCGCTTCGCGCGCGCCTATAAAGTCCCGCGCTTCGCCACGCGCACAGAGCAGCCACGCGACTTTCTCCTCGCAATCTCGCCGCTTCGCACTCCACCGCTTCGCTGCTTTCCGCGCCACCATGCCGCCGCGCCGCCGGAGTGCTTCAGGCTTTCGCGGCGTTCGCGAGCGCCCCAACGGCTGGTTCTCCGCCGAGATACGGTCCGGCGACGTCCGGCCTCGGGACGTTCCGGAGCGCGCGCGAGGCGGCCCACGCGTACGACGCTGTGGCGTGGCGCTTGGAGAGGCCCCGGTCCCAGATGAATTTCCGAGACGTCTTCACGCGTGAGGAGGCACAACACCTCGCCCCTCTGCTGCGTCTCATGACGGACATGGACCGTGCTGACCACGCTCGGCGGCAGCGCCGTCTTCTCGTCGCCGAGGAGGACGAGCGAGCCATGGCGGAGTGGCATCGTCGCCACCCAGAGGACGTCCACGCCGAGCGTGCCTACTGGGCGGAGAGGACGGCAAGCGCCGCTCGGAGCGGGCGCACCGGCGTCAGCGGAAGGCAGTGGCGAACGAGCAGTGCGACATCGTCTCCGCAGGTGGGAGGTCGTTCTTCACCTCGGACGATGAACGTTGGGACGACGTATGGCTCTCAACCTCGGACGACACCGACGAGGATGACGATGGTGATGGTAGCGACTTAGAGTAGTTTTCTATCTATGTATGCCGTAGTAGTTTCTATCTATCTATCTATGTATGTTGAACTATCTATCATCTATGCCATAGTAGTTGCACCCATGTAAAATATCTATGTATCTCTTTTTTTATCTATGCAATTTTAATTTAAAAAATATTATAGAATAAGCGCGGGCGCTGCATTTTACCGCGCCTGCTGGAGTTGCGCGCGCGCGGCTTTTCAGCGCGGCTGCTGGAGCAAACGCTGCGCGCCGCGCCAAACCAGTTGATGGGCGCGCGTCAAATCCGTTTTTACCGCGCGGCGCGTTGGGCGCATGTTGGAGATGACTGGCTGTGCCGTAATGCTGGGGTTCGTGTGTGGCTTTGCCAGGCTCTAGTCCTAGACTGGTGCTGCATGGGCCCATCATGCGAGCTCAGCTGCTTGTTAAAAATCCAATACTGACATGATTCATTATGATTTCGCTAAGATGTTACTCTCTCATTTCAGTTAATGTTTTGCAGGTTTATTTCATTTGTGAAATAATTTATAAAACCTGATTCACAGTCCATTGGCTTTTGGTTGAACTTTTTTTTTCAAACAACTAAGATTTTACTAACATGATTCATTATGCACTGCCTAATTTTTACCTTGTTTGTTTTGCAGCCGGAAATAAATCATCGTAGGTGTGATTTGAAGCCGAGATTTGTGCAAACACAAATGAGATACTAATAACCACCAATGTAGGCTATGAAAGCGTTATTTCTAAAATAAAACCCATATTGAGCTCATCCCAACGACTTTGCGTAGAAATGTCTGCATATAGTTGCCACTTCTATTCCTGATGTGATTACTCCAGAGACTATGCCAGAGACTATGGTTTCCCCTCCCCCCTGTAAGTGCATTTAGTGCCCCTTAGTGATTTTGGTGTATTGAAAACTTATAGGTTAAGGGACTGATGCGTTTGTGAGTGTACACAGGTCTATAAGTCTATGAGAAGTTTGATATTTATAGAGAAAGTCGACCCCTAAAAATGAAGTTCTTCGACTGAAGACTTTGGATTTCTGAAGACTTTCTAAAGACTTTGAAAGTGAAGAAATTGGTGTGACCTTGAAGACTTGGTAATCATTCGAGGAACATGAAGCATTAAGACTTTGCTTTTACTGTTTCATTTTCTCTTTCTTGAGTCTTGGGAAACACCGTACTGTTAAAGGGGGTCGAGGAAATACTAACGAAAAATTTCTATGTGATGCTCAATTCAAAATCCTACACCTACCAATCCTTTCGAGTGAAGCCATTAGAAATCTCGCACAGTTCAGTCATATTCTTCAGTGACAGAGACGAAGTTCTTCTGGTCTCTGAGGAATTTGTTCTGACTGAAGAGTTAGGAATTCACCAGTGTGAATTGTCTACAAAGTGAGGATCATGATAGCCCTGAGGAATTCGAACCTCAAATATTCCGACCGTTGCTGTGCTACGCGCCAGCTGTCCCAAAATATCTACCCACCTAACGGTCATATCAGACAAGGGCATTTATGTCTTATCATGTCGGGCTACTCCCCAACTATAAATAGCCGCCCCCTACAACCACTAGTTGGTTGGCTGCTCCGAGAGAAACTGACACTTGTCATTTGAGAGCAACCCATCCTCCGAGGACTTTGAGTGAAAATCATCAAGTGAGGAAATCCCAAACCCAAACCTACAAAACCCCAAAGTGATTGAGCATCACTGAAGAGATTGATCCTGCGTGGATCCGACGCTTGTTTCCTTTGAAGACTGCGCTTCTTCCAGACGGTTAGGCGTCAAGGTCTAGAGCATCCAAGAGGAGTTGTGGATCGCCGAGTGACCGAGTTTGTAAAGGTTCGAAAGTCACCTGAAGACTTACCACGAGTGATTGGGCGAGGTCTGTGTGACTTTAGCTCAAGGAGAATACGGTGAAGATTGTGTGTCCGGGACTGGGTGTCCTCGAGTTTAAATACTCAGCCGCTCCAACCAGATGTACAACTGAGATAACAGTTGGAACTGGTCTACTAAATCATCGTCTTCACCGAGTTTACTGGTTCTATTTCGTCAACTCTTTCATTTCTTCATGTATGTTGTTGTGTGCCTGTTCATATCTGTTTGAAGACATTCACTGAAGACTTTCTCAATTTCCTCAGTTCTATTTCTTCAGTCTGTCTGTCTTCTTCGTTGTGTTATCTTGTGTTTACGCTTTCTGTACTCTGTGGTTGTGTTATGTTATGTTCATTTCTGAGTACTTATTCCGCTGCAAGTAGTTCTTCATTTAGGAATTTCCTCACCAGCAAATTTCTCAGTGAAGAATTCATAAAAATCGCCTATTCATCCCCCTCTAGTCGATATAACGCACTTTCAATTGGTATCAGAGCAAGGTACTCCCTTGTTCTGTGTGATTTTGGTTTAACCACCCAGAGTTCTAGTTATGTCGACCACAGGTATGATCAAGGTCTCTGCTGGGTGTCCTACCTTCGATGGCACGAACTACCCCTACTGGAAGAATAAGATGCGAATGCATCTTGAGTCAATCAACAACGATCTCTGGTATGTTGTGGAAAATGGTGTTCCCTCAGTCACACCTTCCCTGAATGCTGCTGATGTGAAGAGATTCTAGCAACTCGATTCTCAAGCGAAGAATATCATATGTGGCCATCTGAGTAAAGTGAAGTATGGTAGAGTGAGTGCTTTGGAAATTGCTAAGCTTATCTGGGATAGACTCTCCAAAGTAAACGAAGGAGTCTCAACTCAGCGTGACTCTCGTGTTGACATTCTTCGCAATCTCTTCAACCGCTTCAAAAGACTCGACAATGAAAATGTTCAGCAAACCTTCAATTGCCTCACTGATATATCAAATGAGCTTCAAGCGCTTGGCGCCACTGACATCACCGACCATGAGGTGGTGAAGAAATTGCTGAGATCACTCGATTCTTCATTTGACACTCTGGCACTGATGATTCAAGAGCATGCTGATTACAAGTCACTTGATCCCGCTGATATCCTCGAGAGGCTAAACACTCATGAGTTCCAGCTTGCTGAGAAGAGAGATCTCTATGGTTCGAGCTATGGCAAACCACGTGCTCTGAAGGCCAAGGCAGTCTCTGAGTCTGAGGAAGAAGACTCTACCAGCAGCCTTGGTGATCCTGAAGAACTGAGCCAGGAACTAGCACTGCTCGTGAAGAAATTTCAGAAGTTCTCAAGACGTGGTCGCTTTGGAAAATCCTCAAGGAGCAACGATTCCTCGTCTGGTGATTACAAGAAAAGGTTGTGCCACAAATGCAAGAAACTATTGGAAATATGCCCTAGAGGCAATAATAAAATGGTTATTATTATATTTCCTTGTTCATGATAGTTGTCTATTGTTCATGCTATAATTGTATTAACTGGAAACCGTAATACATGTGTGAATACATAAACCACAACATGTCCCTACTGAGCCTCTAGTTGACTAGCTCGTTGATCAATAGATGGTCATGGTTTCCTGACCATGGACATTGGATGTCATTGATAACGGGATCACATCATTAGGAGAATGATGTGATGGACAAGACCCAATCCTAAGCATAGCACAAGATCGTGTAGTTTGTTTGCTAAAAGCTTTTCTAATGTCAAGTATCATTTCCTTAGACCATGAGATTGTGAAATTCCCGGGTACCGTAGGAATGCTTTGGGTGTGCCAAACATCACAACGTAACTGGGTGACTATAAAGGTGCATTACAGGTATCTCCGAAAGTGTCTGTTGGGTTGGCACGAATCGAGACTGGGATTTGTCACTCCGTATGACGGAGAGGTATCTCTAGGCCCACTCGATAATGCGTCATCATAATGAGCTCAATGTGACCAAGTGGTTGGTCACGGGATCATGCATTACGGAACGAGTAAAGTGACTTGCCGGTAACGAGATTGAATGATGTATTGGGATACCGACGATCGAATCTCGGGCAAGTAAAGTACCGATTGACAAAGGGAATTGTATACGGGATTGCTTGAATCCTTGACATCGTGGTCCATCCGATGAGATCATCGTGGAACATGTGGGAGCCAACATGGGTATCCAGATCCCACTGTTGGTTACTGGCCAGAGAGCTGTCTCGGTCATGTCTGCATGATTCCCGAACCCGTAGGGTCTACACACTTAAGGTTCGATGACGCTAGGGTTATAAAGGAAGTTTGTATGTGGTTACCGAATGTTGTTCGGAGTCTCGGATGAGATCCCAGACGTCGCGAGGAGTTTCGGAGTGGTCCGGAGGTAAAGATTTATATATGGGAAGTCCAGTTTCAGTCACCAGAATAGTTTCGGGGGTTATCGGTATTGTACCGGGACCACCAAAAGGTGTCTGGAGGTCCACCGGGTGGGGCCACCTGCCCCGGGGGACTTAATGGGCTGAATATGGGAGGTAACCAGCCCCTAGTGGGCTGGTGCGCTGATACGTCTCCGTCGTATCTATAATTTTTGATTGTTCCATGCCAATATTCTCCAACTTTTATTACTTTTGGCAACATTTTATACTATTTTTTGGGACTAACATATTGATCCAGTGCCCAGTGCCAGTTCCTGTCTGTTCCATGTTTTTTGTATCACAGAAACCCAATGTCAAACGGAGTCCAAACGGGATAAAAACAGACGGAGATTTTTTTGGAATATTTATGATTTTTGGGAAGTGAAATCAACGCGAAACGGTGTCCGGGGTGGTCACGAGGTAGGGGGGCGCTCCCTACCCCCCCAGGCGCGCCCCTGACCCTCGTGGTCCACCCGTAAGGTGGTTGACACTCTTCTTTTGGTGCAAGAAAGCTAATTTTATGAGAAAGATCTGGGCGAAAGATTCACCCCAATCGGAGTTACGAATCTCCGAATATTTAAGAAACGGTGAAGGGGTAGAATCAGGGAACGCAGAAACAGAGAGATAGATCCAATCTCGGAGGGGCTGTCGCCCCTCCCAAGCCATGGGAGCCAAGGACCAGAGGAGAAACCCTTCTCCCATCTAGGGAGGAGGTAAAGGAAGAAGAAGAAGAAGGGGGCCCCTCTCCCCCTTGCTTCCGGTGGCGCCAGAGCGCTACCGGGGGCCATCATCATCACCGCAATCTTCACCAACAACTTCACCGCCTTCATCACCAACTTTTCCTCCCTCTATGCAGCGGTGTAACCTCTCTCTTACCCGCTGTAATCTCTACTTAAACATGGTGCTCAGAGCTATATATTATTCCCCAATGATGTATGGCTATCTTATGATGTTTGAGTAGATCTGTTTTGTCCTATGGGTTAATTGATGATCATGATTGGTTTGAGTTGCATGTTTTATTATTGGTGTTGTCCTATGGTGATCTCCGTGTCGCGCAAGCGTGAGGGATCCCCGCTGTAGGGTTTGCAATATGTTTATGATTTGCTTATGGTGGGTGGCGTGAGTGAACAGAAGCACAGACCCGAGTAAGTAGGTTGTTTGCGTATGGGATAAAGAGGACTTGACGCTTTAATGCTATGGTTGGGTTTTACCTTAATGAATCTTTAGTAGTTACGGATGCTTGCTAGAGTTCCAATCATAAGTTCATATGTTCCAAGTAGAGAAAGTATGTTAGCTTATGCCTCTCCCCCAAATAAAATTGCAATAATGATTACCGGTCTAGTTATCGATTGCCTAGGGACAAATAACTTTCTCGTGACAACAAGCTCTTTATTTTTACTAATTTGGTTGTGTCTTTATGAAACAACCCCTAGCTTTTATTTACTCGCTCTTTATTATCTTGCAAACCTTTCCAATCACACCTACAAAGTACTTCTAGTTTCATACTTGTTTCCGGTAAAGCGAACGTCAAGCGTGCGTAGAGTTGTATCGGTGGTTGATAGAACTTTAGGGAATATTTTTTCTACCTTTAGCTCCTCGTTGGGTTCGACACTCTTACTTATCAAAAACTGTTGCGATCCCCTATACTTGTGGGTTATCAAGACCTTTTTCTGGCGCCGTTGCCGGGGAGTCATAGCGTGGGGTGAATATTCTCGTGTGTGCTTGTTTGCTTTATCACTAAGTAATTTTTATTTGTTGTTCTTAGTTGTTCTCTATCTTTAGTTATGGGTAGGAAACACAAAATACCAAAAAAATTAGTTGTACCTACTGCTCCAATGGTTGAAGAACCACTCAAAATCTATCACACTACTGAAGCTTTTTACTTGGATCATCTTTGATCCCTATGTGCTCGTGCTGAAACCCCCACTAGTTTAGTTGAGGGCAAATCTTTAGATGAGCATGCTTGTTATGTGCGACATCATATATCTGAAAAATTGAAATTATTATGGGGTCAAATTCAACGTTTGCAATGCTATGATTGGAATTTATGTGAAATATATGATGTTACTTGTTGTTCTGAAAACCCTAAGAAACACCTTTCCTATCAATATGAGTTTAGTGATAATGGAATCGTATCTTCGTATGCTAAGGGTGTTTACAATTACTATGATGTTCAACAAATTGAAGAATTTGTTGCTTTTAAGGGTGCTTATGAAATTGCTTCTTTGATTGAAACGTATGATGCTACTTTTCACAAATCTGAAAATTTTGCCATACTTGAATATTGTTATGAGAATTATGCTTCTAATGCCTATGTTAAACAATTTATCGAGGAGTTCTCCGCTGTCCAAGAAGAGACTAATATTTTGCAGGAAGCTATGGAAGAAGAAATTGATGAAACTATGAGCTCATTGGATGAAAAATACGAGGAGGAAAGCGAAGAACAAAAGGAGGAAGAGCGGATTGATCACCCGTGCCCACCTTTTAATGAGAGTAACTCTTCAACTCATACATTGTTTAATTCCCCTTCATGCTTACCGAAGGATGATTGCTATGATGACTGTTATGATCCCTATGATTCTTTTGAAATATCCCTTTTTGATGATGCTTGCTATGCTTGTGGCCAAGATGCCAATATGAATGATTCTTATGGAGATGAACTTGCTATAGTTCCTTATGTTAAACATGAAATTGTTGCTATTGCACCCACGCATGATAGTCCTATTATCTTTTTGAATTCTCCCAACTACACTATGTTGGAGAAATTTGTGCTTATTAAGGATTATATTGATGGGTTGCCTTTTACCGTTGCACATGATGATTTTGATGAATATAATTTGCATGTGCTTGCTGCTCCTACTTGCAATTATTATGAGAGAGGAACTATACCTCCACCTCTCTATGTTTCCCATACGATAGAATTGCAAGAAACTGCTTATACTATGCATTGGCCTTTACTTGGTGTGCATGAATTGTTATTTTATGACATGCCGATGCATAGAAAGAGAGTTAGACTTCGTTGTTCCATGATATATGTTACTTTGTGCTCACTACTAAATTACAACTCATTGTTAATTAAAATTGGCTTTGATATACCTTGGGATCCGGGTGGATTCATTACTTGAGCACTAAATGCCTAGCTTAATGGCTTTAAAGAAAGCGCTGCCAGGGAGACAACCCGGAAGTTTTAGAGAGTCATTTATTTCTGTTGAGTGCTTTTATATAGTTTAAAAACAAAAAAATAAAGGGGGGAACCTATAAACTTTTCAAACAGGAAAGTGAAAGTGAGAAAGACAAGCATTGTTGAAGTGGGAGCTAGCCTTGAACTTTGTTCATGCTCACGGAAACTTTGTGAATCTTGATTACAGAAACTTTTCAACAAAAATAATTATCCACTTGTACAATTCCGTTTTATTATAAAAATAATGTGCCAAGGTTTGCCTTTAGGATGTTTACAATGCTTGTTGGTTTGTACGGTGCAGGACAGAAACTTGGGCTGTAGTGCGCGATTTTACATTTTTAATTGGAAAGTCAAACGGTTCTGATTCCATTTGCACTGTCTTTCTGTACAACGTTTTTATTTTTCCTAATTTTGGTAGAAGTTTTGGGGTACCAGAAGTATGGTGGATGTTTAGATTTCTACAAACTGTTCTGTTTTTGACAGATTCTGTTTTTGATGCATAGTTTGCTTGTTTTGATGAATCTATCAATTTATATCAGTGGATTAAGCCATGGAAAAGCTATATTACAGTAGACAAAATGCAAAACAAAATATGAATTGGTTTTCTATAGTACTTAGAGTAGTTATTTGCTTTATTATACTAACGGATTTTACCGAGTTTTCTGTTGAAGTTTTGTGTGGATGAAGTGTTCGATGATTGAGAAGGTTTCGATGTGAGAAGAAGGAAGAGAGGCAAGAGCTCAAGCTTGGGGATGCCCGAGGCATCCCAAGTAAATATTCAAGGAGACTCAAGCGTCTAAGCTTGGGGATGCTGGGGAGGCATCCCCTCTTTCTTCAACAAGTATCGGTATGTTTTCGGATTCATTTTGTTCATGCATTATGTGCAAGTCTTGGAGCGTCTTTTGCAATTAGGTTTTTATTTTTCTTTTATGCACCATGCTGGTATGAGATGGTCCTTGGTCGATTTGTAGAATTCTCTATGCACTTCACTTATATCTTTTGAGTATGGCTTTATAGAATGCTTCATGTGCTTCACTTATATCATTTGAAGTTGGATTGCATGTTTCTCTTTACATAGAAAACCGCCATTTGTAGAATGCTCTTTTGCTTCACTTATACTTGTTAGAGCGTGGGCATATATTTTGTAGAAATAATTAAACTCGCTTGCTTCACTTATATCAATTTAGAGAGATGACAGGAATTGGTCATTCACATGGTTAGTCATAAAATCCTACATAAACTTGTATATCACTGAATATGATATGTTTGATTCCTTGCAATAGTTTTGCGATATAAAGGTGGTGATATTAGAGTCATGCTAGTGGGTGGTTGTGGATTGTAGAGACACTTGTGTTGAGGTTTGTGATTCCCGTAGCATGCACATATGGTGAACCGCTTTGTGATGAAGTTGGAGCACAATTTTATTTATTAATTGTCTTCCTTATGAGTGGTGGTCGGGGACGAGCGATGGTTTTTTCCTACCAATCTATCCCCCTAGGATCATGCGCGTAGTACTTTGTTTTCAACGGCTTGTAGATTTTTGTAATAAGTATATGAGTTCTTTATGACTAATGTTGAGTCAATGGATTATACGCACTCTCACCCTTCCATCATTACTAGCCTCTTCGGTACCGTGCATTGCCCTTTCTCACCTCAAGAGTTGGTGCAAACTTCGCCGGTGCATCCAAACCCCGTGATACGATACACTCTATCACACATAAGCCTCATTATATCTTCCTCAAAACAGCCACCATACCTACCTATCATGGCATTTCCATAGCCATTCCGAGATATATTGCCATGCAACTTCCATCATCATCATATTCATGACTTGAGCATTCATTGTCATATTGCTTCGCATGATCTTAAGCTAGCTAGCATGATGTTTTCATGGCTTGTCCGTTTTTTGATGTCATTGCTACGCTAGATCATTGCACATCCCGGTACACCGCCGGAGGCATTCATATAGAGTCATATCTTTGTTCTAGATATTTAGTTGTAAGTAAATAAAAGTGTGATGATCATCATTATTAGAGCATTGCCCCAGTGAGGAAAGGATGAAGGAGACTATGATTCCCCCACAAGTCGGGATGAGACTCCGGACTTTATGAAAAATAAAAGAGGCCAAAGAAGCCCAAATAAAAAAGAGAGTCCAAAGAAGCCCACCAAAAAAATGAGAGAAAGAGAGAGAAGGGGCAATGTTACTATCCTTTTACCACACTTGTGCTTCAGAGTAGCACCATGTTCTTCATAGAGAGAGCCTCCTATGCTTTCACTTTCATATACTAGTGGGAATTTTTATTATAGAACTTGGCTTGTATATTATGATGATGGGCTTCCTCAAATGCTCGAGGTCTTCATGAGCAAGCAAGTTGGATGCACACCCACTTAGTTTGCAGTTTGAGCTTTCATACACTTATAGCTCTAGTGCATCCGTTCCATGGCAATCCCTACTCCTCGCATTGACATCAATTGATGGGCATCTCCATAGACCGTTGATTAGCCGCGTTGATGTGAGACCTTCTCCCTTTTTGTCTTCTCTACATAACCCCCACCATCATATTCTATTCCACCTATAGTGCTATGTCCATGGCTCACGCTCATGTATTGCGTGAAAGTTGAAAAAGTTTGAGATTATTAAAGTATGAAACAATTGCTTGGCTTGTCATCGGGGTTGTGCATGACTAAATACTTTGTGTGATGAAGATAGAGCAACAGCCAGACTATATGATTTGTAGGGATAACTTTCTTTGGCCATGTTGTTTTGAAAAGACATGATTGCTTTATTGGTACACTCGAAGTATTATTGTTTTTATGTCAAATGATAGACTATTGCTTTGAATCACTCGTGTCTTAATATTCATGCCATGATTAGACATAAGATCAAGATTATGCTAGGTAGCATTCCACATCAAAAATTATCTTTTTTATCATTTACCTACTCGAGGACGAGCAGGAATTAAGCTTGGGGATGCTGATACATCTCCGTCGTATCTATAATTTTTGATTGTTCCATGCCAATATTCTCCAACTTTTATATACTTTTGGCAACCTTCTATACTATTTTTTGGGACTAACATATTGATCCAGTGCCCAGTGCCAGTTCCTGTCTGTTGCATGTTTTTTGTTTCGCCGAAACCCAATATCAAACGGAGTCCAAACGGGATAAAAACAGGCGGAGATTTTTTTGGAATATTTATGATTTTTGGGAAGTGAAATCAATGCGAAACGGTGTCCGGGGTGGTCACGAGGTAGGGGGGCGCGCCCTACCCCCCCAGGCGCGCCCCTGACCCTCGTGGTCCACCCGTAAGGCGGTTGACACTCTTCTTTTGGCGCAAGAAAGCTAATTTTATGAGAAAGATCTGGGTGAAAGATTAACCCCAATCAGAGTTACGGATCTCCGGATATTTAAGAAACGGTGAAGGGGTAGAATTAGGGAACGCAGAAACAGAGAGATAGATCCAATCTCGGAGGGGCTCTTGCCCCTCCCAAGCCATGGGAGCCAAGGACCAGAGGGCAAACCCTTCTCCCATCTAGGGAGGAGGTCAAGGAAGAAGAAGAATAAGGGGGGCCCTCTCCCTCTTGCTTCCGGTGGCGCCGGAGCGCTGCCGGGGGCCATCATCATCACCGCGATCTTCACCAACAACTTCACCGCCTTCATCACCAACTCTTCCTCCCTCTATGCAGCGGTGTAACCTCTCTCTTACCCACTGTAATCACTACTTAAACATGGTGCTCAACCCTATATATTATTCCCCAATGATGTATGGCTATCTTATGATGTTTGAGTAGATCTGTTTTGTCCTATGGGTTAATGGATGATCATGATTGGTTTGAGTTGCATGTTTTATTATTGGTGCTGTCCTATGGTGCTCTCCGTGTCACGCAAGCATGAGGGATCCCTGTTGTAGGGTTTGCAATATGTTTATTATTTGCTTATGGTGGGTGGCGTGAGTGAACAGAAGCACATACCCGAGTAAGTAGGTTGTTTGCGTATGGGATAAAGAGGACTTGATGCTTTAATGCTATGGTTGGATTTTACCTTAATGAATCTTTAGTAGTTGCGGATGCTTGCTAGAGTTCCAATCATAAGTGCATATGTTCCAAGTAGAGAAAGTATGTTAGCTTATGCCTCTCCCTCAAATAAAATTGCAATAATGACTACCGGTCTAGTTATCGATTGCCTAGGGACAAATAACTTTCTCGTGACAACAAGCTCTTTATTTTTACTAATTTGGTTGTGTCTTTATTTAAACAACCCCTAGCTTTTATTTACCCGCTCTTTATTATCTTGCAAACTTTTCCAATCACACCTACAAAGTACTTCTAGTTTCATACTTGTTTCCGGTAAAGCGAACGTCAAGCATGCGTAGAGTTGTATCGGTGGTCGATAGAACTTTAGGGAATATTTGTTCTACCTTTAGCTCCTCGTTGGGTTTGACACTCTTACTTATCGAAAACTGTTGCGATCCCCTATACTTGTGGGTTATCATGCGCCCCTCCCCAAGGGCCCAAGGCGCCTCCACCTTGCTTGGGGGGCAAGTCTCCCCCTCCTGGCCGCCGCCCTTCCCCTCTAGATGGGATCTGGAGGGAGCCGGCCCCTCTCCCCTTCCCCTATATATAGTGGAGGTTTTGGGGCTGCCAAGAACATGAGTTTTCCTCTCCCTGACGCAGCCCTACCCCTCTCACTCCTCGTCTCTCACAGTGCTTGGCGAAGCCCTGTTGGAGTGCCACACTCCTCCATCACCACCACGCCGTTGTGCTGCTGCTGGACGGAGTCTTCCCCAACCTCTCCCTCTCTCCTTGCTGGATCAAGGCACGGGAGACGTCACCGGGCTGTACGTGTGTTGAAAGCGGAGGCACCGTTCTTCGGTGCTTAGATCGGATTCGGCCGCGATCTAAATCACTTCGTGAACGACTCCACCGACCGCGTTCTTGTAACGCTTCCGCATTGCGATCTTCATGGGTATGTAGATGCACTCCCCTCTCTCTCGTTGCTAGTATCTCCATAGATTGATCTTGGTGATGCGTAGAAAATTTTGAATTTCTGCTACATTCCCCTACAGTGGCATCATGAGCCAGATTTATGAGTAGTTACTATGCACGAGTAGAACACAAGTTGTTGTGGGCGTCGATTTTGTTCAATATGCTTACCGTTACTAGTCCTATCTTGTTTCGACGGTATTGTGGGATGAAGCGGCCCAGACCGACCTTACACGTACACTTACATGAGACAGGTTCCACCGACTGACATGCACTTGTTGCATAAGGTGGCTAGCGGGTGTCAGTCTCTCCCATTTCAGTCGGATCTGATTCGATGAAAAGGGTCCTTATGAAGGGTAAATAGCAATTGGCATATCACGTTGTGGCTTTTGCGTAGGTAAGAAACATTCTTGCTAGAAACCCATAGCAGCCACGTAAAACATGCAAACAACAATTAGAGGACGTCTAACTTGTTTTTGCAGGGTATGCTATGTGATGTGATATGGCCAAAAGAATGTGATGAATGATTTGTGATGTATGAGATTGATCATGTTCTTGTAATAGGAATCACGACTTGCATGTCGATGAGTATGACAACCGGCAGGAGACATAGGAGTTGTCTTTATTTATTGTATGACCTGTGTGTCACTGAATAATGCCATGTAATTACTTTACTTCATTGCTAAACCGTTAGCCATAGTAGTAGAAGTAATAAATTGGCGAGACAACTTCATGGAGACACGATGATGGAGATCATGGTGTCATGCCGGTGATGATGATGATCATGGAGCCCCGAAGATGGAGATCAAAAGGAGCAAAATGATATTGGCCATATCATGTCACTATTTGATTGCATGTGATGTCTATCATGTTTTTGTATCTTATTTGCTTCGAACGACGATAGTAAATAAGATGATCCCTCACTAAAATTTCAAGCAAGTGTTCCCCCTAACTGTGCACCGTTGCGAAGGTTCGAAGCACCACGTGATGATCGGGTGTGATAGATTCTAACGTTCGCATACAACGGGTGTAAGCCAGATTTACACACGCGAAACACTTAGGTTGACTTGACGAGCCTAGCATGTACAGACATGGCCTCGGAACACAAGAGACCGAAAGGTCGAGCATGAGTCGTATAGTAGATACGGTCAACATGAAGATGTTCACCGATGATGACTAGTCCGTCTCACGTTATGATCGGACACGGCCTAGTTGACTCGGATCATGTATCACTTAGATGACTAGAGGGATGTCTATCTGAGTGGGAGTTCATTAGATGAACTTAATTATCATTAACATAGTCAAAAGGTCTTTGCAAATTATGTCGTAAGATCGCTGACGGTGTCCTGGACTAGGGGGTACTCACCACGTCGTCTCCCGATCAGTTGGATTGGGCCGAGGATCCCCATGGCCGTATACTCATGGGCCAGTCCGGACAGTTGCCGCATACAAGGAAGGTTCCACAAGACTTGGCGATCAAGACAAGGACTCCTCCCCCACCGGCGTATTCGGCTAGGACTCTTGTTATCCTAGGCCTCTGGTGCATTATATAAACCGAGGCCAGGCTAGTCGATAGAGATATACAACAACAACCATTACAATCATACCATAGGCTAGCTTCTAGGGTTTAGCCTCCTTGATCTCGTGGTAGATCCACTCTTGTAAACATCCACAATATCAATATCAATCAAGCAGGACGTAGGGTTTTACCTCCATCAAGAGGGCCCGAACCTGGGTAAAACATCGTGTCCCTTGTCTCCTGTTACCATCCGCCTAGACGCACAGTTTGGGACCCCCTACCCGAGATCCGCCGGTTTTGACACTGACATTGGTGCTTTCATTGAGAATTCCTCTGTTCGTCACCGATAGGCTTGATGGCCTCTTCAATCGACAACGACGCAGTCCTGGGTGAGACTTTTCTCCTCGGACAGATCTTCATATTCGGCGGCTTCGCACTGCGGGCCAACTCACTTGGCCATCTGGAGCAGATCGAAAGCTACGCCCCTGGCCGTCAGGTTGGGTTTGGAAGCCTAAACTTCACAGCCGTCCGCGGGGACTTGATCTTCGATGGATCTGAGCCACAGCCGAGCGTGCCGCGCTGTCACGATGGGCACGACCTAACTCTGCCGCCGGACAGCACCTTGGAGGCCGCACACGAATCCGCTCCGACCCATAGTCCGGAGCCGATCGCTCAGATCGAGGACGGATGGCTGGACACCGCCTCGGGAGCTGCAACTTCTACGGCGATGGAGCCGAACACTTACCTTGTCCCGCATAAAGCTCATGACTCCGAGGTGCCGGACTCTCTGCCGAACTCCGAACCTCCTGCGCCCCTGCCAGTCGAATCCGACTGGGCGCCGATCATGGATTCAGCGCTGCGGACATCTTTCAGCACTCACCCTTCGGCGATATCTTAAATTCGCTGAAGCATCTCTCGCTATCCGGAGAGCCCTGGCCGAACTACGGCCAGGATGGTTGGGATGCGGACGACGAAGAAATTCAGATACTTCCGCTTTATTCTCAAACACATCCCATTAATATTAAAAGTATTTTTACAATACGAACTTCGCCATCGCGCCGGTGTCAAACCGGCTCGACAACATCACTCCACGACGACCGACATGCGCTAGACGCGTGGTCGCTTTGTTGAGCCGAGCTCAACTTCTTCGGATCATCATCTCGGCAAGCCGGACAAGAGTCCGGCATCGCGAAGGATAAATCATCACCAACATCGCCACTCCACGGATTACACGGAGCGGGCACACCTGCATCGCCGCACGGTCACTTCATCAAGCCGGCATCGACCACGTCACGACCCGCATCTGCAGGGCCGCACTCTGGACCGGGGGCTTCATCATCTCTTCATCAACCTACGCCGGAGACTTCGGCGTCGTTGGCCGACCAGCTCCGTCACGTTAGCTGGACCAAGGGCTTTGCCTCGCCGAGCCAACCTTTGCCAGCATCCCCATGCCATTGCTTTATCGCCCATCAGGCGATAGGTGTGCGGATCGAGTCCCAATTTTGGGAATCACCTTCCTTCGGATTGCTACAACAAATAAACCAGGTGCTATTAATCCTAGTATTTCTTTTTGCTTGTTTGGATTAATTTTTCCCAAGGAATTATTACTCTGGTTTGTCCATCATATGCACACAGGTCTATCAAATGGTGGCCGCATTATCAACGGTCGCATGATGGTTCGGTCAGTTTCCGTACATAGTCCGGCGAACGTCGCATCCGGAACTCGGACCGACCTGTGAATCCAGGCTTTGCCACGCCTTTATTGCATTACGCCGACGACCTGCATCGACATCGACTTCGGCGCCAGGCCATATTTATTTTACTACTCACTTTGCATAAATTATTTATTATGCAACATTTTTTTCCTATTATTACTATTATGTCTGGTTTGCACTATTTTTTGTGCACAGGAAAATGATCCAGCCGGACTATATCCTTTGACGTCACCTCGGCTGGACGGGGGGCTTCGTCAACACTTCATTACCCCATGCCAGGGACTTCGGCATCACTCTGCCGTCCTGCATTGACCGTGCTATGTCACCACTTCGGAGTGCCGAGCTCTTTGCTCCGCCACCTCGGGACCGGCTTGGGGGATGGACACTTGTCCCGCATCAAGCTCGGACCGCGTCGTCAATACCGAACACATTAACCAGCTAAGTTGCCTTCATGCTCAAAGTTTTAAATTTCTAACTTGTGTTCGGTTTGACCAAGCATTATACTTTTTTGTAAAAAAAAGTTGCTTGTAAAAATTTTCCTTGTCCAAACTTTGTTTGCACATACTTGACGCGCTACCCGCGCTCATTATACCTGGGGGCTTCTTTAACAGAAGCTTATTAATTCGGGCTTTATGCCCAACACATGTGTCACACTTCCACATGTACCTTTTATTCACCATTATATGCATCGATATGACTTAAGTTTTGGCCAAGCTGGGTTGCCTGGCTCCTGTGCTTACCCCTACGTCCCCGATTGTCCGGCTAGGTGGTAAAGGGAGCACCTCTGCGATTGTTACTGCCGGGTCAGCCGGATGTGTACCTCAGACTGGGTGAAGCCGAAAGCTAGCGTTCTTAAGGGAATACTCGGTCGGTGAGCTAAAAGATGATTTCTTACCTATTTATTTACCTGCCCCCAGATGTTTTTATGCTCTTTTCGCAGTCCGGACATGCACTTTAGGGCATGCCTCCCAGGGAAAGGAACCCCTAATGGAACTATTCTCCCTGGAAGATGTTTCTTACTAACCATGTAATATAACATAACTAGTTGGGCACTTGTCTGATAAAGCACTAATGACCCCTACGCCTGGCCTACACGCATGCCCCGGTTTTTATAACCGCGAGGGTATTCGGACACACTCCGGACTATTGGGTCCAGAGGTTGAAGCGAAAAGGTCCGCTACGACAAACGATCTACAATCCGGCTAGAAGACATTCTACAAGTCACCTTACATTTTATAGTCAACTTTTACCCAAGTCGCTTGGGGGCTCTTATGTTTATTTGAGCCGTTTCATACTAAGTGTTTTTCTTCTTAGTCGTTGCAAAGTTAAAGCACGACAGAAGCACTTTTTTTCTAAAGTCCAATTTTCGGATTGGCACCGAACACTTGATCTAGTTCGGACATTAACCTTTTTGGCTTTTCGAGCCCATGGTACTTTTAAACTATTTGTGTGTTTTCAGCACAAGTCTCGCAGTGCAACGCCGGGCACCTTTAGAGATTCGGCAAAAACATTCTCGGATATTGCTATATATGCATCGGTTTCGAATTGTGTCTTCGGTCAATAGTTGGGTTGCCCGGCTCCTGCGCTTGCCTCCTATGTTCCGCTTTGTTCGGCTAGGTGTGCAAAGGGAGAACCACTGTGATTGTGCTTCCAGCTCGCATGGTCAAGCACCTCAGTGGAGAAAGCCGAAAACTGACTGTCACAATAGGTGTAAACTGGTCGGCGATCCGATGACTATATTAAATGACGGGCCATTCATAAAATTGGCCGAAGTGTTTCCGGCTTGACCTCGACTGTCGCCGAACACTACCGGGGGCTAGTAACTAGCCTCCCAAACTAAATCCTCAATATTTTGCTCTTACATTGGAGCTGAGGTTTCATGATCATGTTTAGCATGACAGCCCAAAGAAAGGAACCGATAGCGGGACTATTTTCTTTGGAAGACATTTCTTCTGTTAAACAGTAATATAACATATCTCTCCACATACCTTTGTTTATAAAACACTATGGCCAGATTGCCTTGTTTGTTGTAAATCTTTGCCCTCATAAAGGCTTTATAAAGTAGGAGAAACACTCCTCGGCTATTGGCCGACGAGGTGGAAGCCGATGGTCGGCCAACAAAGTTTTGTACAATGCGGATCCGAGCATTAATGACGTAAAATACTTGGATACATAGAGTCATTACACATAATTTGTGATTTTACTATGGATATCGATCCTTAATTCGGCCTCCCGTGCCCGCATTAAGGCTCGGGGGCTACTGGGCTTCGGGCTTCTTATTTACAAATATTAAAGGGGCACATCAATCCCCTGATCTGGTGTTGCCACCCGACCAGTGTCTCGGGGGCTACTGCATTGCCTGTTCTATGCAGAAAATTTTAAGTGCAATACAGTTTCCGAGGAGATTTTGATCCTCAGGTTGGTCGGCCGCACCCAACCTGAGTCTCGAGGATTGAGCACGCCGCTTTTTGTGTCCCGAAGTATTCCGCCGAGCTAGGACTTGATCCTCAGACCGATTTTGCAATCAACATGAGTCTCAGCGGCTACGGGGATCAGCGGTCTTATGTCATCCTTCATGTGCATCTCGGGTTTTAGACCGATACCCACCTTGAGGGCTACTGGCACCAATCAAAAATATTGACAAAAATCGGCCCACATTCGGGGTGGTGCACCACCTCAGAAGCAGTCCGGCGTAAAGCTCGGGCGCTAGTGGCTGGCTCCATAGAGGTCACTTCCGGCATTAAGCTCGGCTAAACTCCTTCAAACTTCTTTAAACCAAGGTGATTTATGACACCTCGGATACAGTCCGGCGTTGGAGCTCGGATACATAGTCCGGCATTGGAGCTCGGATACATAGTCCGGCGTTGGAGCTCGGATACCGTCCGGCATTGGAGCTCGGATACATAGTCCGGCGTTAGAGCTGGGAAGCAGTCCGGATTGGTGCTCGGCTGCAAAAGATACCTTGAATGCAGTCCGGCGTTGGAGCTCGGACGCAAGAGGACGTAGCCGCCCGGGAACAACTTCAAACCCGGGGTGTGGCATAAAAATAACAAGGCATTGATAAAGGCCAGAAACTTAAAGGGGCTCCTCGGATACCCGACGTGTAAACTCGTCGAATGCATTTCGGCGATCCTCAAGATCGAAGATGAGAAGATTTGTTGAACCAGTTTTCAAGACCAACGGCCGAAGATGAAGAACAGTTCAGAAGAATTGAGGAGCGTTCCCAACTTGAAGACCGGTTCAGGGGGCTACTGACGGTGTCCTGGACTAGGGGGTACTCACCACGTCGTCTCCCGATCAGTTGGATTGGGCCGAGGATCCCCATGGCCGTATACTCATGGGCCAGTCCGGACAGTTGCTGCATACAAGGAAGGTTCCACAAGACTTGGCGATCAAGACAAGGACTCCTCCCCCACCGGCGTATTCGGCTAGGACTCTTGTTATCCTAGGCCTCTGGTGCATTATATAAACCGAGGCCAGGCTAGTCGATAGAGATATACAACAACAACCATTACAATCATACCATAGGCTAGCTTCTAGGGTTTAGCCTCCTTGATCTCGTGGTAGATCCACTCTTGTAAACATCCACAATATCAATATCAATCAAGCAGGACGTAGGGTTTTACCTCCATCAAGAGGGCCCGAACCTGGGTAAAACATCGTGTCCCTTGTCTCCTGTTACCATCCGCCTAGACGCACAGTTCGGGACCCCCTACCCGAGATCCGCCGGTTTTGACACCGACAATCGTGCTTAAGTTCTAGTGTTTAGATATGTTCCTAGAGAAAATATAGTTGAAAGTTGATAGTAGCAATTATGCGGACTGGGTCCGTAAACTGAGGATTGTCCTCATTGCTGCGCAGACGGCTTATGTCCTTAATGCACCGCTCGGTGTGCTGAACCTCGAATGTCCTCTAGGGATGTTGCGAACATCTGACATACACGTTTTGATGACTACGTAATAGCTCAGTAATGTTAAACGATTTAGAATTGAGGCGCTAAAGATGTTTTAGAAACGTCGCGGAACATATGAGATGTTTCGAGGGCTGAAATTGGGATTTTAGGCTCGTGCCCACGTCAAGAGGTATGAGATCTCCGACGAGTTTCTTAGCCTACAAACTAAGGGAGAAAAGCTCAATCGTTGAGCTTGTACTCAGATTGTCTGGGTACAACAATCACTTGAATCGAGTGGAAGTTAATCTTCCAGATGAGATAGTGATGTTTCTCCAAAGTCATTGCCACCAAGCTACTAGATCTTCATGATGAACTATAACATATCAGGGATAGATATGATGATCCTTGAAATATTCGCGATGTTTGACACCGCAAAAGTAGAAATCAAGAAGGAGCATCAATTGTTGATGGTTAGTGAAACCACTAGTTTCAAGAAGGGCAAGGGCAAGAAGGGATACTTCATGAAACGGCAAATCAGCTGTTGCTCTAGTGAAGAAACCCAAGGTTGAACCCAAACCCGAGACTAAGTGCTTCTGTAATAAGGGGAACAGTCACTGCAGCAGAATTACCCTAGATACTTGGTAGATAAGAAGGCAGGCAAGGTCGACAGAAGTATATTGTATATACATCATGTTAATGTGTACTCTACTAGTAATCCTAGTAGCACCATGGTAATAGATACCGGTTCGGTTGCTAAGTGTTAGTAACTCGAAATAAAAGGCTACAGAATAAACGAGACTAGCTAAAGGCGAGGTGACGATATGTGTTGGAAGTATTTCCAAGGTTGATGTGATCAAACATCGCACGCTCCCTCTACCATCGGGATCGGTGTTAAACCTAAATAATTGTTATTTGGTGTTTGCGTTGAGCATAGCCATGATTGGATTATGTCTATCGCAATACGGTTATTCATTTAAGGAGAATAATGGTTACTCTGTTTATTTGAATAATACCTTCAATGGCCTTGCACCTAAAATGGATGGTTTATTGAATCTCGATCGTAGTGATACACATGTTTATGCCATAAGATATAAGATAGTAATGATAGTACCACCTACTTGTGGCACTGCCATGCAAGTCATATTGGTATAAAACGCATGAAGAAGCTCCATGTTGATGGATCTTTGGACTCACTCATTTTTTGAAAAGTTTAAGACATGTGAACCATGTCTATTGGTATGTAAAAGCACAAGTGCTCCCTAGGTGGTTTTGGTAATTAATGACAACATATCTCTTGTTGGACTAACACTTTTATCTAGTATGTTTCAGATAAGTTCAACAATGGAGTGGCATGGACTAAAGGATGTGAGAACTCCTTCAAGATGCTAAGGACAAAGGATTGGCTCAAGCTTCAAGCTCAAGACTCTTCATTTTACATTTTAGTGATCCAAGATCACATTGAGTCTATAGGAAAAGCCAATACTATCAAGGAGGGATGAGGTGTTGCTTAATGAGCCTCTTGCTTCATGTGCTTAGTGATATGCTCCAAAACCCTCAACTACTTTCCCAATTCCACACATATGTCCTAAACCTAAAGTCAAACTCGGCCCCACTGATTCTTTCTATCCGGCGCCACCGAGTTTTGATGTCTTAGCCACTGCCACAAACCCTAGGCAAATCGGTCTCACCGATAGGGATCTCGGTCTCACTGAGATGGGATTGTAATCTCTCTGTGTATGTCCATTATCAAAATCGGTCTCACCGAGTTTGAGCAATCGGTACTACCGAGATTACAATGCAAACTCTCTGGTTAACTTATTATCAAAATCGGTCCCACCGAGTTTGATAATCGGTCAAACCGAGTTTGCCTGACCAACTCTCTGGAAAGCTTATTACCAAAATCGGTCCCACCGAGTTTGTGTAATCGATCTCACCGAGATAACGTTATGCCCTAACCCTAACAGAATCGGTCCTACTGAGTTGCATTTCGGTCCCACCGAAAACCCTAACGGTCACATTATTTGCTAAATCGGTCTGACCTAGTTTAGCCATTCGGTCCCACCGAGTTTGGTAGATTGTGTGTAACGGTTAGATTTTGTGTGGAGGCTATATATACCCCTCCACCTCCTCTTCATTCGTGGAGAGAGCCATCAGACTGAACCTACACTTCCAGCATCCTATTTCTGAGAGAGAACTACCTACTCATGTGTTGAGGCCAAGATATTCCATTCCAACCATATGAATCTTGATCTCTAGCCTTCCCCAAGTTGCTTTCCACTCAAACCCTCTTTCCACCAGATCCAAATCCTATGAGAGAGAGTTGAGTGTTGGGGAGACTATCATTTGAAGCACAAGAGCAAGGAGTTCATCATCAACGCACCATTTGTTACTTCTTGGAGAGTGGTGTCTCCTAGATTGGCTAGGTGTCACTTGGGAGCCTCCGACAAGATTGTGGAGTTGAACCAAGGAGTTTGTAAGGGCAAGGAGATCGCCTACTTTGTGAAGATCTATCGCTAGTGAGGCAAGTCCTTCATGTGGCAACGGCCATGGTGGAATAGACAAGGTTGCTTCTTTGTGGACCCTTCGTGGGTGGAGCCCTCCGTGGACTCGCGCAACCGTTACCCTTTGTGGGTTGAAGTCTCCATCAACGTGGATGTACGATAGCACCACCTATCGGAACCACGCCAAAAACATCCATGTCTCCAATTGCGTTTGAATCCTCCAAACCCTTCCCTTTACATTCTTGCAAGTTGCATGCTTTATTTTCCGCTGCTCATATACTCTTTGCATGCTTGCTTGCTATATGTTGTGAATGTTAAACTTGTGCCTAAACTCCACTTAAACTTTAAAGAAACCTAAAAACTTCAACTTTGGTACTTAGTGTCTAATCACCCCCCTCTAGACACCTCTTCTCAAGGTCCTATAGTATGTACGCATGAAGAAACTCCATGCAGATGGATCGTTTGGACTCACTTGATTTTGAATCACTTGAGACATGCAAATCATACCACATGGGCAAGATGACTGAAAAGCCTCATTTTCAGTAAGATGGAACAAGAAAGCAACTTGTTGGAAGTAATAAATTTGATGTGTGAAGTCCAATGAGTGCTGAGGCACACAATGGATATCGTTATGTTCTTACTTCACGGATGATTTGAGTAGATGCTGAGTATATTTACTTGATGAAACACAAGTCTGAATTATTGAAAGGTTCAAGTAATTTCAGAGTGAAGTTGAAGATCTTCGTGACAAGAGGATAAAATGTCTATGATATGATCATAGAGATGATATCTGAGTTGCGAGTTTGGTACACAATTAAGACATTGTGGAAATTGTTTCACAACTAACACCGCCTGGAACATCATAGTGTGATGGTGTGTTCGAACATCATAGATGCACCCTATTGGATATGTGGCATACCATGATGTCTCTTATCGAATTACCACTATCGTTCATGGGTTAGGCATTAGAAGACAACCGCATTCACTTTAAATAGGGCACCACGTAATTCAGTTGAGATGACACCATATGAACTATGGTTTAGAGAAACCTAAGCTGTCGTTTCTTGAAAGTTTGGGGCTGCGACGCTTATGTGAAAAAGTTTCATCCTGATAAGCTCGAACCCAAAGCGGATAAATACATCTTCATAGGACACCCAAAACAGTTGGGTATACCTCCTAATCCAGATTCGGAAGCAAAAGTAATTATTTCTAGAAACGGGTCCTTTCTAGAGAAAAGTTTCTCTCGAAAGAATTGAGTGGGAGGACGGTGGAGACTTGATGAGGTTACTGAACCATCACTTCAACCAGTGTGTAGCAGGGCACAGGAAGTTGTTCCTGTGGCACCTACACCAATTGAAGTGGAAATTGATGATAGTGATCATGAAACTTCGGATCAAGTCACTGCCAAACCTCGTAGGACGACAAGGACGCGTACTGCTTCAGAGTGGTACGGTAATCCTGTCTTGGAGATCATGTTGCTAGACAACAATGAACCTACGAGCTATGGAGAAGCGATGGTGGGCCCGGATTCTGACAAATGGCTCGAGGCCATAAAATCCGAGAGAGGATCCATGTCTGAAAACAAAGTGTAGACTTTGGAAGAACTACTTGATGGTCGTAAGGCTGTTGGGTACAGATGGATTTTAAAAGGAAGACGGACAATGATGGTAAGTATCACCATTAAGAAAGCTCGACTTGTCATTAAGATATTTTCCGACAAGTTCAAGGAGTTGACTACAATGAGACTTTCTCATTTGTAGCGATGCTAAGAGTCTGTTGGAATTATATTAGCAATTACTGCATGATTTATGAAATCTTGCAGATAGAATGTCAAAACATTGTTTCCTCGACGATATTATTGAGGAAAGGTTGTATGTGATACAACCAGAAGGTTTTGTCAATCCTGAAACATGCTAACAAGTATGCAAAGCTCCAGCAATCCTTCTAAGGACTGGAGTAAGCATCTCGGAGTTGGAATATATGCTTTGATGAGATGATCAAAGATTTTGTGTTTAATACAATGTTTATGAGAAACTTGTATTTCCAAAGAAGTGAGTGGGAGCACTATAGAATTTCTGATGAGTATATGTTATTAGCATATTGTTGATCAGAAATGATGTAGAATTTCTGGACAACATATAGGGTTATTTGAAAAATGTTTTTCAATGGAAAACCTGGATTAAGCTACTTGAACATTAAGCATCAAGATCCATAAGGATAGATCAAAAACGCTTAATAGTACTTTCAAATACACACCGTGACAAGATTTTGAAGGAGTTCAAAATAGATCGGCAAAGAAGTTCTTGGCTGTGTTGTAAGGTGTGAATATTGAGTAAGACTCAAGACATGACCACGACAGAAGAGAGAGAAAGGACGAACGTCGCCCCCTGTGTTTCAGACGTAGGCTCTATAGTATGCTATGCTGTGTACCGCACCTGAAGTGTGCCTTGCCATGAGTCAGTCAAGGGGTACAAGAGTGATCCAGGAATGGATCACAGGACAACGGTCAAACTTATCCTTAGTAACTAGTACACTAAGGAATTTTCTCGATTATGGAGGTGGTAAAAGAGTTCGTCGTAAAGGGTTACGCTGATGCAAACTTTGACACTATCCGGATTATTCTGAGTAGTAAACCGGATTCGTATAGTAGAATAGTTATTTGGAATAGCTCCAAATAGACCGTGGTAGCTACATCTAAGAGATGACATAGAGCTTTGTAAAACACACACAGATCTGAAAGGTTCAGACCCGCTGACTAATAACCTCTCTCACAAGCGAGATTTGATCAAACCCCATGGGTGTTGAATTCATTACAATCACATAGTGATGTGAACTAGAGTATTGACTCTAGTGCAAGTGGGAGACTTTTGGAAATATGCCCTAGAGGCAATAATAAAATGGTTATTATTGTATTTACTCGTTCATGATAATTGTCTATTGTTCATGCTATAATTGTATTAACTGGAAACCGTAATACATGCGTGAATACATAGACCACAACATGTCCCTAGTGAGCCTCTAGTTGACTAGCTCGTTGATCAATAGATGGTCATGGTTTCCTGACCATGGACATTGGATGTCATTGATAACGGGATCACATCATTAGGAGAATGATGTGATGGACATGACCCAATCCTAAGCATAGCACAAGATCGTGTAGTTCGTTTGCTAAAAGCTTTTCTAATGTCAAGTATCATTTCCTTAGACCATGAGATTGTGAAACTCCCGGATACCTTAGGAATGCTTTGGGTGTGCCAAACGTCACAACATAACTGGGTGACTATAAAGGTGCATTACAGGTATCTCCGAAAGTGTCTGTTGGGTTGGCACGAATTGAGACTGGGATTTGTCACTCCGTATGACGGAGAGGTATCTTTGGGCCCACTCGGTAATGCGTCATCATAATGAGCTCAATGTGACCAAGTGGTTGGTCACGGGATCATGCATTACGGAACGAGTAAAGTGACTTGTCGGTAACGAGATTGAATGAGGTATTGGGATACCGACGATCGAATCTCGGGCAAGTAAAGTACCGATTGACAAAGGGAATTGTATACGGGATTGCTTGAATCCTTGACATCATGGTTCATCCGATGAGATCATCGTGGAACATATGGGAGCCAACATGGGTATCCAGATCCCGCTGTTGGTTATCGGCCAGAGAGCTGTCTCGGTCATGTCTGCATGATTCCCGAACCCGTAGGGTCTATACACTTAAGGTTCGATGACGCTAGGTTATAAAGGAAGTTTGTATGTGGTTACCGAATGTTGTTCGGAGTCCCGGATGAGATCCCGGACGTCACGAGTAGTTCCGGAATGGTTCGGAGGTAAAGATTTATATATGGGAAGTCCAGTTTCAGTCACCAGAATACTTTCGGGGGTTATCGGTATTGTACCGGGACCAACGAAAGGTGTCCGGAGGTCCACCAGGTGGGGCCACCTGCCCCGGGGGACTTAATGGGCTGCATATGGGAGGGAACCAGCCCCTAGTGGGCTGGTGCGCCCGTCCCCAAGGGCCCAAGGCGCCTAGGGTTGAAAACCCTAGGGGAAGGGGGCGCCTCCACCTTGCTTGGGGGGCAAGTCTCCCCCTCCTGGCCGCCGCCCCTCCCCTCTAGATGGGATCTGGAGGGGGCCGGCCCCCTCTCCCTTTCCCCTATATATAGTGGAGGTTTTGGGGCTGCCAAGAACATGACTTTTCCTCTCCCTGGCGCAGCCCTACCCCTCTCCCTCCTCGTCTCTCGCAGTGCTTGGCGAAGCCCTGCTGGAGTGCCACGCTCCTCCATCACCACCACACCGTCGTGTTGCTGCTGGACGGAGTCTTCCCCAACCCCTCCCTCTCTCCTTGCTGGATCAAGGCATGGGAGACGTCACCGGGCTGTACGTGTGTTGAACGCGGAGGCACCGTTCTTCGGTGCTTAGATCAGATTCGGCCGCGATCTGAATCGCTTCGTGAACGACTCCACCGACCGCGTTCTTGTAACGCTTCCGCATCACGATCTTCAAGGGTATGAAGATGCACTCCCCTCTCTCTCGTTGCTAGTATCTCCATACATTGATCTTGGTGATGCATAGAAAATTTTGAATTTCTTCTACGTTCCCCTACAAAAACCTGGTCACTACATTCAAGATTGACCTCAGTGGGACAAGGAATTAAAGAAGAAGAAATACAGGGATTACAGTTCTGATGATGCCAAGAAGAAGAAGAAATCTTCAAAGTCTTCATCATCAAAATCCTCGAAGTCTTCATCTCAAAAGAAGAGCAGCTCCAAGGAGGCTCGGGCATTCATTGGCAAGGAAATGGATTCTAAGGCTGAATCTGAGGATCATGAGGAAGAGGAGGCATCCGAGGAGTCTGAGTCTGGTGTGGCAAGTCTAGCTCTTGCTACCGCATTTGTCAGCAAGTCTATCTTCAACTCTTAAGAAAATGGCAACACCAATAATGCTGATGAAGGCAATGATGACTACGCTCCCACCTATTGCTTCATGGCAAAGGGTGCCAAGGTAACTAAATACCCCTCCTCTGAATCAAGTGAGGATGAATCTGATGAAAATCTTAAGCCTAGCTACTCTAAACTTGCTAAGATTGCTGTGAAACAACAAAAGGCTATTGAAAAGCTTCAAAACATGCTAGATAAAAGTGATGATATGTTGGGTGATGAAATGGACCGCACTAAAGACTTAACTGAAAATCTTCAGAGACTTCAGTCTAAGTTTGACAACCTTCAAAGTCATCATAACACTCTCTTATCTAATCATGAGAAGCTTTCTTATGAATTTCTTCAAGGAAAGCAAGATCTTGAGAAGCTAAGAGTGAGTTATGAAGATCTTCAGAAGGAGCGTGATTCATTACTTGCTCAACAAATCAGCGCTACTCAGGAAAAATTTGTTCCTCCATGTCTAAAGTGCATTGAACATGAATCTACTAATTCTTCACCTGAATGTTCAAATGCTTCAAATGTTACAAATTCTTCACCTGTCTCTGCTATCACTAATTCCTCATCTGAGGACATTGCTAGTACTACTAATGATGCAGGGCTGAAGGAGTTGTACACGAGAGGCATGTACAAAAGCCTCAAAGGGCATCAGATTCTTTGTGATGTGCTGAAAAAGCAGATCCTCAATAGGAACCCTAGGAAAGAGGGTATTGCCTTTGAGAGGAAACTCAATGCTGATGGAACATATTGGAAACCTGAGCAGTACCCCAAAACCTCATGGGTTGCTGCAAAGGGACCTCCAGTTGATCCATCCAACTTATCTGGCTTTACATGTGAATCTCCTTATTCTTCTGATGAGTCATTTGACTCCAACTATAAACTATTCAAGAATCAGAATGGTGAAGTATTTGCTAGATATGTTGGCACTAACTGCAGGAACGATTCCCCTATGAAGAAAATCTGGGTTCCCAAAAGTTATCTTGAAAGTCTTCAGGTGAATGTCCTCAGGACACCACCTGTGAAGAATAGGAACCCCAGATCAAATTCTTCATATGGACCTAATTCTTCACATGGATCCAATTCCTCAAAAGGATCAAAGTCCTCATATGATCATCATTGTGCTAACCCCTCTGTTTCGCAGGGTAGAGCTAAGGGCTATGAATATGAACGTTATTCTTCAAATCATTATGTTCATAAGTCCTCGAAGAATTTCTCTGCTTATTCATATGCTTACCTTAACCCCTCTTATGTGAAACGAAGCGGACTGGCTTCTATGCCACCTTTCTCATATGGTGCTCGCAGAGTGATGAATTCTTTGCCACCCCTTCAGATATGGGTGGTGAAGAAAAAGAACTAATCTCTTATGCAGGGTCAGGTCTCCAGATGTACTCAAAACAACTGAAGAACTTTCTGGAGACCTGAACTATGCCTGAAAGGACGCAGGCAAATCATGAAGAAATGAATTTTCATTTCTCACGTCCTCATACTGATTTATCTATGCTATTGCTTGATGAAATTGATCTGATGATATTGATGTCATATTCTTCACTGATGAAGTATATGAGTTTGTAAGATGCACTAATTCATCTGCAGGATGATCAACCCAAAGCAAACGAGTGGGTCGTCGATAGTGGATGTACAAATCACATGATGAGTGACAAGAATTTATTGATGGATGCTCCTTTATCACCGTCACATCTGAAGCATATCATCTTCGCTGACAAAGGCAAAAGTTAGGTATTGGGTCTAGGTAAGGTTGTGATCTCAAAGGATCGTCACATGGACAAAGTCATGCTTGTCGAGTCCTTAGGATACAACCTTATGTCTGTCTCAATGCTTTGTGATCTCGATATGGTTGTTGTCTTTGGAAGATATTGTTGTGTTGTGATCATGGAAGCTGACCATTCCAAAGTCTTCGAAGGCTTTAGGAGAGGAGATTTATATATTGTTGATTTCCCTACAGGACCGCAACCAGCCGTGTGCTTACTTGCAAAAGCTTCAGAAGGCTAGCTATGGCATCGACGACTTGGTCATGCTGGCATGAGGAATCTGCACACGCTTGCGAAGAAGAAGCATGTCATTGGAATTGAGAATGTCAAATTCCTCAAAGATCACTTATGCGGAGCTTGTGAAGCTGGAAAGATGACAAAGGCCAAGCATCCAACGAAGACTGTCATGACTACCACTCGACCATTTGAATTGCTTCACATGGATCTCTTTGGTCCTAACCACTATTCTGCAATTCTGAATGATGCATCTCAATATGGATTTGTTATTATTGGTGATTATTCTCGTTACACATGGGTGCACATTGTCATTTACAAACATGAAGTGCAGGAAGTCTTCAAACGATTTTCCTCGAGGGCTTCAACCAACTTTGGTGTGAAGATCAAGCATATCAGAACTGACAAATGGGACCGAGTTCAAGAATTCCGGTCTAGATGGCTATCTTGATGAAATTGGTATTACTCAGGAGTTATCTGCTCCTTATACTCCTCAGCAGAATGGCGTCGTGGAGTGCAAGAACATAACCCTCGCTGAAAGGGCTCGCACTATGCTTGATGAATACAAGACACCTCATTGCTTCTCGATTGAGGCAATTGATACTGTGTGCCACATCATCAATAGGGTATATCTTCACAAATTCTTCAAACAAACCGCGTATGAACTCCTCACTGACAAAAAGCCCAACGTGTGTTATTTCAAAGTTTTCGGTGCTAAATGTTGGATTAGAGATCCTCATCACACTTCCAAATTCTCACCGAAAGCACATGAAGGTTTTATGCTTGGTTATGGAAAGGACTCGTACACCTACAGAGTCTTCAACATCGTTCTTCACAAAGTTGTTGAAACTATAGATGTGCGGTTCGATGAAACTAATGGCTCGCAAAGAGAGCACCTACCTTCTGTGATAGATGAACTAGCACCTGAGGATTCTATCAAGTTCAAGGCTACTGAGGATGTCATTCCTACTGAAGAATCTGCTGAAGAATTCATTCCAGATCGTGATGATCACCGGGCTGGCGCACCTGAAGAAAATGGTGCTGAAGAAAATGCTCCTGAAGGGAATGTTGATCAAATTCCTCGAAGACAACCCACTCATCCTCGCATTGCTAACGAAGTGCAAATTGAGAAGATCGTTGATGACATTGAAGCACCAGGTCCTCTCACTCGCTCAAAATCTTCACATTTATCTAACTTTTGTGGGCACTTTGCTTTTGTCTCTATCTCAGAGCCCAGTAAGGTAGATGAAGCATTTCTGGAGCCTGAGTGGATTCAGGCTATGCAAGAAGAATTACATCAGTTCGAGCTCAACAACGTCTGGGAACTGGTCAAACGTCCAGATCCTCGCAAGCACAACATCATTGGCACAAAGTGGATCTACCACAACAAGCAAGATGAAAATGGCCATGTGGTGAGGAATAAGGCACGACTTGTAGCTCAAGGCTACACACAAGTTGAAGGAATTGATTTCGATGAAAGTTTTGCACCTGTTGCTAGACTTGAGGCTATTCACATATTACTTGCTTACCCTAACCATCATAATATTATCTTACAACAAATGGATGTGAAAAGTGCATTCCTCAATGGTAAGCTTGAGGACAAAGTATATGTCGCTCAACCCCCAGGTTTTGAAGATCCAAAGAATCCCGACAAAGTCTTCAGACTCAACAAGGCCCTGTATGGTCTCAAGCAAGCCCCTCGGGCGTGGTATGACACTTTGAAGGAATTCTTCATGAAGAAAGGCTTCAAACCCGGTTCACTCGACCCAACTCTTTTCACTAAATCTTATGATGGTGAATTGTTTGTGTGCCAAATATATGTTGATGATATTATCTTTGGCTGTACTGACCAACGTTATAGTGATGAATTTGCCAATATGATGAGTGAAGAATATCAAATGTTTATGATGGGAGAATTGAAATTCTTTTTAGGTCTTCAAATTCATCAACAGCGCAATGGCATATTCGTATCTCAGGAGAAATACCTCAAAGATGTATTGAGGAAATTCGGCATGCAAGATTGCAAAGGGGTCAAAATTCCAATGCCCACAAATGGACATCTATGCACTGATGAAAATGGTCAAGACTTCGATCAAAAGGTATACCGCTCCATGATTGGCTCTTTATTGTACCTATGTGCATCTAGGCCAGATATTATGCTTAGTATTTGCATGTGTGCCCGATTTCAAGCTACACCGAAGGAATCACACCATAAGGCTGTGAAGCATATTCTTCGATATCTATCTCACACACCAACACTTGGATTATGGTATCCCAAGGGCTCTTCATTTGATCTCATTGGATATTCAGACTCTGACTATGCTGGCGATCACGTGGACCGCAAGTCAATGTTAGGCACATCCCATTTCCTCGGACGATCTTTGGTCTGTTGGTCCTCGAAGAAACAGAACTGCGTATCTCTCTCCACTGCAGAAGCTGAGTACATTGCTGCTGGATCGTGCTGTGCTCAATTACTATGAATGAAGCAAACACTTAAGGACTATGGCATCAACGTGAAGAATGTGCCTCTCTACTTCAACAATGAGAGCGCTATCAAGATTTCTCGCAACCCAGTTCAGCACTCGAAGACAAAGCACATCCAGATTCGTCATCATTTTCTTTCTGATCATGTGTTGAAGGGCGATATCTCCATCTGCCATGCAAGAACTGAAGATCAGCTGGCCGATATTTTCACTAAGCCCTTGGATGAGAAGAGATTTAGCAAGTTGCGGTGTGAGCTAAATATCCTAGAATCTTCGAATGTTTTCTAAAATGGACACTCATCCTAACACTTATGCTGACTTGATGACTTAGATGCACAACACATGAAGTAACCTTTTCTTCAATCAATGAAGACTAACCCTCTAAGTGTGAAGAAATTAATGAAGAAATTGATTCTCAGAGCCCTACGACAATTGTACGCGGTGTCTGAAATCAGCTTTCTTATACGGTGGGTTACGCCACCAGCCAAAGTTGAAAATCTTCAATTTGAGTTTTTCTTCGTTTTTGAAATTCCTCAGTGTTTTCAAATTCTTCAACTTTGCATTGTCTTCACTATTTCCGGTGTTGTTCTTCATTTGAATGTACGTATATATATATATATATATATATATATATATATATATATATATATATATATATATGTTTTATGTCCTCTACAACATTCACTTATTGCTAATTCTTCAAGTTGACTTTTTCCGCTAAGTGAATGTGATCGGACCCTTCCACCTCTATGCTAAACTCAATCTAATCCTTTCACAAATTCTTCATGTGCGCTCTGATTTGAAACTCGTTCAAAATCTTCACTGTGTCCTTGATAGCTGAAGAAATTGCGAACGGTAACTTAAAACTTATCTTATCTAAATTTTCGGCTTTGCCGCTCAAACCGTTCCGCTTCTCACGACAAATACTTATCTATTCACGCACGATCCTACACGATCGCCACCTCACAGTACGTGGGTGACACATGTCATGTGAATAAGAAGGGCCAGGGGCACGTTCGTCCAAAATCTTCGGGCGCACAGTTTTTCACTGCCGCTATAAATACCCCAGCCTCTTCCTCACTTCACTTTTACTCCGCTCGACCTCTCTCCCGCTCGAGCTTCCCAAACCCTAGCGCCGCCGCTACTTCATTGTCGCCGGTGAGGAAGAGCTTCACTGCCTCGACCTCGTCGCTGTCGTACTCGCGCCGGTTGCGGATTTCTTCACTCCGCTGCCGCCGTAGTTGTCTTCCTCTGCCGAGTTAGGGCGTGGAAGATCTGAACGGACGAACTTCCCCTCAACACTTCCCAGTTCATCGTGTTCTTCACTTCGGGTAATTAAAAGTTACTTTTATTGTCCGCTTTGATTCATGTATTTTCTTAAAAAATATCTTCAAAGGTGTTTTATTCTTCAAATCTTCACACACTAAACACCTCACATGTTATCTGTTCTTGATTCGTTTCTCTAAGCAATGATTTTCTTCAAGATTCCTCAATTGTGTGGATTTTCAAATATGTACAACTCTGGAACCTAAGATAAAGAACGCTGAGTGAAATTCTTCAAGACTCATCGGTCAAATTCCTCAAACCTATTCTCTTTTTGAAAATCTTCTAAGAACGCATATGACCTCTCCAAATTCCTTGCAACTATACTCTATTCACAGGTACACGTCCGCTGCTGAATCACTAGGTTCTCATCAACTTAACTCATTTGCAGCGTTCCTCGAAGAAAAGTTGCATACCTCTTCAGAAACTTCAGTTGCTCATCCTCAACTGAAGAAAATGGCTGACGGCAAGAAGCCACAAAAGGGAGGAAAAAGGCCTGAGGTCAATACAGTGTTTGAAATCCCTGAGGATATTTATGCTGGATACTGCACTCCTGATGAGGCCAAGTTTGGCAAGGAGGACAAGAATCAACACAAGGTGCACATACAACGGATTGAGAGGAGATGGGCACGAGAATGGAGGGAGTACATGTATGTTACTCCCAAGTACATGAAGAAATTCGCGCTCAACCCTCCATGCTCAAGACCTCCATTCAGACCTGGCCAACTGGCGGATCCCACCAGCCGCAAGTGCGGTGAGGACTATGCTGCTGAATGGGCTAGGCGCCAGGCCAAACTGGCCAAGCAAGCATAGGAAGCAGCAAGGAAATTCAATGAAGATTCTGCTGCTGCTGCTAACACTGCTGAGGCCTCTGGTAGTAAACCTAGGAAGGCTATGCCAAAGAATCCTGTCCACAAGTCCAGTGCTTCTCCTTCAATGCCCTCACGGCCAAGCTCCTCAGCAATGCCATCAAGGCCAGCATCTTCAAAACCCTCACGGCAAATTCCTCAGTCTGCTCCTCCTCCTCCAAATTTCTCATCTCCTCCGACAAAGTCTTCAGCTGCTCCGACCAAATCTTCGGCACCTGTGCATCTCGCCACGTGCCAAAGGACTCAAGGCATCTCTATTGCCTCTGGAGCATCTGCTAGCTCCACTGCTGCATCAAGTTCCTCAGCCGGTCCATCTCTGCTGAAGAAAAAGGCCACTGCTGGATGAGGCCTTCGCCCAAGTCCTCACAAGAAGCAGGTTGCCTTCCAAATCCCCTCTAATGACGATGAGGTTGATGATGAAGAACTTGCTGAAATCATCAGGGAAAGGCAAGCCAAGGCCGCTAGAGCCAAAGGCAGCAATGTGCCACTAATGCTGGATCCCAAGTTGATCCTTGATTTTATTGACTTGCGGCACAAGGACCCCACTACACCTTTGCCGGAGATGAACCTCACTCCTGGTCAAAGTCATGTGCTGTCTCACTTCATTGAGGAAGAGAAGTGGAAATATGAAGAAGCATGCAAGCTGAAGAAAGCGGAATACAAGAAACAACGCTACCTCAAGGACAATGTCCTCACGCTCACTCCTGAACAACTCATTGCTGTACAAGCTGAAATCAAGCTATTGAGTGATGATTTCAATTGGTACTATGCTGATTGGAAGGGAGCAAAGGTTCGGTTCGTCAATTTGACGAAGACTTTCTCTTCAACTGCCACTGGTCCGGTGCATGTTGAAATTCCTCAGGCCGAAGCATGTTCCCATCCTACTGAAGAACATGCCAGCACCACTGATGTCAGTATGGCTGCTGAAGAAAATGAAAGTACCAGGGCTGATGACTCCATTCCAGCCGCTGCAGATATTGCCAGGGCATCCACTAGTGACGCGCCTGAGGAAAGTGAACAAGTCAGGGCAACTGCAACAGTTGCGCCTGAAGAAAATGCACCTCCTGCGCCTACCCCAACTCCAAGCCTTCCATCTGCATTCGATGTGAAGAAGACCAAGGCTGCAGAGCATGCAACGATGAAAAAGAGGAAGGCATCAACTTCTTCAAATTCTTCAGCTCTAAAGAAGATGAAGACTCTGATCAGTTCAATTGACAATCCAATTGATGCCGTTCCAGTCTCATCAATGCCATCAAAGGACTTTGTTCCTTTTGGTGAAGACTATGAGATTCCTGAGGAATCTGATGAAGAAACTCCCTCTGCTGCTTCAACAGAGCAGTGGGCCGAAGAAATTGAAGTGGATAGAATCCCTTCAACCCCAGTCATTTCCTCACCTATGCCTCAGTTTACTGCTGAAGAGGCAGGTGTTAAAGAAATGGAAGATGAGGATGTGGACATTGGTTGTACCACACCCGTTCTGAATGATGATTTTTGGGAGAGTCAGCATCCAAACTCTCCGTTGTTCACTCCTCTCCAAGTTGTTCCTCGGTCCCCAACCGCTACTGAAGTACAAGTGGGATCTGATGAACCTCATGCAACCCCAAGTGTTCATGAAGAAATTCCAGCCACTAGCGCTGATGAAAATGTGAATGAAGAAGTGATGACTCAGGCTGCAAGCACAGAAGAACCTGAAATTCCTCAGCATGAGGAACCTGAGATTGTGATTCCTGAGGTGGTTCTGCAGATCACTGACACCCCTCAACCCAAGCCAAAGAATCCCTTCTCCAAGAAGCCAAAATTCAAGGCTGATGATTTCTTCGGCGAGCACGTATTCTTCACTGAATTCAACCCCTATGACAATGCTCGTCTTAGAAGGAAGCGCTTCTGGACTGCCATCCAGGCCAACTTCTATTCCTCGGTCTCTTTGACAAGGACAAAGTCTTCGACCACGAGCACATTCCTCACGTGGACATGGAATCTATGCCTTGCTTCACGCCGGTTCTCAGTATGCTTCATGATGCAGGCCTGCTTAACTTCTGCACTGACATCGTTGACTGGAATGAAGAGCTAATTCTTCAATTCTATGCGACGCTACATATCACTGGTGAAGCACATGACATCAACTCCTGGGTGTTGGACTGGATAATAGAAAACACTCATTTAAAGGCACCAGCCTCTGAATTGCTTTGTGCCTTGCCAATCAGTCCTCCACCAGAAGGCGCTCGTTGTCTGTGTGATGAACCTGAACTCACTGACCACTATATGCAAGTGCTCATGAAGCCGCTAAAGCCTGGACAAGTTCAAAGGACCAAATTCCTTGTGAAGGATTTGCTATATGTGCCCAGAACTGTCTACCACATTCTGACGAAGACCATGAGTCCAATCAAAGGTCATGATTCATCAGATGAAGAAATTGTGGGGATGATGAAGAATATGCTCTTCAACATCATGCATGGTATCCCTATCAATTACCATGATTTCTTCATGAGGACTCTGGCGAATGTTGCACTTTCACTGTTTGAGCTGAAGCCTTACGCGCCGTGGATCATGAGATTTCTCATAACAAGGTCTTCACTCAACTACAAGGCTGATTTTCAGAATCACCTCAGCTACTTGCCCCCTATTGAAGTCCTCAAGCGGACAATTTCCTCATCCGATGAGAAGGGCAAGTCACCTGCTATTATCGATGAAGGCACTCGTCCATTGGATGGTCAATTCCGCAAAGCTGCATCTTACTCCACCAATAATGACTCTGCCACACATGATTCTACTGCCAATGCTCCAAAGTCAAGTCCTCAAGCTACTGCTCCTCGTGTGATGACTGACCGTGAACTGCTTATAAGTCTTCACCAGAAGGTCGATCGGAACCACAAATGGGTTAAGCGTCAGTTTGGCTCTATTCCTCACAACATGACTTGTACACATAATGCAGTGAAGAAAAACCACTACTACCTCCATGAAGTGTTTGATCGCACTTGGGCTATTCTGTCACATCTATATGGTGAAGAAGATCTGAAGCAAATGGGCTTCAAGGAAGACTTTGACTAGTCTGCACCTCCACCGAAGAAATTCAAGAAGGTCAAGGTTCCTTCCTTGGTGGCCTGCTCATATTCTTCATCCCACGCCACGGACGAGCTTGAAGACTTGGACGACACTACAGCAGGCCCTACAACGACTCAAGACCCTTACGACGCTGGCGCTCCTCCATCATCATGATATTCTTCATGGTTAGTCCTCAGTTTCAACCCTTTTGGTCATTCGATGACAAAGGGGGAGAAATTTGAGTTAGTCTTCAAGCGGGTCTATATATGGGCATTTTTTGCTAAGTTACAACTCTCGTTCTTCTGATGACTTTGCTGGATCGAGTTGTAATCTTAAACTCTATGGTGGTTTGATACTTTTGCTTTGTTCCTCTACATGCTTATTCCTCATTAATGTTAATGCACGCATGCTGAATTACATCAGTCACCATATTTCAACATGCATTTCAAATTCCTCATATTATATGTCAAATGCGTGTATGAATTACAAGATATAGGGGGAAATCTCCATGATTATACTCTTCAAGTGTGCATTGCTTCAAAAGCAAATTCCTCACTATGCACATCTTCAGGGGGAGTTCTTCTATATCTTGCAATCAAATTTCTCAATATCAGTATTTACACTTCACATGTTTATCCCCGTTGAAAACTTAACCTATATTGTCATCAATCACGAAAAAGGGGGAGATTGTAAGTGCATCTAGTGCCCCTTAGTGATTTTGGTGTATTGAAGACTTATAGGTTAAGGGACTGATGCATTTGTGAGTGTACACAGGTCTACAAGTCTATGAGGATTTTGATATTTACAGAGAAAGTCAACCCCTAAAAATGAAGTTCTTCGACTAAAGACTTTGGATTTCTGAAGACTTTCTAAAGACTTTGAAAGTGAAGAAATTGGTGTGACCTTGAAGACTTGGTAATCATTCGAGGAACATGAAGCATGAAGACTTTGCTTTTACTGTTTCATTTTCTCTTTCTTGAGTCTTAGGAAACATCGTACTATTAAAGGGGGTCGAGGAAATACTAAGGAAAAATTTCCATGTGATGCTCAACTCAAAATCCAACACCTACCAATCCTTTCGAGTGAAGCCATTGGAAATCTCGCACAGTTCAGTCATATTCTTCAGTGACAGAGACGAAGTTCTTCCGGTCTCTGAGGAATTTGTTCTGACTGAAGAGTTAGGAATTCACCTGTGTGAATTGTCTACACAGTGAGGATCATGATAGCCCTGAGGAATTCGAACCTCCAATATTCCGACCGTTGATGTGCTACGCGCCAGCTGTCCCAAAATATCTACCCACCTAACGGTCATATCAGACAAGGGCATTTATGTATTATCATGTCGGGCTGCTCCCCGTCTATAAATAGTCGCCCCCTACAACCACTAGTTGGTTGGCTGCTCCGAGAGAAACTGAAACTTGTCATTTGAGAGCAACCCATCCTTCAAGGACTTTGAGTGAAAATCATCAAGTGAGGAAATCCCAAACCCAAACCTACAAAACCCCAAAGTGATTGAGCATCACTGAAGAGATTGATCCTGCGTGGATCCGACGCTTGTTTCCTTTGAAGACTGCGCTTCTTCTAGACGGCTAGGCGTCAATGTCTTGAGCATCCAAGAGGAATTGTGGATCACTGAGTGACCGAGTTTGTGAAGGTTCGGAAGTCACCTGAAGACTTACCACGAGTGATTGGGCGAGGTCTGTGTGACTTTATCTCAAGGAGAATACGGCGAGGACTGTGTGTCCGGGACTGGGTGTCCTCGAGTTTAAATACTCAGCGCTCCAACCAGATGTACAACTGAGACAACAGTTGGAACTGGTCTACCAAATCATTGTCTTCACTGAGCTTACTGGTTCTATTTCCTCAACTCTTTCATTTCCTCATGTATATTGTTGTGTGCCTGTTCATATCTGTTTGAAGACATTGACTGAAGACTTTCTCAATTTCCTCAGTTCTATTTCTTCAGTCAGTCTGTCTTCTTCCTTGTGTTATCCTGTGTTTACACTTAATGTACTCTGTGCTTGTCTTCATTTCATCATGATGACTTTGCTTGTGTTCTGTTATGTTCCTTTCCGAGTACTTATTCCGCTGCAAGTAGTTCTTCATTTAGGAATTTCCTCACCAGCAAATTCCTCACTGAAGAATTCATAAAAATCACCTATTCACCCCCCTCTAGTCGATATAACACACTTTCGCCCCCCCCGTGCAATCTCTCTCCAAAAACCCAACACAAGCACACATCAACACTACAATTTAGAGTTTGGGTGTGCTATACCCGTGGTCTTATCAACAAGAATAGGGAGGGGGAAGGGCATAGAGAATGGCGAGACTAGAAAGACGATACACAAACGCCACTGGTTACTATGAGGGAGTATGGTTAAAAGAGTCAGGTAGCTGATGAAGTAGAAATACTAGAAAGACAATGGCAAGTCTTTAAATCACAATGCCTTGAGAGGTTGTGGTGTGTCGGCGTGTACAAATTAGAAAACCCTGACGTAACTATGCCTGCATAAGTGCACATGCTTCTAACGACAGCTGCCTAAGAGCATCTTCAACAGTTCAAAAAAAATATGGGAGCCCGTATAATCTCCCCAACTTCTTGCACATCTAGGGGAAGATGACCGTTCTCAGAAACTATACCTGTCTATGGGCAGCCCGGCCTAGACAGCTCGACCCGACCCGACCCGAAAATCCTACGCCGGGCTGAGCCCGAACATGCCATCGGGTCGGGCTCGGGCTTGAAAATCAAGCCCGACAGGCAAATCAGGCACAACTCGGGCCTGTGAAAATGAGTTTTAAGCCGTGGTCGGGATGGGCCATGTCGGGCTTTTCCGGGCTCGGGCCTGGGTTTTCAGCACCTGGCTTTTTTTGGCCCGGTACGACCCGAGATATGCCCAGGTATACCGTAAACCTTCCCATAAAGTTGGTCCATGCAACTTCCCTGTATCGCGTGAGGTTTCACGCATCTCTTTGCATGGCACCGCCATGAAATGGGCTCCTCCGACCCTACTGTCCAGTCCGTCGCTGGTCCCATGTTGTCGTCGTTGCTTGGTGGCACCCCGCGGCCCACCTCACCTCTCATGGTTGTCCTTGTGATGTCGAACACCCCAACATTCTCCAGCCTGGCCGTAGCCGTCGACCTAGTCGGGAGATCCACCGGCCAAGCAACCCCACGCCACGGCCCCACCGCGTCCGTTAGGAAGTTGCGGGCACCGAAGAACGCGAATGTGGGTGCTGCAATGGCCGGTCCTTCCGTGGTTGCCGACCTTCACCTGACCATGCACGTGTACTTCGCGTAGATGTCATCAGCCATCTCTGCCTTCCCCGAGGTTGATGAGGATTCCGACATGTACGACACCAATGAGGTGTATAACAAAACAAATGAATGGTTAAAAAATTGGTTTTCATTTGTTTAATGTTTACAATACGCAATCGCAATTTTGTATTGCTCAATTAATTTCCTAACTACGATAATATGGCCAGCAATCATATATGGAGATGACGAATAACACGGTAGGCATAGAGGATATGTCTTTGCTCACTCCATTTGGGAGAGAAAATGACGGTGATCGAGGCGATTTTGCTTCCAAAACAAATAAAGAGGGGGAGCAACTTCTCCATGGACGAGCATTTTGCTTCATCTTTATGTTTATATTATATATTTGATGTGCTTCTGTTAGGTGAACCACGTGTTGCAAGCTTGATCTTCGTGTTTGGGCCATTTGTTTTTTTAATCAAACTTCATAAATTCTAGATTCAAATGATTTCCAGTTTTATTTGTCCGAAATACGGTTATTTGAATTATTATTAGGTTGATGGAATAGTCATGCATATGATATATGTATGCTACTAGTTTGTAAAGATAAATAGAAAACAAAAAATAGCTGATTTTAGGGCAAGATGTGCACGGAAACGATAATAACCGAAGCTTGAAAGTCGAAAAAGAGAAGAAACGGCGGACAGGTGCGGAACTGAATTGTGTGGTGTGAGCAGGACGTGCATGTAAAAGGGGAGTGTCGGTGTCAAAACCGGCGGATCTCGGGTAGGGGGTCCCAAACTATGCGTTTAGGTGGATGGTAACAGGAGACAAGGGACACAATGTTTTTACCCAGGTTTGGGCCCTCTCGATGGAGGTAAAACCCTACTCCTGCTTGATTAATATTGATGATATGGGTAGTACAAGAGTGGGTCTACCACGAGATCAGAGAGGCTAAACCCTAGAAGCTAGCCCATAGTATGATTGTTGTTCATCCTACGGACTAAAACTCTCTGGTTTATATAGACACCGGAGAGGGCTAGGGTTACACAGAGTCGGTTACAATGGGAGGAGATCTACATATCGTATCGCCAAGCTTGCCTTCCACGCCAAGGAAAGTCCCATCCGAACACGGGACGGAGTCTTCAATATTGTATCTTCATAGTCCGGGAGTCCGGCCAAAGGTCATAGTCCGGCCATCCGGACACCCCCTAATCCAGGACTCCCTCAGTAGCCCCTGAACCAGGCTTCAATGACGACGAGTCCGACGTGCAAATTGTCTTCGGCATTGCTAGGCGGGTTCCTCCTCCGAATACTTCATAGAAGATGTTGAACACAAGGATAGTGTCCAGCTCTGCAAAAATAAGTTCCACATACCACCGTAGAGAGAATAATATCCGCACAAATCTAATCTGCTAACATATTCCGCAGCATGACATCACGCCACGGCCAAGCCTTTATTCGAATCATCTTATTCCGGGATTCTCATCAATATGGGCGTGGGTAACCCAGCCGCTCCATTAACCGCGGTGCTTGGGAGATAAGCGAGTTTTATTAGGCCGGTGGGGGCTCGTAGTTTCGGCCGCCCATATAAGGGGATAAGAATCTACCCTTTCCATTTACGCCTTCCTCCTCCTTTGCTTATTCGTCCCTGCGCGCTCGAGCTCCAATGCCCAAGCCCACACTTCCCACCTCAACCTTCTCCAATCATGTCCGGAGCGGGAGGTAGATGGATGGCCTCCTTCACGGAGGGGCAAATCAAAAAGTTGAGGAAGGTCGGATACTTGTCTGACGACATCGCGCACCGGCTTCCAGATGTGGGGCAACTCATCCCCAACCCCAGGCCCCATGAGAGGGTTATTTTTCTTCCCCATTTCCTCCGCGGACTGGGTTTTCCTCTTCACCCGTTCGTCTGGGGGCTCATGTTCTACTACGGCCTGGACTTCCACGATCTGGCCCCAAACTTCATCCTTAACATCTCGGCGTTCATCGTCGTGTGCGAGGCCTTCCTACGCATCCAGCCTCAGTTTGGCCTATGCTGAAGATCTTCAGCGTCAAGCCGAAGGTCGTGGGCGGCCGCCAAGCAGAGTGCGGAGGTGCCATGGTGGGCAAGATAGCCAACGTTACATGGCTCGAGGGCACCTTCGTAGAGACCATCAAAGGGTGGCAATCAGGGTGGTTCTATATCACCGAGCCGCGTGACCCTGAATGGGCAGCAGCCTCCGAATTCCGATCTGGCATCCCCACACGGCTCACGTCTTGGAAAGAGATGGGCCTGTTGTGGGGTAATTCGGCGGAAGTGACCGGACTTCCAACCTGCATCAAAGACCTGATCGGCAGGAAGGTTAAACTTGTCACCGTAGTCCAGGTCATGCTCTTCCGTCGGATTCTCCCGTGTCAACGACGGGCTTTCAGCTTGTGGGAGTTCGACCCATCCCAGCACCAGACCCTGTCCCGACTCTTCGACACAAAGCACGAGGATGCTTGGAAGGTGCTATTCAAGAGCTCCGAGGTCTCCCCTCCCGTCACCGAGGATCGCAGATTCTGCGCCAAGCGCCAAGCCAGCGCGGTGAGCTTAATTTTCCCTTTACGGGGTATTTGTTTTTCATAGATTTGAATCTATGCGGGATCTAAACCCCCATCTCTTTAACAAGACTGGCAGAAGAAGGCCGGACATATCAACTATCCGGCTCCCTTGCCGAAGACCCAGCGGACGCTCGCTTGACGAAGCTGCTGGTTCCGGCACCTCACGTGGTGCTGGAGAAGAAGGCCAAGAAGAAGGCCACGGGGACCCGAAAGAGTTCCCAGCGCCTGGTGGTGTCGGATTCATCGCCGGACAACCCCGAAGCACCCTCCGCCTCTGAGGACGAGGAGGAGGAAGAAGAAGAAGCCTCTCCCCCTCCAACGTGGGAAGGAAAGAAAAGGAAGGCCGCCCCAACTGGGGAGGCCGGAGGGTCCAAGAAGGGGAGAACCCTCCTTCCGAACTACACCTCCGATGCCGAAGACGGCGGGGAGGAATGGCCATCCAGGGTCAAGCCCCTGGCAAAATCGTAAGCATCCGGATATCCGAATAACTTATGGCGCTCCTCCATTATTTGGCATTTTCTGACGCCGAATTTGATCATGCAGTCCGCCCAAGGCTCAGCTCGACGATTCAACGAGTGGCTCCTTGGATTCGTCGGATGTGAATAGTGCTTCACTTCCGACGGCCTCCTCCCCTCTTCCTACGGATGATGCCGAGGTGGAGTCCCGAAAGGGACTAAACCAGGAGGAGGTGGTCCTGGAGGCGCTGCAAGGCGACCTCCCGGACTCCAGGCCCAAAGGGGGTAAAGCCCCGGAGGGATCCATGTCCGGCTCTGGGCCGAACACTGCTCCGGAACCATCAACGGTTTTGGAGCCCGACAGGCGGCGCCTTCATAAGAAGGGCAAGCCTACGACGCCGGCAATCTCCGTCCATTCGGAGGCGCCGGACAATTTGCTGGAGGTGCTTAACGGCGCCTCCATCGAAGAGGAACACCGCACTGTTATGAGTGCGGGGATTCGGAAGGTTCAGTCCGCCAAGAGCGGGCTGACAGAAGCCTATACAAGTCTGTTAATAGGCTTTGAGGTATGTGTTCAAAAACATATAAAAATGTTACCGCATAGACAGTAGACCCTGATGCTCAGTTCGACGTTCGAAAAGAAAAGCCGAGCTGAGGATCTAAAAAGATATACGCAGGAGTCTAACAAAAATATGTCAATATGGGAATGCAGGCTGCGCTGCTGACCTCTGCCGCACTAACTGCGGAGGTCAATGCATTGAAGGAGAGCCTCGAGCGGTCCGAGAACGAGCTCGGCCGTGCCAAGAAGCAGCTCGAGGACAAGGAGGGTATGTAATACCGCATGTAATTGTATATAGAAATACTTGGTTGCAAATAATGTCAGGATCGACGTAAATGTTGCAGGGGCCACGACCGAGGTGACGACCCTAAAGGAGGCGGTCTCCAAGGCCGAAAACAGTGCAGCCTTGGAGCGCACCGAGCGAGAGAAGCAGGAGGCGCGGGTGGCGGAGGTGCGGCAAGAGCTCCAGGCTCTCGTGGAAAAGCATGACAGTTTGGAGTGTGACTCGAAGACTCGAGAGTCCAAGCTCGCCTTGGCTCTTGAGAGTGCCAAGACTGCTAAGGCCGAAGCCCAGAAGGCCCTCCAGGAGATCGAGGCGATGAAGAAGATAGCGGCGGGTAAGGCATTCTTTATGCAAAGCAAGAATATAAAAGTAAATTATATGTTACTTACCCGAATCCGGAGCTCTCCAGGAGCGTTCGCCGATCTGCACCGTAGTGTGTCTGATGCTGCCGCATTCTACTGAGCCGAAGAGGGGAGCTCGAAGGAAAAGGTGTTCTGGTCTCAGTATGCTGAGGCCGAACATCCAGTGCCCCTGAGCGACCAGCTGAAGCAGCTGGTCGAGCTCCACAAGGTGGCCGAGCAGGCCATGAAGGGCCTCATAGTTCGGCTGTGGCCTAGAGAAGCCATGCCTGGGAGCTACTTCGGTCTGGTGCGGCGGCTGGTGGACGCGTGTCCGTGGATTGAGGTCATCAAGCGCTCCGTCGGTATCAAAGGTGCCCGTCGGGCCCTTGCCCGTGCTAAAGTGCACTGGGGCAAGCTGGACGCTGAGAAGCTTTTGACGGACGCGCCACCGCCGGGCAAGGAGTATCGCACGCCCGAGATGTATTATAAGGGCGTGCTGAAGGGTGCCCGCCTTATAGCGGACGAATGCTCCAAAGATGTAATTTTTGAGTAGACACACATGTCTTATCCTGTACGCTGAAAACTTTGTTCATATGTGTTAAGCAACGCTTTGTTAATTTAAAATATTACCTTCTGTGCGGCCGTTTATCAAATCTGAGAGATGCAAGTCGTCGGCTTCTACCCCCATGCCACGAGTGCTGGGGTGTTCGGGATAAACCTGAGCGCTCTTGTTCCCATTCTTGGGTCCATCTAGGGAGGCGCTCAGCACAACGAACCAGGCCGTCGGACTTATAATGCTTTATCACTCTCACTTAGCCATAGAATTCTATAATTTTAAATTTCGGCGAAGCCCCTAGTATTCGGAAGACCGAGTTTGGGGCGCTATGCACGCCTAGGCCGGATAAGTCCGGCTCCTCGCTCTAAGCGGCATAAGTCTTTAAGGACTCGAAAAACCTCGGGAACAGCGACCGGTCTCTCGCACTTTCATGACGGTCAGTTTTAGCTTTCTCTACTGAGGTGTTAACCCAGCTCAACTGGGGCACAATCGCAGTAGTTCTCACACCGCTACCTTAGCCAACATTGGGGAACATAAGGTACCAAAACATGGGAGCCGGGCAAACCCAACTATTGACCAAAGACATGATTCGGAGCCGATGCATATAGTGCTATAAGTTCGGGGTGCCGCACTCGTGAGAGTGTTCGGTCTTCTCACACCATGTTATGGGGTGCTTAAGCCCCTGGTGTATTGGCCGTACCAAAGTGTACGGTTGCATAATGTCATGACTGAACATATTTGTATAAAAAATAGATGAGTACAATAATAGATAAGAGCTATGTATTATTTATTAAAAAAAGGGCTGCTATGAAAGCAGAACGATACAAATAGTGCGATAAGCAGGAGATGGGATTATCTGACATGTCCCCCTCCAGGGGCAAGCTGCGGGACTTTAAGTAAAACAGGTATTAAGCTCGTTATAGAGACCACCTAGACATTTGACACGTCTTGTTCTCTCCCTGGCTGTTGCATCGTGTGTTTGGTGAGTGTATTGCCGGACATGCCTTCCGAATAGTTGGATCCTGAAAGTGTATAAAAAGAGAAACGGCGGAATAGGGAGCTAGCCCCTAAGTGCGGTTGAGCCGCATTCTGGGCGTGCCATAGTTGTGCCCTCCCCTTATGCCCATGGTATTTCCAAAGCGTAATTATGTACGCGTGGTACCGATATCACCATCTGGCGAGGGCTGGGGTTGGGGCCGCACTGCTATGCTTGCTCGGAACGTGCAGCTGGCTTTGTTGTAGGTTACTTCGGGCTCGCTTGACGTTGTCCGGACGTTTAACACCTGGATTGGAGAATTGCCTTGAGAGGCTGCTCTGTACTTCCGCCGCCAGGGCCGCTGTGTGCTCCTCCGTTCGGAGAGAGCGTTCGGTGTTTGCATTTACCGTGATGACTCCGCGAGGGCCTGGCATCTTGAGCTTGAGATATGCGTAGTGCGGCAATTCAATGCGGTTCGTCCGAGCAGGGCGTGATAGCCACTGCGGAATGGGACTATGTCGAATATTAACTCTTCGCTTCGGAAATTATCTGGGGATCCGAAGACCACTTCGAGTGTAACCGAGCCTGTACAGCTGGCTTCTACACCTGGTATGACGCCTTTAAAGGTTGTCTTTGTGGATTTAATCCTTGAGGGATCGATACCCATTTTTCGCACGGTATCCTAATAAAGCAGGTTCAGGCTGCTGCCGCTGTCCATTAGGACTCTGGTGAGGTGAAATCCGTCGATAATTGGGTCTAGGACCAATGCGGCGAATCGGCCGTGACGGATGCTAGTGGGGTGGTCCCTTCGAACAAAAGTGATCGGGTAGGAGGACCATGGGTTGAACTTTGGGGCGACTGGCTCCAACGCATAGACATCCTTGAGAGCATGCTTCCGCTCCCTTTTGGGGATGTGGGTTGCGTATATCATGTTCACCGTCCGCACTTGCGGGGGGAATCCCTTCTGTCCTCTGTTGTTCGGCGGCCGGGGCTCCTCCTCGTCATCGCTATGCAGCCCCTTGTCTCTGGTTTCGGCACTTAACTTGCCTGCCTGCTTGAACACCCAACAATCCCTGTTGGTGTGGTTGGCTGGTTGTTCGGGGGTGCCGTGTATCTGGCACGAGCGATCAAGTATCCGGTCTAAGCTGGATGGGCCCGGAGGGTTTCGTTTGAATGGCTTCTTCCGCTGACCGGGATTAGAGCCTCTGAATCCGGCATTGACTGTCGTATCCTCAGTATTGTCGCCGTTGATGCGGCGCTTGTGCTTGTTGCGACGTGACCTGCCATTGTTATCCTTGGTATCCGAATTGCCAGGGATCTTGGTTATGTTATTGCTACGAGCTAGCCAGCCGTCTTCTCCCGCACAAAAGCTGGTCATGAGTGTCGTGAGGGCTGCCATAGATTTCGGCTTTTCCTGTCCCAGGTGCCGGGCAAGCCATTCGTCTCGGATGTTGTGCCTGAAGGCTGCAAGGGCCTCGGCGTCCGGACAGTCGACTATTTGATTTTTCTTGGTTAGGAACCGTGTCCAGAATTGTCTGGCCGATTCCCCTGGCTGCTGGATTATGTGGCTTAGGTCATCGGCGTCTGGTGGTCGCACGTAAGTTCCCTGGAAGTTGTCAAGGAATGCGGATTCCAGGTCCTCCCAGCAACTAATTGACTCTGCTGACAGGCTATTAAGCCAATGTCGAGCTGGTCCTTTAAGCTTGAGCGGGAGGTATTTGATGGCGTGTAGATCATCACCACGGGCCATGTGAATATGAAGGAGATAATCCTCGATCCATACCGCGGGATCTGTTGTGCCATCGTATGATTCGATGTTGATGGGTTTAAAACTTTCGGGGATTTGATGATCCATTACTTCGTCTGTGAAGCATAGTGGGTGTGCGGCGCCCCTGTACTGGGCTATATCGCGACGCAGCTCGGATGAGCTTTGTCTTTTGTGTTCGGCCTGGCCATATTTATCATATCCGGCGTGACGGTTATCGTCACGTGAAGTGGGGCGCCCACGCGATCCGTAGATCGATCTTGCTTGCCTTGCCTTATTCTCCAATATGTCTTGCAGGTTTGTTGCGTCTCCCCGCACTCTGGTATGTTTTGAGCGGTGCCGGGGTGCGGCTTGGGTCGAGGGCCTGAAGGCCTCTCTGTCGCGGCCACGGGGTGGCCGATCGGGCGCATCGTATGCTGGTGATGTAGGTTTAGTTGCTTCCTCCTCAAGTTGGGGTAGCAGCCTGTGCTTTGGGTAGCTCTTGGAGGGGCGTTCGAGTTTATACTCTTCGGCCACCAGGACTTCGGTCCATCTGTCGGCTAGCAAGTCTTGGTCAGCTCTAAGCCGCTGCTGTTTTTTCTTGAGGCTGCTTGCCATGGCCATAAGCCTGCGTTTGAAACGCTCTTGTTCGACGGGATCCTCTGGCACGACGAATTCGTCATCGTCGAGGCTTGCCTCGTCTTCGGAGGGAGGCATATAATTGTCGTCCTCGACCTCCATGTCCTCAGCTCTCTCATGAGGGCTGGCTCATTCGTCCTCCTGCACTAAATCCTGCTAGAGGGGGTTGTCTTCAGCACTGTCCGGCGTGTTGTTATCTCTGGTGCCGGATTTGCCATTTTTGATTTGGCGGGATTTAGAGCGGCGCCTTTGACGTCGGCGCTTGGGTTGCTTCTTGGAGGGGTTGTCCTCCGTTTTTTCCTCGCCATCCCCTGCCTTGGGGGTGTCCACCATGTATATGTCATATGACGAGGTGGCTTTCCAGTTCCCTATAGGTGCTAGTTCTTGGTCGTCTCCTTCATCCGCGTCCATACCGTCGATGTCTTCGGAGTCGAAGTCGAGCATGTCGGTTAAATCGTCGACAGTGGCTACAAAGTGGGTGGTGGGTGGGGTTCGAATTTCTTCGTCGTCCGCATCCCAACCATGCTGTCCATAGTCCGGCCAGGGCTGTCCTGACACAGAGAGAGACTTTAGTGAATTCAGGATATCGCCAAAGGGCGAGTGCTGAAAGACGTCTGCGGCGGTGAACTCCATGATCGGAGCCCAATCGGGTTCGATCGGAAGGGGTGCGGAAGATTCTGGAGTCACGGGCCTTGCAAAGGACTAGGCTGGTATTCGGCTCTATCTCCGTAGAGATTGCGGCTTCCGGGGCGGCGTCCAACCATCCATCCCCGACTCGCGCAGTCGACTCCGAACTAATGATCGGAGCGGACACCTGAGCGGCACTCTGGGCGCTGTCCGGCGGCAGAGTTAGATCATGCCCTTCGGGACAGTGCGGCACGCTCGGCCGTGGCTCGAATCCGTCGAAGACCAAGTCCCCGCGGATGTCGTCCGTGTAATTTAAGCTTCCAAACCTGACCTGATGGCCAGGGGCGTAGCTTTCGATCTGCTCCAGATGGCCAAGCGAGTTGGCCTGCAGTGCGAAGCCGCCGAATACGAAGATCTGTCCGGGGAGAAAAGTCTCACCCTGGACCGCGTCATGGTTGACGATCGAAGAAGCCATCGGGCCTAAAGGTGATGACACAGAGGAACTCTCAATGAAAGCACCAATGTCGGTGTCAAAACCGGCGGATCTCGGGTAGGGGGTCCCGAACTGTGCGTCTAGGCGGATGGTAACAGGAGACAAGGGACACAATGTTTTTACCCAGGTTCAGGCCCTCTCGATGGAGGTAAAAACCCTACTCCTGCTTGATTAATATTGATGATATGGGTAGTACAAGAGTGGATCTACCACGAGATCAGAGAGGCTAAACCCTAGAAGCTAGCCTATGGTATGATTGTTGTTCGTCCTACAGACTAAAACTCTCCGGTTTATATAGACACCGGAGAGGACTAGGGTTACACAGAGTTGGTTACAATGGGAGGAGATCTTCATATCGTATCGCCAAACTTGCCTTCCATGCCAAGGAAAGTCCCATCCGAACACGGGACGGAGTCTTCAATCTTGTATCTTCATAGTCCGGGAGTCCGGCCAAAGGTCATAGTCCGGCCATCCGGACACCCCCTAATCCAGGACTCCCTCAGGGAGGCCCCACATGAAACGAAGGCAAAAAAGGCGAATCTGGAGCCGGAGTGCAAAAGGAGCAATCTCCCGGCAGCCGCGACAGGAGAGAAAAAGATTCCCTCACTGTGACTGCCATGGTTTTGCTACTGCTTTGCCCATGCGTGAACTGTCCCTCACGACACGGATCAGAATCACGAGCTGAGCGACCAAGATGCTCATTGTGGTTTGGTTTAGCCAATCCCACTCTGTCAGCCACAAGAGTTAAAACTTATGCCCCGCACCGATCACACGGTCTCAAGCTCCTGCTCCCATCAGTTTTCACGGAACGGAGACGACGATCACGCCGACTCTCACTCGTGTCCACTTCACGGAGCAGCGGGTTGGCTATCGAATGTTTCATTCATCCTGGATTTATTGGCATTCCTTCATTCAAGGTCCAACAACAATAATTGAACAAAACCATCCAGAGAGTCAGAGAATGTTCTTTTTTTTCCATCTGAGACCGTAGAACAACTGTTCTGCAGTATATTTTCATTAATTTAATGGAACAGTACAATACATAATATGGTACAAATCAATCAATGCCAGTTCTAGGAAACCCCATGATTAAATTAAGTGTTCTGTTCTATCCAAATCTTGATCTTCTCTACCTTTGATGGTTTGGCTCGAAGTTCTGAAGCTAGAAGTCCTTCTTTCAGATAGTGCTTCCAAGTGACCAGTGACGCGGTGGCTCTCCTGAATATTTTGTCATTTCTACTCATCCAGATGTCCCAACAACCCCGTATAATGATGTCCATTGCAATGTTTGATGGGAGGTGTATCATGGAGAGATGAATTTCATCATAGATAGAAATACCTCTGAACTTGGGTGGTACTATGGAGTACCAGCACCTCGAAGCAAATTGGCAATCCTAGAACAGATGAATAGTAGTTTCTTTAGTGGCATGAGCACATAGAGCACAATTGTAGTCGTCCAGATACATGTTTCTCCTATGTATTAGGTTTCTGGTATTCAGGCTATCCCAAAGCAACAACCAGAAGAAGATCTTATGCCTGAGTCTGCATGCAGATTTCCAAAGAGATCTGAAAATGTCATGGGCGACGCTCTCCCCTGTGATTGCTTTATACATTTTCATATATGAGTAATTAGGTGACGCCCAAGTGTATGACCATTTGTCAATGTGAGTAGAAGAAGCTTGCCTATAATTTGCAGGGAGAGGAATTGCTCAAATGCTAACTGGGGAGAGGTCTGTGAAATGGTTGGCTGATGTCTGTGTGCGTAAGGGCACCACTCAAGGAGATTGACTGATTGATAGCATAGGAATGAAGCTCGGGGAATTTGGTGAGGAGTGTTAGCTCCTTCCACCTATCAGTCTAGAAGCACACCTAATCTCCAATGCTTGCTTTACAAATATAGCATGAAGCTTAAAAGTTGGGAGAAGTTTAAGAACATCTCTCCACGAGAAAGATCCCACCTTCTGCTCCCCTGGTATCCTATTGTGATAGTGCTTCTCCCAAATGATATTCACCCATGGTGTGTACACTTTGTTAAAGAATTTATGCAAGAATTTCATGAGAATAGCCTTGTTGTGCATGTGGAGATCCAAAACCCCAAGACCACCATGATTTTTTGGTCTGCTAACTTTGTCCCGAGCTATGAGCATAGTACCTCTGTCCAAGGTGCCATATTTTCTCCAAAAACAGTTCATGAGGTAAGTGTTGATTTGCTTAATGACTGTTTTGGGTATCATCAGAGTACTCATGAAGAAAGTGGGCATGCTTGTGAAGATGGATTTTATGAGGGTGAGTTTGTCTCCAGTAGACAACATAGTAGAGTAGCTCAGTAGCCTAGATTCAATTCTGTGGAGCAATGGAATGAAGTCCTCCACTTTAGGCTTGGTGAGACACAGAGGTAGCCTGAGATAATTATGTGGCAGAGTACCAATAAATGCTAGAGAGTTCAATCATCTTCTCAGTTGGTGTGTTAATGGAGATCATGGTTGACTTGGCATAGTTCACTCTGAGCCCTGTGTATTGAGCAAAGTGCAATAGGTGATTTTTGATATGTTGGACTTGTTTGTGATCAGCCTTGGCCACTAAGATAGTGTCATCTGCATATTGAATGATAGGATAATATGGGCAAGATGTGTGGATGAGAGGGGACTCAATCATGGAAGCATGACAGGCTTCATTGAAAATTGACTGAAGTAAATCAGCAGCAATCACAAATATCAGGGGTGACCGAGGGTCTCCTTGCCTCACACCGTTATTGCAGGGAAATTGTTTGCTAGGGACTCCATTGAGCAGGACAGATGAAAACCCAGAGCCATAAATCATTTTGATCCAGTGGATCCACTTGTCACCAAAACCCTTAGCTTGTAGGATTTCAACAATGGTGTCATGGTTCAACATGTCAAATGCTTTCTCAAAGTCCAATTTGAGAAGAATGATTTCCTTTTTGCTTTGCTGACATTGGTGTATATATTCATATGACCATGCTAGGAAATCTTGAATACATCTGTGATTCAGAAATCCATATTGGTTTTTGTGAACCATGCTGAGAATGAGCTTCTGAAGTCTATTTGCGAGCAGCTTGGTGATGATTTTGCGTGTACAATTCAGCAACGAAATAGGCCTGAAGTCTGCTGGTGTAGCTGCATGGTCCTTCTTTGGGATGAGAGTAATGTAGGAGTAGTTGATACTCTAAATGTTAACATGGCCTGAGTGGAAATCTGCGATCAGTTTATAAAATCAGGTGCAATAACATCCCAACAATGTTTCAGAAATGCAGCATTGAAGCCATCAGGGCCAGGAGATTTATCTGCAGCCATATGCTTGATGACATATTCAATCTCCTCCTTGGTAAAAAGAGCTTCTAATTCAGAAAGATCTTCACGAGGGTGGAGCAGCTAATGCAACAAAAGTGGGTTGGTTGGAACACTGGTGCCCAGTCTCGCCTTAAATGCCCTATATAGAATAGCAGCTTTATCCTGGTGATCCTGATGTTCATGACCTTGTTCATCTTTCAACATGGCAATACAATTATTCCTGAATTTAAGAGTAGCTTTGGCTTGAAAGTACTTGGTATTAGCTTCAACCACGTTGATTTTCCTGATTGTTGCTCTCTGCTTCTAATACTGCCTTTGATGGTCCAGTGTTATTTCTAGGTGCATCTTAAGGATATTTCTGCCATTGTTTTCTTCAGTAGTAAGCTCTTTTAATTCCTCAATAGTGTCCCAACATAAGATCATGAAGTTGGTGCTTTCAATAATCTTCTTTAGATCAGAGAGACCCTTTGCCAAAACCTTTAGTCCTTTTTCGAGTCTCTTAAATTTGGCTCCAATCACTTTTGCACTGTCTGTTTCTGCTATTGGTTGAGACCAAATGGAGCTAACTACATCTTTAAATTGATGGTGTTCAAGCCAGTAATTTTCAAATCTGAAGATGTTGGGTTTGGGGATGGAAGAGCCTATCTGGATCTTTATAGGCACATGATCAGAAGTGGTTTTAGCCAGGGGAAAAGCAAAGGTAGCAGGGTATTTAAGGGACCAGGCTTCAGATGTGAAACACCAATCTAGCTTCTCAAGTAATGGTGCATCCTGCATATTACTCCAAGTGGATCTTCTACCTTCGAGAGGAATCTCAATCAAGGCCTGCTTGTTTAGTGCTTCATTGAAAAGGAGCATGTCGTTGATGTTCCCCCCTCTTTGCTTCTATTGTGAGGATATCCGATGAAGTTGAAATCCCCCACAATTGACCAATTATCATCATCTGGTATTTGTAAGTTCTGGAACCAGTTAAGGAAGAGAATTCTTTCATTTGGTTGGCAAGGGCCATAAACATTAGTTAAGAACCAGGACTCCCCATTGTGGGTGGAGGTGAATTGGATGTATAGAGAGAACTCATTGACATGATAAATTTGACAACAGAAGAAATTTTCATTCCAAGCAACAAGAAGGCCTCCAGAGGCTCCAACAAAAGGGAGGAAAGCAAATTTAGAGATCCTTTTGGGGCAGAAGTTTCTGAGAAAAGTGTTGTTAAAACTTTCTTTCTTAGTTTCTTGAATGCAAAGTATGGAACATTGTGATTCCTCAATCTTATTGGCAATAGCAGGCCACTTCTTGGGGTCATTGATCCCTCTAATGTTCCAGTTAAGCACATTTCAATTTCTGCTCATGATGTGATTGGATAGAGGTACTTTCATAATGTAACATACTCCATAACTTGGAGGTGAGGCAACAGATCATAGGGAAGCAGATCTTAATAGAGATCATTACAGCAAAAGGCAGCTCAGTCCCGTTAAGTTCATTACAGAGCAGAAACATAAACATGTCCCATGATAACTTTCCGTTGCAGTACAGTGGCAAAATGCCCATGGCAAATGTTCTAACTACCACTAGTAAAGCTGGCTGGAGGTGTGATTCACTCTTTGCTTATGACCTTGCTTCCATGGCTTGCATCCCCTCCTGGGTTTCCTCCTTTAGCTTTCTTGGCCTTCTTAGTAATCACTGCCTCAGAAGTGTCCTTCTCAGAAACCTTGCAGAAAGAAGTGTTCAGGCTTTTAATAATTTTGGCAGGGATATTAGGTCGGAGAGCATGTCAAGCCAGACAATCTTTGTCTCTACAGATTTCTTTTTTAAAACCTTTGGGCAGTTTTTGAAGTCTACAGCTCCTCCTTACCTCAGTTTCAACCAGGGGAACTTTCTATTTTCTTTTCTTGTTGAGGTGGAGGGCGGATGTGGATGATGCAGACATAGCTTCAGCAGATGTGTTATCTGTAGGAGATAAGTTCTCCTGATCATGTGTCACCTAGAATCCAAGAGACAGAGAACATGCAAGAGATGTCTCATTAGGGAAAGTCTCAGGTACAACAAATGGAAGAGTGAGAGTGGTAGTAGACCCATGGGTAATGATTTCCCACACTGATGATGTGATAAACTTTTTGACCCAGTCAAATTTATCAAGTGATAGAAAAGTAACAGATAGAAAGTTGACCCAATCCACTGGTACCTGAATGATAGTCTTGTGTTATTCTTGGGGGCAAATTGGTCCTTCCACACTCTAGCCCCTTCCACTCCAAGGTGTTGTTCAATCAGTCACTGACTGCAAGATGTGATATCTGCAAGTACACCAGCTCTGCTTTGCACTTGAGCATTCTCCAGACCTGAAGTATGAGCTTGATTAGCAAATATAGGGAGAGGGAATCCAGGAGGTGCAGACATTTCAGATTCAGATCTAACACCTTCTTCAACATTTACTGGGTGAACACATTCATCAAGTGCAGGTGGGAGATCTTATGATGGTTGCACAACAGATAGAGTGTAGTTCAAATTTTCAGTAATGGTGGCTTCTGTTTCAGCAATAGTATACTCATTCGCAGCTGCAACTATAGGCCCCTAGATCTCATGTTGAGGAGAAGACTTATGAATTGTGTCAGGTACAACATCCTTGGCTCTGCTGTGCGAAAGGTCTTCTCCTATATCTTCCAATAACAATGCATCAGTAGGCAATTGTTCAACAAGAACAGGGACATGTGCTGCCAAAACTTCAAAGTGCATTGGATCCACCATTCTCTCCCCCACCTGGGAAGATTCCTGTGCAAGAATAGCATCCAGACTCGGATCAAAGAATGCCTAGGACACAGGTATGATGGGACCAACCTGGGCGTGTGGTACTGGCCCAAGATGTGCAGGACCAACATGGGCCAGTGGTTCTGGACCATGAGGAGCAGCCAACATGTTCAAATCTGGAAGAGCAGGTACATTTGGTGCCAATGGACCATTGGCAGATGCAGCAGAGTTGGCAGTGTTCTCTGATGGAACTTGGGAGAGGGTAATACTGCTATGATCATTGATGTGTAGGTCTTCTTCAAGGGGTTCAAAAATCTCACCCATATGAAGGAATTCACCAACTTCGATTTCCTGGTCCACTTCTTGTGGCATAGCCTAGTGGCCCCAGCCAAGCATCTCAGCTTGATCTTCATCTTCTGCTATGTCTCCATCAATCTCCATGTTCTGAGCTGCATTAAGATCAAGATTCGGAGCCAACTGAAGATTAAGCTGGGGATCATGGTGCTCATCATGCTCGTGCTGTTGCAAAGGTCCAAGAAAATGATTGTGTTGGTTGAGATGATAATTTGCTTGGGGGGGGAATAGGGTGTGAATTGCCATTTGGGTCAACGGGATCCTCATCTGGAGTGTCCAAACCGAGAATTTGCTGTCGCAGAATCACCACTGGGACCGAGAGGGATTCAGTATGGAAATCATAGCCCTCTCCAAATACAATACTGGCCGGAATGTCGCTGAGTTTTTCCACCCTCACTTTCACCATCAGATTTTCCCTAGTACTCCTGATTCTATCCCATTGGAGAAACTTGCCAAATTTACTGACCGCATTGCTCACTTCTTGTATGTTTCTCCTATTAAAAGGGTAACCACATAACAGAATCCATGCCTCTTTGTTATAACATGGACATCTGTGAACATGTGTGGACTATTGGAAACCAGAGAATCTCTATCAAATATGCTATTCAGTTCAACATATGCTTGGCGGAGAGGACACGACTCAATCTCAGAAAACCCCAACTGTCTGTCAGCAAGAAAATCAGCGAGTACCTCTCTGATGGTCTGGAATGCTATCGGAATATCAGGCATCGGGACAATAGTAACAATTGGCCATTCTTCGTGTGTTGCCGGCACAGCGTCGGTGATGACCCGGATCCTAGCATGGCGCCCATCAACTTCCACACTCTGGTGATTTGGTGGAAGAAATGGGGCGGGATTGAAGGGGAACGAGGCCATGGTCGTTGGATCGGGGGTTGGGGTTGCAGAAGCGTTAGATGGTTGCCACCGGCGAGGGTCAAGTGGAATTGTAGCTAGGCGCAGTCGATGGGCAATGGAGTTTTGGGAAGTGCAAAGAATGAGGCTGCCACCCCGGAGAGACAGAGGAAGGGCATTAACTGGGTTGGTTTGGTTGGTCGGTTGACTAGACGCTCGTGTAGTCTCAGTCGCGGGAACACTGGCGACTTGCCTCGGAATTGCATACGCCGGGACTGGGCTTGAGCTCCTTTCATTGTGGTTTGTGGGCCTATTGAGCGTGAAGCAGTCTTTGGCGATATGGCCCCATCTCTTGCAGGCCCTGCATTTGATTCTATTGTGGCAATTGGGTTGTGCATGGCTCGTCATGAGACAACACACACAGAACTCCTCGGATGGGCCTTTTTGAATATGCGAGGATCCCGCCTGATTGGAGTGCATAGAATTATGAATTGCATTAATACCATGAGTAATGTTGCCCTGCAATTGCATGGAGTTTTAATTGTTGCTAGTGGATCTGACAGATCTAGGATTGGATTGAGCCTGATCATGGTAGGACGCTGGTGATCTAAGGGCTTGAAGGTATGATTTGTGGGGATGATCTCTGAATATGTGATTCCAAGCATCCTCTTTTTCTTGGAGATACTGATCTAGTTCCCAGGAAGAGTTGGTTCCCCCATTACCCCAAAGCAAAAAATTGACATTAAGGAGAGGTAGAGTGATGTTACCACCCTTGATGATAGAGAAACCCACTTCTTTGGATGAGACAGAGAACTAGAATGACCAGTTTTGGAGCAATTTGACTTTGAAAAGGGAGGCACGACCACCAAAACATGAGAGAAGTATGGTGCTTACAGATTCTTCCGTAAGCCTAATCCTGGATCTGGTGAACTCAGCAAGAAGGAGAGATTCCTCCATATCCTTACCTTCCTCATAGTGATAGGGACTCCCCATTTCCTCCATACTTCCGCTGCGAAATCTTGGCCGACGTCAAAGTTGAGGTCGGCGAGAGCCATGGGTGGATTTGATGGAGGTCGGAGATGCGTGTGTGGTCGTGGACGCCGGAGTAGCGGTCGGCGATGATGGTGGCCGCCGAGGTCGGAGTGGCCAGCAGCGCTAGGAGTGGAGGGCATTAGGGGTCTATTCAAGTGAGATCATGATGACCCACAAGTGTAGGGGATCACAACAGCTTTCGAGGGTAGAGTATTCAGCCCAAATTTATTGATTCAACACAAGGGGAGCCAAAGAATATTCTTGAGTATTAGCAGTTGAGTTGTCAATTCAACCAGAGCTGGATAACTTAGTATCTGCAGCAAGGTATTTAGTAGCAAAGTAGTATGATAGTAATGGTAACAGTGGTAAAAGGTAAAAATAGTAATAGCAATATTTTTGGTATTTTGTAGTAATGGTAACAGTAGCAACGGAAAAGTAAATAAGCGAAGCACAATATATGAAAAGCTCGTAGGTAATGGATCAGTGATGGATAATTATGTCGGATGCGATTCCTCATGTAATAGCTATAACATAGGGTGACACATAACTAGCTCCAATTCATCAATGTGATGTAGGCATGTATTCCGAATATAGTCATACGTGCTTATTTAAAAGAACTTGCATGACATCTTTTGTCCTACCCTCCCGTGGCAGCGGGGTCCTAGTGGAAACTAAGGGATATTAAGGCCTCCTTTTAATAGAGAACCGGACCAAAGCATTAACACATAGTGATTACATGAACTCCTCAAACTATAGTCATCACCAAGAAGTATCCCGATTATTGTCACTTCGGGGTTGTTGGATCATAACACATAATAGGTGACTATAGACTTGCAAGATAGGATCAAGAACACACATATATTCATGAAAACATAATAGGTTCAGATCTGAAATCATGGCACTCAGGCCCTAGTGACAAGCATTAAGCATAGCAAAGTCATAGCAACATCAATCTCAGAACATAGTGGATACTAGGGATCAAACCCTAACAAAACTAACTCGATTACATGATAAATCTCATCCAACCCATCACCGTCCAGCAAGCCTACAATGGAATTACTCATGCACGGCGGTGAGCATCATGATATTGGTGATGGAGGATGGTTGATGATGATCACGGCGACGAATCCCCCTCTCCGAAGCCCCGAACGGACTCCAGATCAGCCCTCCCGAGAGAGATTAGGGATTGGCAGCGGCTCCATATCGTAAAACGCGATGAAACTTTCTCTCTGATTTTTTTCTCCGCGAGACAGAATATATGGAGTTGGAGTTGAGGTCGGCGGAGCCTCAGGGGGCCCACGAGACAGGGGGGCGCACCCCCCACCCTCGTGGACAGGGTGTGGCCCCCCTGGTCTTCATCTTTTGCGAGGATTTTTTATATTTTCTGAAGCTTGTCTCCGAGGATTTTCAGGTCATTCCGACAACTTTTGTTTTCTACACATGAAACAACATCATGGTAATTCTGCTGAAAACAGCGTCAGTCCGGTTAGTTTCATTCAAATCGTGCAAGTTAGAGTCCAAAACAAGGGCAAAAGTGTTTGGAAAAGTAGATACGTTGGAGACGTATCAACTCCCCCAAACTTAAACCTTTGCTTGTCCTCAAGCAATTCAGTTGATAAACTGAAAGTGATAAAGAAAAACTTTTACAAAGTCTATTTGCTCTTGTTGTTGTAAACATGCAAAGCCATCATTCAGGTTTCAACAATATTATAAACTAACCATACTCACAATAACACTCAGGTCTCACAATTACTCATATCAATGGCATAATCAGCTAGCGAGCGATAATGATAAAACTCGGATGACAACACTTTCTCAAAACAATCATAACATGATATAACAAAATGGTACCTCGCTAGCCCTTTCTGAGACCGCAAAACATAAATGCAGAGCACCTTTAAAGATCAAGGACTGACTAAACATTGTAATTCATGGTAAAAGAGATCCAGTCAAGTCATACCCAATATAAACCAATAATAATGAATGCAAATGACAGTGTGCTCTCCAGCGGGTGCTTTTTAATAAGAAGGTGATGACTCAACATAAAAGTAAATAGATAGGCCCTTCGCAGAGGGAAGCAGGGATTTGTATAGGTGCCAGAGCTCGATTTTAAAATAGAGATTGAATAACATTTTGAGCGGCATACTTTTGCTATCAACGCAACAACTATGAGATGGATGTATCTTCCATACTACATGCATTATTGTTGGAAATATGCCCTAGAGGCAATAATAAAATGATTATTATTATATTTCCTTGTTCATGATAATTGTCTGTTATTCATGCTATAATTGTGTTATCCGGAAATCGTAATAAATGTGTGAATACATAGACCACAACATGTCCCTAGTAAGCCTCTAGTTGACTAGCTCGTTGATCAATAGATAGGCATGGTTTCCTGACTATGGATATTGGATGTCATTGATAATGGGATCACATCATTAGGAGAATGATGTGATGGACAAGACCCAATCCTAAGCATAGCACAAGATCGTGTAGTTCGTTTGCTAGAGCTTTTCCAATGTCAAGTATCTTTTCCTTAGACCATGAGATCGTGTAACTCCCGGATACCGTAGGAGTGCTTTGGGTGTACCAAACGTCACAACGTAACTGGGTGACTATAAAGGTATACTACGGGTATCCCCGAAAGTATCTGTTGGGTTGACCCGGATCGAGACTGGGATTTGTCACTCCGTATGACAGAGAGGTATCTCTGGGCCCACTCGGTAATGCATCATCATAATGAGCTCAATGTGACCAAGTGTTTGGTCACGGGATCATGCATTACAGTACGAGTAAAGTGACTTGCTGGTAACGAGATTGAACGAGGTATGGGGATACCGACGATCGAATCTCAGGCAAGTAATGTACCGATTGACAAAGGGAATTGTATACGGGGTTACTCGAATCCTTGACATCGTGGTTCATCCGATGAGATCATCGTGGAACATGTGGGAGCCAACATCACTACTAGGGAAAACCTTATACACAGAATGTTACCACTAGTGTTGTACAAAATCAAACGCTACTGCTACTTAGTAGCAGCACGCGTAAATAAACCGCGCTACTGCTATGACTTTAGCAGTAGCGCGTACAAGCGAAATGCGCTGCTGCTATGTTTGAACTGGGCGCACATGGCTAGCCCATACTAGCAGTAGTGCGTATACTAGTCCAACGCTACTGCTACTGTCCTTAGCTGTACCGCGCTTACGTGTAAGGCGCTACTGCTAACGGAAATAAAATAAAGTGAAAAACAAGTAGAAAAGTAAATGAAAATGAAAGAAATAGAAAAAGGAGAAAGGAAAAAATAAGATGTAAAGAAAAATAAAAGAAAAAAAGGGAAAAAGGAGAAAGGAATAGCAGTAGCGGGTTTCAGGAAACGCGCTGTAGCTAACTTAGCTATAGCGCGTTTCAGAAACGTGCTACCGTTACGTTTCACTTAAACAGCGGTTCCCCCCGCCCCCCGGCCACCACACTTCTTCCCCAAATCCCTCGCCCTCGCCGCCGTCTCCCCAATTCGACGTCGCCCCACTTCGCCGCTGTCTCCTGCCGGCGTGGACGCCTGCAACCTCACCGTCCCCCCGAGGCCGCCATTATCCTCACCGCCGCCGCCCGAGGCCGCCCTCGGCCTCACTGCCACCGCTCGAGGCCGCCCTCAACGTCACCGTCGGCGGCCTCCACCTCACCGCCGCCCGAGCCCTCCCTGTCCGCCCCTGCCTCCGTCAGCGAGCACCTCCCCGCCATCGTCTCTCCACTCTCTATAAGTCCCCCACCCCTCCCCCCGACTCCTCTCTCTCTGTATTTTAGAGAAAAAATTAGTAGAGCAAAAGTTTGTTTATAGCAAAAAATTTAGTTTAGAGCAAAGGATGTTAAGTAGTAGATGTTAGAGCAAAAATTAGTTTAGAGCAAAAAATTTGGTTTACAACAAAAGTTAGTTAGCGCAGTAGGGTTTAATTAGGGTAGATGCTGCTTGTATAGTATATAGTGATACTAGTAGATGTTAATTAGGTTAGGGCAATAGTGGTACTAGTAGATGTTAATTAGATGTTCTTCAGTTAGGGCACTAGAGTTTTGCTAGGTTAATTAGGTTAGTAGTGCTGCTAGTAGTAGTGGTACAGTAGGTTAATTAGGTGATGTTAAATGAATAACCTAAATGAATGAAATTAGTAGTTAACTAAATTTTTTTTCCTTTCATCATTACAGAGCACTAAAGTTAACTGAATTTTGTTCTATTAGTAGTTAAATGAATTTTCTTCTACACTTTGTTTTTGAATTAGCTTGTGAAATTTGGACATGTGGTTGCTCGTGTATATTTGGACATGTGTTGCGGTGTCGAAGAGGGATATTTGAACATTGTTTCCAGGGAATGATGCTGAGTGGCATATGTTTTGCCGGAATGTTGATTCATTTCTGTTCCGGAAAATTTCAGGTTCTCGATTTTTCCACCTTTTAGCATAGGTCATGCTGAAATTTTCCGTGAATTTCGGCATGACTTGTGCTGCAAACTAGGACATATCGAGTGCCCGGGATTTGCCGCACCAGGAAGGAGTCAACATTCCTGCAAAACAATAGGACTTTTTATGTCATTATTCATTTTATCCGGTCTAGAATTAATTGACTAGATTTAGTCATAGGAAACATGGCTAGCAACGATGAAGGATAGGGTTCTGGTGATTGCGTCGACGTCTACCGGGCGGCAGATGAATTTTTTAGCCTTACCGACGATCAACCGATGTTGTTGCTGGGCCCACCGGTGGCATCGGGGACTGAGACCGACACGCAGACCGGTGCTGAGACTGAGACCGGCGCTGAGACTCAGACCGGCATCGAGACCGGCGCTGAGACTGAGACCGGTGCTGCCTCGGGGAGCGGAGCCGGTGTAGAATCGAAAGCAAAGAGGCAACGACTTCCTAACAAACTCAGGACTACTAGATTGGTGGTCACGGAGGTGGACGATGGCATTTTTGAGCCAAAGGCGCCCGAGGAAGCGCGTCGATGCTACGACAATCAAATAGGCTGCATCATACGGACAACCGTCACCATCAACGATGAGAAACTACAGAAGATAGAAAACATGAGGAGCTCCCTCCTAAAGAAGTTTCACCAGATATTCTTGTTCCCGGGCCGGAATGAGAAGGATTATGAAGATCCAGACAAGGACCCGGCAATGAAGAAGATAAACAAACACGCCATGACCAAGTTTAGCGACGCGTTGGCCGCCTGGAAAACTCGAGTGAAAGCAAGGATCATCGACAAGAAGGAACCCTACTCCGAGATTGTAAAGGATAATCCACAATCACGGAAGAGCAGTTTCAAATATTCAAGGAGGCTTGCGAGGCTGAAGCTGCCAAAAACAAGTCTAAGTACATGAAGGGGCTTCAAGAGAGGAACATTGGGAGCCACCACCTCGGAAGCCGTGGTTACGGCGGAAAGAGGTCCAAATGGGCCAAGGAGGACACGGAAGCCACGAGTCTGGGCATCCCAGACCCGTTGGCGGATTTCACCGTCCCGCGGGAGCGTGACGTCCTGAGGGCCCTGCACCGTTGGGAACCAGTGAAGAAGGTTTACGAGACAACACCGGTCATTACGGAGTTCATGAAACTGCTGGTAATTTTAGTTTCTGGTCAATTTTACTGCACACGTTAGTCATATTTGTAAACGATCCTTGTGCCTTTTGCAGAGAGAGCAGCACTGGATTGCGGCCGAAAGGGACTCGCCGTCTGAGGCATTGGTGAGGCCCAAGTGGGACACTCCATTCAACCGGGCGTTGAACATATTGAAACGACAACCGGTGGATACTCGATCATCGTATGTACGTGTGCATGGTGTCGGAGATGGTGCCACGTGGAAGAAGTACTACCGTGAGACCACGGAGGAGAGAAAGGAAAGACGGAGGTTAACTGAAGAAAACATCGACAAGAAGGTTGAGATTGCGGTTGAGAAGAAATCATCTCAGACAGTCGCAATAGCGGTATCTTCCGCAAAACAGGTGGTTGCAGATTTGTCTACTTCCTTGGTGACGGGTGTTTTCACTTGGACAAGGCAAAATCCAGAAAAAATGCAGAGGACTTTCCCCTTGCCGACTTCTTGGGAGCACCTGCTCCCGCACCGGGTCCCGCACCGGACGTGCTCGGCGGTGCTTCGTCTTTGGCTGAGCTCGGCGCCCTCACGGTATCTGTTACACCGGCCCCCTTTAATATAAATGTATAATCTCCCGTTTTCGTTGCCTTTCGGATGTCTCACGTCGCAGACTTTTTTTTGCAGGCCAACGAAACCCCGTGCACCATATTGTACACCATCGGCGACCAGAAGGTGGACGTGGGGAAGGCGACGATAGTGGAGCCGAAGGAACCATTGTTCTACAGCCGACCGATCCCCCCGAACGTCTTCAAGGTTTCCGTGGCCAATGTTGAACCGGGCCACGAGAATTTGCCTCATCCAATACAACTAGTGGATGACGAGGAGACACTACGGCGGCTTGGTGATTGTTGCAATGGGTGGGTCCTGTTGTGGCCAAAGAGTCTGCTTCGTCTGGAGGCGGTCGGGAGCACACCCACGAGCACGCAGCCTCAGCAAGGTATGAACATCAACACCCCACCTACCCAATTAGCGTCAGGTGTCGGGTTGGGTGATAGCGGACGGGGTAAGGAGGAGGCTCCATTAGTCACTGATGACGTCGCCATGGATGAGGATGAGGACGACGGTGGCGCTGAACAGTATGTCTATACTGGCGCCTCCTCAGGGTTTGAGCGTCATGAGTCGGTGCCTGAATTGCCGTCTCAACGTATTATGGACGACTGAGGGAGTCCTGGATTAGGGGGTGTCCGGATGGCCGGACTATGACCTTTGGCCGGACTCCTGGACTATGAAGATACAGCATTGAAGACTTCGTCCCGTGTCTAGATAGGACTTTCCTTGGCATGGAAGGCAAGCTTGGCGATACGATATGTAGATCTCCTCCCATTGTAACTGACTCTGTGTAACCCTAACCCTCTCTGGTGTCTATATAAACCGAAGAGTTTTAGTCCGTAGGACTGCCGTGTACTAGATTAGGGGTACCCTAGTACCCCGAACTTGTGCACGGGCAGTTGCAGCACCCCGCGGCAAAGGCTTGCCGGGTGATCGTCAAGATCCCCCCCCCCCCAAGGTTCCCTTGGAGCCATCCAAGAACAAAGTATTTAGGCTAAGGAAACAAGACCCCGGCAAGAGGAGCTTGTCGGGAAGGCCAACCAAGACACTCCAATGAACTTGCCGCAACGCGCCACGCGCTCCAGCAAGGCAACAAGGCCCCGGCAAGAGGAGCTTGCTGGGAAGACAAACCAAGGTACCTCGAAGCCCGGTGAGCGACAAGCTTCCGAACCCGACAAGATAACAACAGCGGCAAGGTGCTTGCCGCGGCAGGCGGCCACTCTGCGTCCATGCTCCAGCACATCCACCAACGTGTCGCTCTGAGGGCCTCTCCGGACGTGCGTGGCGGGAGGCTGTGCAGCCAGCGGTGCGCAGTGGCATGCGAAGCTGACAAGATCGCCATCGTGGCGAACGGTGGCGCCCCTAACGGTCCTTTTCTGCACTGTTCGGGCGACTCAGACAGGCATTTAATGCCCTTGTCCCCTGCCATCAGGGTTAGGTAGGGTGCACTGTACAAGCAACTGTATCAACTACCTCGCTTTTTACGTTTTTACCCTCCTCTGCGTTGCCACCTGTCGGTGACCCCTTTAGCGTATAAAAGGAGGCCCATGCGCAACGTAGAGGGGGTTCGGCTCAGAGGTTCGAAGCCTCAGACAGTTTGCATCGATCCATCCGTAGCCCAGAGAACATCACACTCTCGTTTTGGAGAGCAAGAACACCAGATAATACAACCAGACAAGCAGCAGTAGGAGTGTTATCTCTCCGGAGAGCTCCGAAGCTGGGTAAACTGCTCGTGTGCTTCGCCTCGATCCGCTCTTCGTGCGATCTCCGCCCCCCGCCGAACCGAAAGGGGCCCGGTCCGCCGGCCCCATAGGTGTTCGAGGATCAGTTTCCCCGACATCTTTGGCGCGCCAGGTAGGGGGTGTCGAGATTGTGTGAACCTGATCCGGCGTTCACACGAGCTAGATCCTTATTCCCTTCATCAACATGCCACCGAAGAAGAAGACTTTGGCGGTAGCCGCTCCGTCCACGTCGTCTCCGCCACCGTTGGAGCAAACGGGTGGTGGAATGGACGCCGGCGGAAGAACAGCCATCGATGAGGGTGCTCACAGTGCTGCCATGTCCAAGGACAAGGCTGCACAAACCTCGGCGACTGTACATGTTCCGCGCCACTCTCAGGAGGCGCAAGATCAGCATCACCATGGCGCTCGCAGCACCATGCGCATGTTAGACCAAGGCCAAGCTGGTGGATCTCGGGGCGCTCAAGACCAGCATGCACGCCAGTATGCTGGCACGAGCAGGGCACGGTCGCCTGGGCGGGATACTGCTCCTTCTAACATAGTTAGAAGTTCGAGCACGTCCCGCTCCTCACGCCGTCCGCCACTGCCACCCACCACCCCAGCAGAAGCTTTGGCGCGAGCTCAACTTCTCCTAGATTACCCTCCAACGTCGGACAAGATCGACGAATGGAGGGCCACCATCCAGAGTCTCATCGGCTACGCCAACAGCGACACTCCACGGCGGCCGAGCGCGTCGCCGCCACCGCAGGACCGCCGGACGCGAGCCGGTGGCGACGAAACGGGCGGAGGTGCAACTACCATGCAATCACCACCCCGAAGGCCAAGATCGCCGACTCGTCGGATCCACCTCGACAGCGACTCCACTACATTGTCGGATCCACGAGCTCGTCGCGATCAGCGCCAAGTTCTTCATGATCGACAACAAGAAGACGCTCAAACTCGCATCGAGCGCCGAAGAGAAGCGCGACGTCAATCCGACAAGCGCGCTGGGCCCTCTGTTGACATGCATGCGCCAGGGGAACCAGACGATCTGCCGTATGCGGTAGGTTGTCCTGCGTTCACTCGTGAGCTGCGGCAAGTCCAGTGGCCCAGTACAAAGAACTTCAAGCCAGACGTACCGGAGAAGTACAACGACAAGACGCACCCGTCAGAGTTCCTCAGCATTTACACTATTGTCGTGCAAGCTGCCGGGGGACGAGATGACAAGATCCTTGCCAACTACTTCCCGCTGGTGCTCAAGCCCAACGTCAGATCCTGGCTCATGCACTTGCCAGACAACTCCATATCCTCTTGGGCTGATCTGTGCCATCAGTTTGTCGGCGCCTTTACTGGCAGACACAAGCCTCATGGCCAGGAGAGTGATCTTCATTTGCTCGCCAAGAAGGAAGGAGAGCCCCTGCGCAAGTACATTCAGAGATTCAGTAGCGTGCAGCACAACATCCCAGACGTCCACCCTGCCGCGGTGATCAGCGCGTTCCATCAGAACGTGCGGAACCGCAGGATGCGGGAAGAAATGGCTATGTGCAAGATCAGGGACGTTAGTGAGTTATATGCACTGGCCGACAAGTGCGCGCGTGCTGAGGAAGGGAGGAGACTCCCCGGAGAAAATATAGGAGCAGGAGAATCTGACAGTGAAGATGCTGCCCCGACAAGGAAAAACCGGCGACGGAACAACAAAAGGAGGAAAGGCAAAGAAGTGCTAGTTGTTGAGCAGTCCGGCAACGGTGGCGGCGCCAAGGAAGCCAAAGCTGGTGACTCCGGCAAGGAGGTTGCCGCGGAGGTGGCGGTCGCCGACAAGCAGGATGACACCAACAAGCAGTATTGCAAGATTCACCGCACCAAGGGCCATGATCTTCAGAACTGCAAGAGAGTCGAGCAGCTTGTTGAGCAACAGAAAGCTGAATACGAGCGGCGCGACAAGGAGAAAGCCAAGGAAGGAGCTGGTGGATCCGGCAAGAAACGTCCCGGCCGAGGGGGACGCCGCGGCAAGGCCAAGCAGCGGCAAGGTGACAGACCTCCTCGCGGCTGCGACAAGGATGAAGATGACGGCGACGATGAGGATATGGATGATGAGGAGACTGATGAGCAGGAGTTCTAGAAAGCCACAGAGGTCCTGTGCGTTGACGGTGGTGCTTCTCTGCATGCCTCGCACCGCCAGCTCAAGCAGTGGATGCGGGAGGTTAATGCAGCAGAACCACCCGTCGAGTCACGCAATCCTCTGAAATGGTCCAGCACGCCTATCATCTTTGATATTGAGGACCATCCAGATCGCATAACTGCGGTCGGGTGCTTGCCGATGTTGGTTTCACCAACAATCCGCAACCTCAAGGTCACTAAGATGCTAGTTGACGGCGGGGCCGGCTTGAATCTGATCTCCTCCGCAGTGCTCCAGAAGCTCCAGATCCCTGACAGCGAGCTCGAAGAGACCGACACATTTCAAGGAATCAACCCGGGAAGGAGCAAGCCAAAGGGAAAGATCACGTTGCCGGTAACATTTGGCAGTGAGCTGAACTTCAGGACTGAGAGGGTCACGTTTGACGTTGCCGACATTCCATTACCTTACAATGGAATCCTTGGCCGTCCGGCACTCGCCAAGTTCATGGCAGCCTCTTACTATGCGTACAACGTACTGAAAATGCCAGGCCCAATAAGTGTCATCTCTGTCCTTGGCGACAAGAAGGATGCTCTTATCTATGCCGACAAGATCTACCGAGAAGCAGCAGCCACCGCAGAACGAAGGACACTTGTCGCTGAAGCTCCCGGGGGGAAGAAGAAGACCAAGTCCGGCAAGAGCTCTGATGCCCACTCCGGCAAGCGCACCTCTTCGAAGTGCTACGCTACCGTCGAGGGTGCACCATCGAGCTCCACCAGCAAGTGCAAGAAGGCGATGGCAGCTCCACCTGCGACTAAGAAGGTGTCCGCCAAAGAGGATGGCACTGGTGGTACCTTCACCATCAGCGCCACTCTTGACCCCAAATAGGAAAGCGCGCTCGTTGCTTTCCTGCGAGCGAATGTCGACGTGTTTGCGTGGCAACCGTCTGATATCCCCGGTGTTCCCAGGAAAGTGATTGAGCACCACCTTGCCGTCTGTCCTCATGCGTGGCCCGTCAAGCAGAGAGTCAGGAAGCAGGCAGTAGAGCGCCAAGAATTCATCGCAGAAGAAATCAAAAAGTTGGAAGCAGCAGGCCTTGTCAGAGGAGTACTCCATCCCACGTGGTTGGCCAATCCTGTTGTTGTGCGCAAGGCTAACGGGAAATGGAGACTTTGTATTGACTTCACTGATGTTAATAAAGCTTGTCCCAAAGACCCATTTCCCTTGCCGCGTATTGACTATATTGTTGACTCCACAGCTGGATATGATTTGCTTTCATTTCTTGATGCATACTCAGGATATCATCAGATCTTCATGGCCGAAGAGGATGAAGAGAAAACCGCATTTATCACCCCGTGTGGCACATACTGCTTCGTACGGATGCCTTTCGGTTTGAAGAATGCTGGTTCAACATTCGCAAGGGTAGTTCACCATGCTTTTGAGCCACAAATACACAGAAATGTGGAAGCTTACATGGATGACATAGTGGTCAAGAGCAAGGACAAAGTGACCTTGATTCAAGATTTAGATGAGACATTTGTAAACCTGCGCAAGATCAACCTCAAGCTTAACCCCGAGAAGTGCGTGTTTGGAGTCCCTTCCGGCAAACTTCTCGGGTTCTTCGTGTCTCAGCGGGGAATTGAAGCCAATTCCGACAAGATCAAAGCCATCGAGCAGATCAAAGCACCAAAGCGCGTCAAGGATGTACGAAGGCTTGCCGGTTGCGTGGCCGCTCTCAGCAGGTTTATCTCTAGATCTGCTGAGCGCGCCCTGCCATTTTTCAAAATTTTGAAAAAGGCAGGTCCAATGAAATGGACTCCGGAAGCGGAGGCTGCGCTGCAGGACTTGAAGAGATACCTGTCCTCCACTCCAACACTTGTCGCACCTAAGCCGCAAGAGAAGTTGCTGCTGTATATAGCAGCAACCAATCAAGTGGTTAGTGATGCGTTAGTGGCGGAGAGGGAGGCGGATGATGAGCCAGCAACCATGGCAGATCCATCCAGCGACAAGCAGGGAGCTTCACCGACAAGCTCTGGTCCCGACAAACATAGGTTTGCGCGGGAGCATGATGAGATGCCAAGGAGAATGGTGCAGCGCCCAGTTTACTTTGTTAGTTCCCTTCTGCAGGGGCTAGATCAAGGTACTCTGGTGTGCAGAAGTTGCTTTTCGGCCTCCTCATGGCCTCGAGAAAGCTGCGCCATTACTTCCAAGCACATGAGATCACAGTCGTCACTCGCTTTCCGCTGAAGAGGATACTGCAAAATCCAGAAGCAACAGGCATGATTGTCGAGTGGGCGCTGGAACTGTCAAGCTTTGGCCTCAAGTTTGAGAGCACCTCAACTATCCAAAGCAGAGCATTGGCAGAGTTCATAGCAGATTGGACGCCAACCCCAGATGAAGAAATTCCAGAAACGAGCATCCCCGTCAAAGAGGCAAGCAAAGAGTGGCTGATGTACTTTGATGGTGCCTTCTCGCTGCAAGGCGCCGGCGCAGGTGTGCTGCTTGTCGCACCCACCGGAGAGCACCTCAAGTACGTAGTCCAGATGCACTTTCCCAAAGAGCAAGCAACCAACAATACTGCAGAGTATGAAGGATTGCTTGCCGGTCTCAGAATCGCAGCAGACCTTGGGATTAAGAAGCTCATTGTCAGGGGTGACTCACAGCTTGTCGTCCGACAAGTGAACAAGAACTACCAGAGTCCGTTGATGGAAGCGTATGTCGATGAAGTGAGGAAGCTAGAGGAGCACTTTGACGGCCTACAAATGGAGCATATCCCAAGAGCTCAGAATGATATTGCCGATGGCCTGTCAAAGTGCGCTGCACTAAAGTTACCTGTGGAACCAGGGATCTTTGTGCTTAAGTTGACTCAACCATCCGTAACACCATCAACCGGACAAAGCAAAAAGAGGAAGTTGGTTTCTGGTGACTACTTTCCGGCAGAGCTCCCCGAAGCCGCCGCCAAGAAAGTCCCCAAGATCAACACCACAGATGCTGAGGGGCAGTCTGCTCCGGCAAGCCTTATGGTTTGTTCCGTTGAAGCAGACGCTCCCGACAAGCTTTGCTCCGGCAATCTTGCCGGGGAACATCAAGCTCCGGCAGAGCCGCAAGTCCTTGCCGTAGAAGCAGATGTTCCTGCAGCAGCAGATGTGCCTTTAGTCCTTGTTGTCGAGCCACAGGCTCCAGCATGGGCACAGCAGATTGTCCGTTTTCTTCAGACAGGAGAACTTCCCGAAGAGCAAGAAGAAGCGGAAAGAGTAGCCCGGCAGTCAAGTATGTACCAGTTTGTCGATAGCATACTGTACAGAAGAAGACTCAACGGTGTGAAATTGAAGTGTATTCGCCGGGAAGATGGACAAAAGCTGTTGGCAGAGATACATGGAGGCATATGTGGCCACCACATAGGCGCAAGAGCACTTGCCGGCAAAGCTTTCCGGCAAGGTTTCTTTTGGCCGACAGCCCTCCAGGATGCAACTGCACAAGTAACCAAGTGTGAAGCGTGCCAGTTCCACTCCAAACAGATACATCAGCCAGCTCAAGCTCTCCAGACGATCCCTTTATCCTGGCCATTTTCGGTCTGGGGGCTCGATATTCTCGGCCCCTTCCCCCGAGCTGTCGAGGGCTTTGAGTGCTTGTACGTCGCAATCGACAAGTTCACGAAGTGGCCGGAAGTGCAGCCAGTGAGGAAGGTGACAGCACAGTCAGCAGTCAAGTTCTTCAGGTCGATTGTTTGCCGTTTCTGGATTCCCAACAGGATCATCACCGACAACGGCACGCAATTCACGAGCCGCACCTTCATGCAGAACGTCCAAGACCTTGGCGCCAAGGTCTGCTTCGCTTCTGTTGCTCATCCGAGAAGCAACGGTCAAGCAGAGAGGGCAAATGCTGAAGTGCTGCGCGGGCTCAAGACCAGAACTTTCGACAGGCTGCAAAGGTGCGGAAGGAACTGGATCGAGGAGCTGCCGGTGGTTCTTTGGTCGATCAGAACGACGCCAAATCGAGCCACTGGCCAGACACCTTTCGCTCTAGTCTATGGAGCAGAGGCAGTTCTCCCCACGGAACTCGTATACGGATCACCTCGAGTGCTCGCTGATGATGAGCTTGAGCAAGAACAGTTGCGGCAAGACAACGCGCTGCTCCTTGAGGAAGATCGTCTTCAGGCTGCTGTACGAGCTGCTCGATACCAGCAAGCTTTGCGCCGCTATCATAGCCGCAAAGTTAAAGCCAGAAGCTTCGAGGAAGGCGACCTTGTTCTTCGGCGCGTTCAATCCGCCAAGAATTCCAACAAGTTGACGCCGAAGTGGGAAGGCCCTTATCGGGTGAGACAAGTCACAAGGCCTGGCACTGTCCGCCTTGAGACCGAAGATGGCATTCCAGTGAGCAACTCCTGGAACATAGAACATCTTCGTAAGTTTTTCCCATAAGGCGCGGTTGCCGGAACCCGTTCCGGCAACCACCTTTTGTACAAGTCTTGCCGCTGTTGCATGTAATCCTTTGTACAAAGCCGGGCGCAGATCCCGTGCATAAGTAAAAACCCATGTGCTCCGCACAGCTTGTCCATTTCATGCGTTAAGTTCCTTTCTTGCATGTGATTATCTGACACTTTGTGCAGCACTTACATCCGGTAAGCACTAACGAGCCGAAGAGCTCCATTATTATTATTTTCTCTTCTTTCTTTTTCTTTCAACGGAAAAGAAGGTCCTCTCGCACACAAGTTTGCCGGGGGGGGGAAGAAGAAGATTGTGGTATGGGCCAGGCGTCGTTCAAACAAGGACATGCCTTATCGGGAAGCAAATAACAGAAAAGCTAAGTTGCCAAAGTTTGAGCAATCACTTTTTCAATTTTTGAGTTATCTTCCTCGAACGACCCTGCTTTGTATGGAAAACCTGTGCGCGGAGGAACCAACTCGTGGCTAGTTGTGCCCTTACTTTGTTTCGAGTTCGCTCAACAGCTTAAGCATGCAGCATCTAGTCAGGACAAGGTTTCTTGTCGGAAGCAGCGCCGCCAGCAGGCTGCTGAAGTTCCGCACTCAGCGCTCGCGGCTCGGGCGCCTGCGCCGACAACTTCCCTAGAAGCGTAGGGTGAAAACATACAAAGGGAGGAATCTAGTAGAGGAAATAACATTGCAATTGATAGACAGAAATAAAGTTATATTACAAAGATAACTTGTCGCAGCTCTAATAGACTGTTTTCATGACATGACTAGCAGCGACAAGGGAAAAGAATAAATGGGCGGCCTAGTCTACGCGCCCGCCCTCGACTCGCTTGATCTCGCTCACCTTGTCCACAATGGGTGCGACAAGGGCCTTGAGTGCGTCCAGGTCGGCGTCAGGCGGCAAGGATCAGAGGACGTTGGTGAAGCTGAGGCCTGGGTTGAGGAAGGCCACCTTCATCAGCACCTCCTGGAGAACCCCAGCGCAGATTTTACGCGACTCATCAGCCATCTGCTTTGGGATCCTCTCCCGGAGCCGCTGGAGTGCCGTCGCCACGCCCTTGAAGAATAGACTGAGCTTGGCGCTGGGTTGAAGGCTCTCCTCGGAAGGATACCCAAAGTCCTCCATCCCCAGCTGCGCCAGCTCCTCGTTGATGACGGCGGCAGTGTTCACCAGGCCCTCGGTCCAGTGCTCCACCGTGTCTCTGAAGGAGTTCTGGGTGACTGCAATGCTCTCCAGCAGCGCCGCGTCAGCCTTGACCTTGTCCGCCAAGGTCTTCTCCCGCTCCTTGGCGGCCTCCAGCGTCTGCGTCAGCGTGGCCAGCTTCAGCTCCAGGTCCGCTTTGGAATCCTTGGCGGCGCTGAGCTCCTTGCCCCTCTCAGCGAGAAGGCCTTGCAGCTCACCATGGGCGGCAGCATCCTTCTCGCGCTCACGCTTGAGCGCGGCAAGCTCCTCGCCACTCTTCCCAATTTTGGCCTCCAGCCGCGCCACCTTCTCCTCTAGTTCCCTCTTGGCGGCCTCTGCAGTTGCCGCGGCATCCTTGGCCTCCTTGAGCGGCCCGCCAAGTGCTCGCTCGCGCTCGGCGAGCTCTTCCTCGTAGCTGTCGAGGTGGGCCTTCTGCTGCGCTAGCTCGCCTTCCCGCACGGACTGCTTCTCGGCAGCACGCCTTTGCTCCTCCTCAGCCTCGGCCTTCTCGAGAAGAAAGGCCGTGCGCTCCTCGTCTACTTGCTCCCGCTCCTGTGCCAGGGATCGAAGAGCTTCTTGATTTTGGCTCCGGAGCTCCTCCGCGCGCTTCTCCATGTCAACTCCCGCCTTCGCGACAAGCGCTTTCCGGGAAGCCAGCTTGGCTTGCCGGGTGCGATAGAGTGACAGCAGCTTCCGCAGCAGCTGCTCCTCCTCAGGCTCGCCACTGCTGCTGCCGGGTGCGTCAACCAATGACAGCCTAGCAGAGGCGAGCACCTCCCCCTCGACTGGCGCCCTGGAGCTCGACGCCCAGGGTAGCTTGATGAAGATGTTGTCACCGACCTGCAGGTAGGCGCTGGGCTGGAGCTCCTCGAAGCCCGGCTCCACAGAAGCGGCAGAGGGTTCGGCGGTCGGTGCAGCGCCCGGCGCTCCTGCGGCCTTAGGGTCGTCAGTGCGATCGCCCGACCCCTCGCCGTCTTCCGCAGCAGCAGCCCCGGCGGCCTCCTCGCCGGCGGTCACATCAGCACCGGCACCTTCCTCGCCGGCGCCCTCTGTCTCCATTGGCTCAGGCGAAGATGGGTCTGAAGAACGAAGAAGGGAGGGAAATCAATCAAAAAATCCAAGAAAGGAAAAACGAAAGAAGCAGAACCCAAGGGAGAATTTTTGGGCAAGTGGATTACCTGCACCAAGATCTTCAGTAGCGGCCTTGGTCGCCGCAGGATCAGCAGTGCCGTCCCTTACCGGAGAGTCCCCCCTTGCCGGAGAGCGCTCCCTTGCCGGGACTCCTCCCTAGGTGACGCAGTTGAAGCGGGTGGCTCTTTGGGATCGGCCTCCGGGCGCTCCTGATGAGGCTGCTCTGCTCCTGCACAAGTCAACAAGCAGGATATCAACAAAGGAAAAAGCACTCAAGCGCGCCCGACAGCAGAAGGCTAAACTATGAACTTAAGCTGGGGGCTGCACTGGGGGCTGCTACGAGGAGTGATTGCCGGGTCCGTCAAGGTGGTCTCTAACCCACCTCCTGCCGACGCGATGGGGTCATCCTCGATGACGATCACCGCGGCCTTGGCCCTCTTCGCCGCTCTCTGGGCCAGTGTTCTGAAAATAAAAGAGTCCAGATTGGAGCAAGTCAGATACAAGATATAAACAGCAAGATTGAAGGATTATAAGGGCGCCAAAGAAACTCACTCTTCTTCCTCCTCATCGGAGCTGAGCGCGGAAAGATCGAAGTCCGGCCCTCCTCCGGTGCGGCGAGGTGGAGGAGTAGGATCCCTTGCCCACTTGGCGGGGCGGCGGCGGTGGCCCGGGAAGATCCCGCTCCAATTGCCGCTGTTGCGTGAGGCGCTCCCGCGGCAATATTGCTTGCCGCGGTAGAGCGCATCGCGCGGCTCGGTGGCTGTGGAGCCGGCTGCCGCCCTGCTGCGTCCCCGGCCCTGCGAAGGCGCCTCCTTGGCGGGACCGGGGGCTCCGCCCGCGGCAAGCTCTCTGAAGGCTCAGCCTCCTCCTCGCCGGCCTTGCTCGACTCGGCTTCAGAACCGGCAGGCTCCTCCTCGCCCATGAACTCCGCGCGTTCGGCAAGGTTTGCCGCCTCTGCGGCCTCTGCCTCCTCCACGGTAAACCCAAACACGCCCGCAGCAGCTGCGGCCGCAGCCTCTTCCGCCCTGGTAGCAATAAGCTGCAGCTCCTCGTCGGTGGTGTCACGAGTGAGGCTCTTCTGCTCGTCAGCGCGGACCGGCAACTCCTCCAAGGTGTCGAAGAACGCTCGCACAACGTCATCCACAGGCTCTTGCCAAGTCGGGACGATGCCGTGTGAATCGCAGAACGGCATCAGGGCGCGGATCCGGTCAAGTGAAGAGTTATTGCACAAAGGAACTACGCCCCTCGGCAATGTGAATGGATGTTGGGTGTCGCGTTTGAATAATTCCAAGAGCATTGCGTCCAACACCAAGACAGTGAAGTTGTAGTTGAGGCCCGGCCGCAGCCTCATGATGTCCGCTGAATTCTTAAATTCCTAGGCGGGCCTCCTCCTCTCCTGCAGGGGGGCAATGCAGCGGCGGAGGAAATCTGCCCCGACAGCACCTACGGTGAGCCCGGCAAGCCTGAGGCGAAGAATCCTAGTGATGGCGATCTTCAGCCTCTCGTCTTCCGGGGCCATGTTGCTCCAGTCATTGCCGTGCACTATTGGAGTTTGGCGCATGGTGGTGAAGGGCTGCGGATCCTCCTCGACAATCCAACACCACTCCGCTCTCCACTCCTCCCACTTGTTGCGAAGCTCACCCTCCAAGTACGCCTCCTTCTTGCCGACTCTCGAGACCCAGGCAATCCTTCCGGCAAGCGGCTCTCCTCTCTCTACCCGAGGTATGAAGAAGTGGCGGAAAAGGGCTACACTAGGGTGGACTCCGACAAAGTTTTCGCACAAGTGTGCGAAAACCGCCATGGTCAAGACAGCATTGGGGGTGAAGTCAAGGAGGTGGAAGCCATACGTGTTCATAATGTCACAAAAGAATTCCGAGAAGGGCGGGCAGAGCCCGCAGTAGAAGAATAGCGGGAAGAACGGGTACCCATTTGGAGCCGACTCCGAGGCAGCAGCCGGGAGTACCCTCGTGCGCGGATGCGCACGCGTCTCCGTCGCCCAAAAGAGGTAGAAGTACTCCCTCAGCTCCTGCACTCCGAGCTGGGGGTGAAGATCGCCCGCTCCTTCCGCAGCGCCGCGAGCCGCTGCGCCTCGGCCGACTTCACGCCCTTTCCCTTGTCGCCTTTCGGGGCCATGGCGGAGGTGGTGGAGAAGGTCGACGGCGTGGTGATGCTGCTGGCAATGGGGGGGCGAAGCGCTGCTCTCTCGGCTTCGAGAAGAAGAGGGGAGCGGCGGAGTTTGTGAAGGAGTAGCAGCAAGCAGTGAGGGGGAACGAACTGCCCCTGTTTCCTCTGCTTATAAAGAGGGACGGGGCGGACGTTTCGGCCTTCCGCTTAAACAACCACCCACGATCTCTCCCACGATGCCGCAATCAACGTGTGCCGTTATGGGAGAGTGCGGTGGATGCAGAACAAGATTTGGCGTGGCCCAGCCCGCGTGTGCCTGTGCCCTGTCTTGGGCCTGGCCCAACAGCGCTCGGCACCGTGTCTGGCCCAGGCCCGGGGGCTCCTGTCGGTGTACTAGATTCGGGGTACCCTAGTACCCCGAACTTGTGCACGGGCAGTTGCAGCACCCCGCGACAAAGGCTTGCCGGGTGATCGCCAAGATCCCCCCCCAAGGTTCCCTTGGAGCCATCCAAGAACAAAGTATTTAGGCTAAGGAAACAAGACCCCGGCAAGAGGAGCTTGCCGGGAAGGCCAACCAAGACGCTCCAATGAACTTGCCGCAACACGCCACGCGCTCCGGCAAGGCAACAAGGCCCCGGCAAGAGGAGCTTTCCGGGAAGACAAACCAAGGTACCTCAAAGCCCGGTGAGCGACAAGCTTCCGGACCCGACAAGATAACAACAGCGGCAAGGTGCTTGCTGCGGCAGGCGGCCACTCTGCGTCCAAGCTCCAGCACATCCACCAACGTGTCGCTCTGGGGGCCTCTCCGGACGTGCGTGGCGGGAGGCTGTGCAGCCAGCGGTGCGCAGTGGCATGCGAAGCTGACAAGATCGCCATCGTGGCGAATGGTGGCGCCCCTAACGGTCCTTTTCTGCACTGTTCGGGCGACTCAGACGGGAATTTAATGCCCTTGTCCCCTGCCGTCAGGGTTAGGTAGGGTGCACTGTACAAGCAACTGTATCAACTACCTCGCTTTTTACGTTTTTACCCTCCTCTGCGTTGCCACCTGTCGGTGACCCCTTTAGCGTATAAAAGGAGGCCCATGCGCAACGTACAGGGGGTTCGGCTCAGAGGTTCGAAGCCTCAGACAGTTTGCATCGATCCATCCGTAGCCGGGAGAACATCACACTCTCGTTTTGGAGAGCAAGAACACCAGATAATACAACCAGACAAGCAGCAGTAGGAGTGTTATCTCTCCGGAGAGCTCCGAAGCTGGGTAAACTGCTCGTGTGCTTCGCCTCGATCCGCTCTTCGTGCGATCTCCGCCCCCCGCCGAACCGAAAGGGGCCCAGTCCACCGACCCCATAGGTGTTCGAGGATCAGTTTCCCCGACAAGGACGAACAACAATCATACCATAGGCTAGCTTCTAGGGTTTGGCCTCTCTGATCTCGTCGTAGATCTACTCTTTTACTACCCATATCATTAATATTAATCAAGCAGGAGTAGGGTTTTACCTCCATCGAGAGGGCCCGAACCTGGGTAAAAACATCGTGTCCCTTGTCTCCTGTTATCATCCGCCTAGACGCACAGTTCGGGACCCCCTACCCGAGATCCGCCGGTTTTGACACTGACATTGGTGCTTTCATTGAGAGTTCCTCTGTGTTGTCACCTTTAGGCCCGATGGCTTCTTCGATCATCAACCACGACGCGGTCCAGGGTGAGACTTTTCTCCACGGACAGATCTTCGTATTCGGTGGCTTTGCACTGCGGGCCAATTCACTTGGCCATCTGGAGCAGATCGAAAGCTAGGCCCCTGGCCATCAGGGGAGATTTGGAAGTTTAAACTACACGGCTGACATCCGCGGAGACTTGATCTTCGACGGATTCGAGCCGCAGTCGAGCGCGCCGCACTGTCACGATGGGCATGATCTAGCTCTGCCGCCGTACAGTGCCCAGAGCGCCGCTCAGGTGCCCGCTCCGAGCCTTAGCTCGGAGCCGACTACGCCGGTCGAGGACGGGTGCTAGACGCTGCCTCGGGGGCTGCAATCTCTATGGCGATCGAGCCGAATACCAGCCTTGTCCTTTGTAAAGCTCGTGACTCCAAGGTGCCGGACTCCTTTCCGGACTCCGAATCTTCCACGCCCCTTCTGATCGAACCCAATTGGGCTCCGATCATGGAGTTCACCGCCGCAGACATCTTTCAGCACTCGCCCTTTGGCGACATCCTGAATTCACTAAAGTCTCTCTCTTTGTCAGGAGAGCCCTGGCCGGACTATGGTCAGCAAGGTTGGGATGTAGACGACAAAGAAATTCGAAGCCCACCCACCACCCACTTCGTAGCCACTGTTGACGATTTAACTGACATGCTTGACTTCGACTCCGAAGACATCGACAGTATGCCCGCCGATGAAGGAGACGACCAAGTACCAGCGCCATATGGCACTGGAAAGCCACCTTTTCATACGACATATACATGGTGGACACCCCAAAAGAAGGGGATGGCAATGGAACAACGGAGGATTACCCCTCCAAGAAACAGCCTAAGCACCGGCGTCAGCGGCGCCGCTCTAAATCCCGCCAAAGCAAAAATGGCGAGTCCAGCACCGGATACAATAACACCCCGGACAATGCCGAAGACAACCCCCTCCAGCAGGATTCAACGTTGGAGGATGGAGAAGCCAGCCCTCATGAAAGAGTGGCAGACAGAGAGGTCGAGGACGACAATTATATGCCTCCCTCCGAAGACGAGGCAAGCCTCGACGATGACGAATTTTTCGTGCCTGAGGATCCCGTCGAACAAGAGCGTTTCAAACGCAGGCTTATGGCCACGGCAAGCAGCCTCAAGAAAAAACAGCAGCAGCTTAGATCTGACCAAGATTTGCTAGCTGACAGATGGACTGAAGTCCTGGCGGCCAAAGAGTACAAACTCAAACGCCCCTCCAAGAGCTACCCAAAGCGCAGGCTGCTACCCCAATTAGAGGAGGAAGGAACTAAACCTACCTCACCAGCGTATGATACGGCCGATCGGCCACCCCGTGGCCGCGACAAAGAGGCCTTTTGTTCCTCAACTCAAGCCGCACCCCGGCGCCGCTCAAAAAGTACCAAGGTACAGGGAAACGCACCAGACCTGCGATACATACTAGAGGACAAGGCCAGGCAAACAAGATCGATCTACGGATCGTGTGGGCGCCCCACGAGACGTGACGATAATCGTCACACCGGATATGGCAAATACGGCCAGGCCGAACACAACAAACAAAGCTCATCCGAGCTACGTCGTGATATAGCCGAGTACAGAGGCACTGCACACCCACTATGCTTCACAGATGAAGTAATGGATCATCAAATCCCCGAAGGGTTTAAACCCGTAAACATCGAATCATACGATGGCACAACAGACCCTGCGGTATGGATCGAGGATTATCTCCATCATATCCACATGGCCCGTGGTGATGATCTACATGCCATAAAATACCTCCCATTCAAGCTTAAAGGACCAGCTCGGCATTGGCTTAACAGCTTGCCAGCAGAGTCAATTGGTTGCTGGGAGGACCTGGAATCCGCATTCCTTGACAACTTCTAGGGCACCTACGTGCGACCACCAGACACCGATGACCTAAGCCACATAATTCAGCAGCCAGAGGAATCGGCCAGACAATTCTGGACACGGTTCCTAACTAAGAAAAATCAAATAGTCGACTGTCTGTATGCAGAGGCCCTCGCAGCCTTCAAGCATAACATCCGAGATGAATGGCTTGCCCGGCACCTTGGACAGGAAAAGCCGAAATCCATGGTAGCCCTCACGACACTCATGACCCGCTTTTGCGCGGGAGAAGACAGTTGGCTAGCTCGTAGCAATAACATGACCAAGAGACCTGGTAATTCGGATACCAAGGACAACAATGGCAGGTCGCATCGCAACAAGCACAAGCGCCGCATTAACAGCGACAATACTGAGGATACAGTAATTAATGCCGGATTCAGAGGCTCTAAATCCGGTCAGCAGAAAAAGCCATTCAAAAGAAATACTCCGGGCCCGTCCAGTTTAGACCAGATACTCGATCGCTCGTGCCAGATACACGGCACCCCCGAACAACCAGCCAATCACACCAACAGGGATTGTTGGGTGTTCAAGCAGGCAGGCAAGTTAAGTGCCGAAAATAGAGATAAGGGGCTGCATAGCGATGACGAGGAGGAGCCCCGGCCGCCAAACAACAGAGGACAGAAGGGCTTCCCCTCACATGTACGGACGGTGAACATGATATACGCAACCCACATCCCCAAAAGGGAACGAAAGCGTGCGCTCAGGGACGTATATGCGTTGGAGCCAGTCGCCCCAAAGTTCAACCCATGGTCCTCCTGCCCGATCACTTTTGATTGAAGGGACCACCCCACTAGCATTCGTCACGGCGGATTCGCCGCATTGGTTCTAGACCCAATCATTGACGGATTTCACCTCACTAGAGTCCTCATGGACGGTGGCAGCACCCTGAACCTGCTTTATCAAGATACAGTGCGAAAATGGGCATAGATCACTCAAGGATTAAACCCACAAAGACAACCTTTCAGGGCATCATACCAGGTGTAGAGGCCAGCTGTACAGGCTCAGTCACAGTCGAAGTGGTCTTCGGATCCCCGGATAATTTCCGAAGCGAGGAGTTAATCTTTGATATAGTCCCGTTCTGCAGTGGCTATCACACCCTGCTCGGACGAACCGCATTTGCAAAGTTCAATGCGGTGCCGCACTATGCATATCTCAAGCTCAAGATGCCAGGCCCTCGCGGAGTCATTACGGTCAATGGAAACACCGAACGCTCTCTCCGAACAGAGGAGCACACGGCGGCCCTCGCGGCGGAAGTACAAAGTAGCCTCTCAAGGCAATTTTCAAGTCCGGTTGTCAAACGTCCGGACACCTTCAAGCGCGCCCGGAGTAACCTACAACAAGACCGTCTGGCACATTCCGAGCAAGCATAGCAGTGCGGCCCCAACCCCAGCCCTCGCGAGATTGCCAAACCAGTACCACGCGTACATAATTACGCTATGGAAATACCATGGGCATAAGGGGAGGGGCACAACCACGGCATGCCCAGAATGCGGCTCAACCGCACTAGGGGCTCCCGATTTTGTCATTTCTATTTTCTTAATTTCAGGACTCCACTCTTAGGAAGGCCTGTCCGGCAGTACGCTCGCCGAACACACGATGCAACAGCCAGGGAGACAGGAAGCCACGTCGAAAGTCCAGGTGGTCTCTATAACGAGCTAAATACCTATCTTACTTAAAGTTTCGCAGCTCGCCCCTGGAGGGGGACATGTCAAATAATCCCATCTCTTGCTTACCGCACTATTTGTATCGTTCTGCTTTCATAGCAGCCCTTTAATAAACAATACATAGCTCTTGTCTATTATTGCATTCATTTTTCATATAAATATGTTCAGTCATGACATTATGCAACCGTACACTCTGGTACGGCCAATACACCAGGGGCTTCAGCACCCCAGAATACGGTGTGAGAAGACCGAACACTCTCATGAGTGCGGCACCCCGAACTTATAGCATTATATGCATCGGCTCTGAATCATGTCTTTGGTCAATAGTTGGGTTTGCCCAGCTCCCATGTTTTGGTACCTTATGTTCCGTTATATCGGCTAAGGTAGCACTGGGAGAACTACTACGATTGTGCCCCAGTTGAGCTGGGTTAACACCTCAGTAGAGAAAGCTAAAATTGACCGTCATAATAGGGCGAGAGACCGGTCGCTGTTCGAGAGGTTTTTCGAGTCCCTAAAGACTTATGCCGCTTAGAGCGAGGAGCTGGATTTATCCGGCCTAGGCGTGGATAGCGCCCCGAACTCGGTCTTCCGAATACTAGGGGTTCGCCGAAATTTAAAATTATAGAATTCTATGGCTAAGTGAGAGTGATAAAGCATTATAAGTCTGATTGCCTTGTTCGTTGTGCTGAGCGCCTCCCTCGAAGGACCCAAGAATGGGAACAAGAGCGCTCAGGTTTATCCCGAACACCCCAGCACTCATGGCATGGGGGCAGAAGCCAACGACTTGCATCACTCAGATTTAATAAACAGCCGCACAAAAGGTAATATTTTTAATTCAAAAGGCGTTGCTTAGCGCATATGAACAAGTTTTCAGCGCACAGGATAAACACGAGCGAGTTTACTCAAAAATTACATCCCTGGTACATTCATCCGCTACAAGACGGGCACCCTTCAGGACGCCCTCATAATACATCTCGGGCCTGTGATGCTCCTTCCCCTCTGGTGGCCCATCCTTCACCAGCTTCTCAGCATCCAGCTTGCCCAGTGCACTTTGGCACGGGCAAGGGCCCTACGGGCACCTTCGATGCATACGGAGCGCTTGATGACTTCGAGCCATGGACAGGCATCCACCAGCCGCCGCACCAGCCCAAAGTAGCTCCCAGGCATGGCCTCCCTAGGCCACAGCCGGCCTATAAGGCCCTTCATGGCCTGTTCGGCTGCCTTATGGAGCTCGACCAGCTGCTTCAGCTGGTCGCTCAGGGGCACCGGGTGTCCGGCCTCAGCATACTGGGACCAGTACACCTTCTCCGTCGAGCTCCCCTCCTCGGCCCGGTAGAATGCAGCGGCATCGGATACACTGCGGGGCAGATCTGCGAATGCTCCTGAAGAGCTCCGGACTCGGGTAGGTAATAGGTAATTTACTTTCACGTGCTTGCTTTGCATAAAGAATGCCTTACCCGCCGCTATCTTTTTCATCACCTCAATTTCCTAAAGGGCCTTTTGGGCTTCGGCCTTGGCATACTTGGTGCTTTCAAGTGCCGAGGCAAGCTCGGACTCTCGCGTCTTTGAGTCAAGCTCTAAACTCTCATATTTCTTCACGAGAGCATCAAGCTCTTGCCGCACCTCCACCACCCGCGCCTCTTGCTTCTCTCGCTCATTGCGCACACCACATTATCTTTAGCCTCAGACAACACTTCCTTCAGGGCCGCCACCTCGGTGTGGTCCCTGCAACACTCATGTTGGTCCTGTCATTATTTGCAACCAGGTATTTTTATATACTTACATAAGGTACTACCTACCTTCCCTGTCCTCGAGCTGCTTCTTGGCACGGCCGAGCTCGTTCTCGGACCGCTCGAGGCTCTGCTTCAATGCATCGACCTCCGTAGTCAGTGCGGCAGAGGTCAGCAGCGCAGCCTGCATTCCCATATTGACATATTTCTGTTAGACTCCTGCGTATATCTTTTTAGATCCTCAGTCCGGTTTTTCTTTCCGAACACCAAACTGAGCATCAGGGGCTACTGTCTATGCGGTAACATTTTTATATGTTTTAAATACATATGTCAAAGCCTGTTAGAAGGCTCGTACAGGCTTCGGTCAACCCGCTCTTGGCAGACTGAACCTTCTGGATCACCGCACTCATAACAGTGCGGTGTTCCTCGTCGATGGAGGCACCATTAAGCACCTCCAGCAATTTGTCCGGCGCCTCCGGTTGGACGGAGGCCGCCGGCATCGTAGGCTTGCCCTTCTTGCGAGGGGGCCGCCTGCCGGACTCTGGAACCACTGAAGGTTCCAGAGCGGTGTACGGCCCCGGGCCGCACTTAGATCCCTCTGGGGCTTCATCCCCTTTGGGCCTGGAGTCCGGGAGGTCGCCTTGCGGCGCCTCCAGGACCACCTCCTCCTGGTTTATCCCCTTTTGGGACTCCACCTCGGCATCGTCCGTAGGTCGAGGGGAGGTAGCAGTCGGGAGTGAAGCGCTATTCACTTCCGACGAATCTAGGGAGCCGCTCGACGAATCGCCGAGCTGAGCCTTGGGCGGACTGCATGATTGAATTTGGTGTCAGAAGGTACTGTACAATAAAGGAACGCCATGAGTTATTCTGGTATCCGGATACTTACGATTTTGCCAGGGGCTTGGCCCTGGATGGCCACTCCTCTCCGCCGTCTTCGGCGTCGGTGGCGTAGTCCGGAAGAAGGGTCTTCCCCTTCTTGGACCCTCTAGCCTCCCCTGTTGGGGCGGCCTTCCTTTTCTTTCCTCCCCCCACTAGAGGGGGAGAGGCTTCTTCTTCCTCCTCCTCATCTTCGGAGGCGGAGGGCGCTTCGGGGTCGTCGGGCGATGAATCCGACACCACCAGGCATTGGGAACTCTTTCGAGTCCCCGTGGTCTTCTTCTTGGCCTTCTTGTCCGGCACCACGTGAGGTGCCGGAACTAGCAGCTTCGTCAAGCGTGCATCTGCTGGGCCTTCGGGCAAAGGGGCCGGACAGTCAAACTGTTCGGACATCCTCTTCCAGTCCTGTCAAAGGAGCGGGAGTTTAGATCCTGCATAGAGTCAAACTATGAAAATCAAGTGTCCTGTAAAGGATAAAAACAAGCTTACTTTGGTGGCTTGGCGCTTGGCGCAGAATCCGCGATCCTCGGTGACGGGAGGGGGAACCTCGGAGCTCTTGAATAGCACCTTCCAGGCGTCCTCGTGCTTTGTGTCGAAGAGCCTGGACAAAGCCTGGTGCTGGGCCGGGTCGAACTCCCACAAGTTGAAGGCCCGTCATTGACATGGGAGGATCCGGAGGAAGAGCATGGCCTGGACTACGTTGACAAGTTTAACCTTCTTGTTCACCAGGTCTTGGACGCGGGTTTGGAGTCCGGTCACCTCTTCTAGATTACCCCACAACAGGCTCGTCTCTTTCCAGGATGTGAGCCATGTGGGGATGCCAGATTGGAATTCGGGGCCGCTGCCCATTCAGGGTCACGCGGCTCGGTGATGTAGAACCACCCCGATTTCCACCCCTTGATGGTTTCCACAAAGGAGCCCTCGAGCCATGTGACGTTGTGGCATCTTGCCCACCATGGCGCCTCCGCACTCTGCTTGCCGGCCGCCCACGACCTTCGGCTTGACGCTGAAGATCTTCAGCCATAGGCCGAAGTGAGGCTTGATGTGGAGGAAGGCCTCGCAGACGACGATAAACGCCGAGATGTTGAGGATGAAGTTCGGGGACAGATCATGGAAATCCAGGCGGTAGTAGAACATCAGCCCCCGGACAAATGGGTGAAGTGGGAAGCCCAGTCCGCGGAGGAAATGGGTGAGAAACACCACCCTCTCATGGGGCCTAGGGGTGGGGATGAGTTGCCCCTCATCTGGGAGCTGGTACACGATGTCGTCAGACAAGTATCCGGCCTTCCTCAACTTTTTGATGTGCCCCTCCGTGATGGTGGAGGCCATCCACCTGCCTCCCGCTCCGGACATGATTGGAGAAGGTTGAGGTGGGAAGTGCGGACTTGGGTGCTGGAGCTCGAGTGCGCGGAAATGGATAAGCAAAGGAGGAAGAAGGCGTAGATTGAAAGGGTGGATCCTTATCTCCTTATATGGGCGGCCGAAACTATGTGCCCCCACCAGCCTAGTAAAACTCGCTTATCTCCCAAGCGCCGCGATTAATGGAGTGGTTGGGTTATCCACGCCCGTATTGATGAGAATCCTGGAATATGGGGACATGATCTCTGCTTTGACAAGACGTGCCAAAGAAACCGTCTCACTAAACACGCTGAGGTGGGACAGTAAAACGATTCAAATAAAGGCTTGGCTGTGGCATGATGTCACGCTACGGAATACATCAGCAGATTAGATTTGTGCAAATATTATTCTCTCTACGGTGGTATGTGGAAACTATTTTGCAGAGCTGGACACTATCCTGGTGTTCGACATCTTCTATGAAGTATTCGGAGGAGGAACCCGCCTTGCAATGCCGAAGACAATTTGCGCGCCGGACTCGTCGTCATTGAAGCCTGGTTTAAGGGCTACTGAGGGAGTCCTGGATTAGGGGGTGTCCGGATGGCCGGACTATGACCTTTGGCCGGACTCCCGGACTATGAAGATACAAGATTGAAGACTTCGTCCCATGTCCGGATAGGACTTTCCTTGGCGTGGAAGGCAAGGTTGGCGATACGATATGTAGATCTCCTCCCATTGTAACCGACTCAGTGTAACCCTAACCCTCTCCGGTGCTATATAAACCAGAGAGTTTTAGTCCGTAGGAAGAACAACAATCATACCATAGGCTAGCTTCTAGGGTTTAGCCTCTCTGATCTCGTGGTAGATCTACTCTTGTACTACCCATATCATCAATATTAATCAAGCAGGAGTAGGGTTTTACCTCCATCGAGAGGGCCTGAACCTGGGTAAAAACATCGTGTCCCTTGTCTCCTGTTACCATCCGCCTAGATGCACAGTTCGGGACCCCCTACCCGAGATCCGTCGGTTTTGACACCGACAACGACCTTCCGGTAGTAAAGAAGTCTAGGAAGAGAGCGAGGAAAGGCAAAAAAGCCGATTCTATGATCCAGCCGCCTCAGCAGCCTCGGCTTCAGGACCGTATAGATATCCCCGATGCGGATAAATGGCATATCCCCGGTCAACCAATCCTACCTGCAACAGCGCTACAGGCCAGATTCGGTGATCTAAGGAGACTTCATGATGATGTGCTGCGGGTAGAGAAAGGCCTCATCGCCTCGACAGATCCAGGATACCCACTCTACCTGGTTAACATTCCGCGAAAAATGTCGTACATCGACAGCTTCCCCGTGGATAAGTTCTTCCTCCGATTTGATTACATATTCGACATGTTTCACGTGAAGAAGCTGGATTTTACGTTTGTCCGCCTTTATGCCTTGCACATGAACTACATCATCGGTGTTGAGCAGATATCTCATATCTGTGTCGCTGACCCGTACTACATGCTGGAGGGCTTCTTGGGAGTCTGCGCAGAGCACCGTGTATACGCAAGAGAATACATCATCTATTTCATGCTCGCCAATAAGGACAAGGGGGCGATTCTCGTGCCTTACCATCCCGTGTAAGTCATCCGTGCTGCTATCCTTCCTTCAATTTCAATCATTCATTTGCACGGTGGAGGCTATGTAATTTGAGGTGTACTTATTTTGCGCAGCGGCGGGCGCGCCGTCCTCATCATCCTATACCCCCAATTCTCCCACGCTCATTACTTGGACTCATCGAAGAACATTCACAAAAAGGATTACACCCACATCAAGGATGTTCTCGACAGTGCTATGTTTTACTACCAAGCAAGGGGTGGAGAGGTTAGGGACAAGAAGAGAAGGGGCGGCAGGGTCGCCTTCAGCCATAAGGCCGACTTCTGCTGCATCCAGCAACCGAACAATTCTCTTAATGATGGATTCTATGTCCTACACCACATGCTGGAGTACAGATGGGATCACCAGAACCTTCGCATGTCACCTAGATCCGGCGATGCCCATATTCTGCAATGGGCAAAGAATGTAGGAGATATCGAGGATCATCGACTTCGAGCTAGGATCTATCACATCCAGCGCGAACTTGCCCAAATCATCACGAAGGAGGTCGTCCGAAAAACAGGGATGTTCTATGAAGAAGGACAAATGTCGCGGGAAGACGTCCGAACATGGATAGCCTCTCAGCGTCTCAACATGAAGCCTTTCACTAAGCTCGGGGACTATCTCCCTGACCTCGATGGATGGCACGACATGTTGGAGTAATTGTCGATATATGACAATGTGTCTATTTATTCCATACTTTCTGTATGACAAAACTTTGAGTTATGCATAGTGAAACTTTATTTGTGATGTAATTAAACCATCCTCCTCCTCGACTAGCGAAGATCACTCTAGTTAGGGCATTTTGGGTACGATGAACTTTGTTATTTATGCTTATGATATGTTGTTTCTATTTTTGCCAATCTGTCTCTTTCTGTTGCTCAACTATATATGTTGCATATGATCGACTCATGTGACGATGCAGGTGCATAGATCATCGATGGCGAAGAAGTGCTACGCCAGGAGTATATATACGATGAGTGGCCGGAGTGTCAGGCCTAGGTGTTATCGGTTTCCAGTTTCCGAGCGACAGGTAGTAGTTAGTTTAGGTTCACGCTAATGCGAGAGAGGGATACGAACTCATGTACTCAAAGTGATAGCTCTTCTCACGTATACCATTGTTTAGATGGATGACGATGCATTTGCAAGTAATGAGGACTTGTATCACTATTTTCGAGATGATGACGAGAGACCACTTTGTGTTGGATGATGATTATGATGATGACATGATTTGAAGAGACTAATTGTATGTATATGCTATGATTACATTTGTATGTGTATGATATGCTAAAGATTACTGTATAAAGCCTATTCAAATACAAAACAAATACAAAAACAAATATGCAGGAAAAAACTAATAAAACTAGTAGTAGCGAGGGGGGGAAATTTAGCAGTAGCGCCGCATTACCAGTAGCGCTTCCCGGTAAACATCACTACAGATAATATCAGCAGCGCCCTTTTCTAAATAGCGCTACAGTTATTCATGTATAGCAGTAGCGTGGGACAACAGGCGCTACTGCTATACGTTAGCTGTAGCGCCTTATTAGTAGCGCCTGTCCCCGCGCTACTGAGAGGCCCAAAACCCATGATGCTTCTAGGCTTTTCCCTAGTAGTGCATGGGTATCCAGATCCCACTGTTGGTTATTGGCCGGAGAGCTGTCTCGGTCATGTCTGTGTGATTCCCGAACCCGTAGGGTCTACACACTTAAGGTTCGGTGACACTAGGATTGTAGAGACATTAGCATGCGGAAACCAGAAAGTTCTTCGGAGTCCCGGATGAGATCCCAGACATCACGAGGAGTTCCGGAATGGTCCGGAGGTAAATAATTCTATATAGGAAGTCCAGTTTCGGCCACCGGGAAAGTTTCGGGGGTCACAGGTATTGTACCGGGACCACCGGAAGGGTCCCGGGGGTCCACCGGGTGGGGCCACCTATCCCGGAGGGCCACGTGGGCTGAAAGGGGAAGGGAACCAGCCCCTGGTGGGCTGGTGCAACCCCCCTTGGGCCTCCCCTACGCCTAGGGTTGGAAACCCTAGGGGTGGGGGGCACCCCACTTGACTTGGGGGGCAAGTCCCCCCTAGGCCGCCGCCCCCCTTGGAGATGGGATCTCCAGGGCCGGCGCACCCCCTAGTCCCCTTATATAAAGAGGGGGGAGGGAGGGCAGCCGCACCCTAGTCCCTGGCGCCTCCCTCTCCCCCCCGTACCACCTCTCCCTCTCGTTGAGCTTGGCAAAGCCCTGCCAAGATCACCGCTGCTTCCACCACCACGCCGTCGTGCTGCTGGATCTCCATCGACCTCTCCTTCCCCCTTGCTGGATCAAGAAGGAGGAGACGTCTTCCCCAACCGTACGTGTGTTGAACATGGAGGTGCTGTCCGTTCAGCACTAGGATCATCGGTGATTTGGATCACGACGAGTATGACTCCCTCAACCCCGTTCTCTTGAACGCTTCCGCCCGCGATCTACAAGGGTATGTAGATGCACTCCTCTCTCTCGTTGCTATATGAACTCCATAGATTTATCTTGGTGAAGCACAGAATTTTTTTATTTTCTGCAACGTTCCCCAACAGTGGCATCATGAGCTAGGCCTATGCGTAGTTTCTTTGCACGAGTAGAACACAAATTTGTTGTGGGCATAGATGTTGTCAATTTTCTTGCTACTACTAATCTTATTTTGCTTCGGCGGCATCGTGGGATGAAGCGGCCCAGACCGACCTTACACGCACGCTTACGTGAGACAGGTTCCACCGACTGACATGCACTAGTTGCATAAGGTGGCTAGCGGGTGTCTGTCTCTGCCACTTTAGTCGGAGCGGATTAGATGAAAAGGGTCCTTATGAAGGGTAAATAGAAATTGGCATATCACGTTGTGGCTTTTACGTAGGTAAGAAACGTTCTTGCTAGATCCCTATTGCAGCCACGTAAAACATGCAACAACAATTAGAGGACGTCTAACTTGTTTTTGCAGCATATGCCTTGTGATGTGATATGGCCAAAAGGTTGTGATGAATGATATATATGTGATGTATGAGATCATGTTCTTGTAATAGGAATCACGACTTGCATGTCGATGAGTATGACAACCGGCAGGAGCCATAGGAGTTGTCTTAATTATTGTATGACCTGCGTGTCAATGATTAAACGCCATGTCATTACTTTACTTTATTGCTAAACTGTTAGCCATAGTAGTAGAAGTAATAGTTGGCGAGCAACTTCATGGAGACACGATGATGGAGATCGTGATGATGGAGATCATGGTGTCATGCGGTGACGAAGATGATCATAGCGCCCCGAAGATGGAGATCTAAGGAGCTATATGATATTGGCCATATCATGTCAGTATTTGATTGCATGTGATGTTTATCATGTTTTTGCATCTTATTTGCTTAGAACAACGGTAGTAAATAAGATGATCCCTCATAATAATTTCAAGAAAGTGTTCCCCCTAACTGTGCGCCGTTGCGAAAGTTCGTTGTTTCAAAGCACCACGTGATGATCAGTTGTGATAGATTCCAACGTCCACATACAATGGGTGTAAGATAGATTTACACATGCAAAACACTTAGGTTAACTTGACGAGCCTAGCATGTACAGACATGGCCTCGGAACACAGGAGACCGAAAGGTCGAACATGAGTCGTATGGAAGATACGATCAACATGGAGATGTTCACCGATGATGACTAGTCCGTCTCACGTCATGATCGCACACGGCCTAGTTGACTCGGATCATGTATCACTTAGATGACTAGAGGGATGTCTAATCTGAGTGGGAGTTCATTAAATAATTTGATTAGATGAACTTAATTATCATGAACTTAGTCTAAAAACCTTTGCAAAAATGTCTTGTAGATCAAATGGCCAACGCTCATGTAAACCTCAACTTCAACGCGTTCCTAGAGAAAACCAAGTTGAAAGATGATGGCAGCAACTATTCGGACTGGGTCCAGAACCTGAGGATCATCCTCATAGGTGCCAAGAAAGCATATGTCCTAGAAGGACCGCTAGGTGAAGCACCCATCCCAGAGAACCAAGACGTTATGAACGGTTGGCAGTCACGTGCTGATGATTACTCCCTCGTTCAGTGCGGCATGCTTTACAGTTTAGAACCAGGGCTCCAAAAGCGTTTTGAGCAACATGGAGCATATGAGATGTTCGAAGAGCTGAAAATGGTTTTCCAAGCTCATGCCCGGGTCGAGAGATATGAAGTCTCCGACAAGTTCTATAGTTGTAAGATGGAGGAAAATAGTTCTGTCAGTGAACACATACTCAAAATGTCTGGGTTGCACAACCGCTTGTCTCAGCTGGACATTAACCTCCCAAACGAGGCGGTCATTGACAGAATCCTTCAGTCGCTCCCACCTAGCTACAAGAGCTTTGTGATGAACTACAATATGCAGGGGATGGTGAAATCTATTCCTGAAGTATTTTCAATGCTGAAATCAGTGGAGGTGGAAATCAAAAAGGAGCATCAAGTGTTGATGGTCAATAAAACCACTAGTTTCAAGAAAGGCAAGGTAAGAAGAACTTCAAGAAGGACGGCAAGGGAGTTGCCACGCCCGGTAAGCCAGTTGTCGGGAAGAAGCCAAAGAATGGACCCAAGCCTGAGACTGAGTGCTTTTATTGCAAAGGGAAGGGTCACTGGAAGCGGAACTGCCCCAAATACTTAGCGGACAAGAAGGCCGGCAACACTAAAGGTATATGTGATATACATGTAATTGATGTGTGCCTTACCAGTACTCGTAGTAGCTCCTGGGTATTTGATACCGGTGCGGTTGCTCATATTTGTAACTCAAAGCAGGAGCTGCGGAATAAGCGGAGAGTGGCAAAGGACGAGGTGACGATGCGCGTCGGGAATGGTTCCAAGGTCTATGTGATCGCCGTCGGCACGCTACCTCTACATTTACCTATGGGATTAGTTTTAAACCTCAATAATTGTTATTTAGTGCCAACTTTGAGCATGAACATTGTATCTGGATCTCGTTTAATACGAGATGGCTACTCATTTAAATCCGAGAATAATGGTTGTTCTATTTATATGAGAGACATGTTTTATGGTCATGCCCCGCTGGTCAATGGTTTATTCTTGATAAATCTCGAACGTGATGTTACACATATTCATAGTGTGAATACCAAAATATGTAAGGTTGATAACGATAGTCCCACATACTTGTGGCACTGCCGCCTTGGTCACATTGGTGTCAAGCGCATGAAGAAGCTCCATGCTGATGGTCTTTTAGAGTCTCTCGATTATGAATCATTTGACACATGCGAACCATGCCTCATGGGCAAAATGACCAAGACTCCGTTCTCCGGAACAATGGAGCGAGCAACCAACTTATTGGAAATCATACATACTGATGTGTGTGGTCCAATGAGGGTTGAGGCTCACGCAGGCTATCATTATGTTCTCACTCTCACTGATGACTTAAGTAGATATGGGTATGTCTACTTGATGAAACACAAGTCTGAGACCTTTGAAAAGTTCAAGGAATTTCAGAACGAGGTAGAGAATCAACGTGACCGAAAAATAAAGTTCTTATGATCAGATCGTGGAGGAGAATATTTAAGTCACGAATTTGGTACGCACTTAAGGAAATGTGGAATCGTTTCACAACTCACGCCGCCTGGAACACCTCAACGTAACGGTGTGTCCAAACATCGTAATCGCACTCTATTGGATATGGTGCGATCTATGATGTCACTCACCGATTTACCGCTATCATTTTGGGGATACGCTCTAGAGACAGTTACATTCACTTTAAATAGGGTACCATCTAAATCCGTTGAGAAAACACCGTATGAATTATGGTTTGGGAAAAAACCTAAGCTGTCATTTCTAAAAGTTTGGGGATGCGATGCTTATGTCAAGAAACTTCAACCAGAAAATCTCGAACCCAAGTTGGAAAAATGCGTCTTCATAGGATACCCTAAGGAAACCATTGGGTATACCTTCTACCTTAGATCCGAAGGCAAGATCCTTGTTGCCAAGAACAGGTACTTTCTGGAGAAAGAGTTTCTCTCGAAGGAAGTAAGTGGGAGGAAAGTAGAACTCGATGAAGTACTGCCTCTTGAACCGGAAAGTAGTGCTGCTCAGGAAGATGTTCCTCTGGTGCCTACACCGACTAGACAGGAAATTAATGATGATGATCAAAGTACTTCGGATCAAGTTGCTACTGAACTTCATAGGTCCACAAGGACACGTTTCACACTAGAGTGGTATGGCAACCCTGTCCTGGAAATCATGTTGTTAGACAACGGTGAACCTTCGAACTATGAAGAAGCGATGGCGGGCCTAGATTCCAACAAATGGCTTGAAGCCATGCAATCCGAGATAGGATCCGTGTATGAAAACAAAGTATGGACTTTGACAGACTTGCCCAATGATCGGCGAGCGAGGCAATAATAAAATGATTATTATTATATTTCCTTGTTCATGATAATTATCTGTTATTCATGCTATAATTGTGTTATCCGGAAATCATAATACATGTGTGAATATATAGACCACAACATGTCCCTAGTAAGCCTCTAGTTGACTAGCTCGTTGATCAATAGACAATAGTCATGGTTTCCTGACTATGGATATTGGATGTCATTGATAACGGGATCACATCATTAGGAGAATGATGTGATGGACAAGACCCAATCCTAAGCATAGCACAAGATCGTGTAGTTCGTTTGCTAGAGCTTTTCCAATGTCAAGTATCTTTTCCTTAGACAATGAGATCGTGTAACTCCCAGATACCGTAGGAGTGCTTTGGGTGTACCAAAAACGTCACAACATAACTGGGTGACTATAAAGGTATACTATGGGTATCCCTGAAAGTATCTGTTGGGTTGACACGGATTGAGACTGGGATTTGTCACTCCGTATGACGGAGAGGTATCTCTGGGCCCACTTGGTAATGCATCATCATAATGAGTTCAATGTGACCAAGTGTTTGGTCACGGGATCATGCATTACAGTACGAGTAAAGTGACTTGCCGGTAACGAGATTGAACGAGCTATTGGGATACCGATGATCGAATCTCGGGCAAGTAACGTACCGATTGACAAAGGGAATTGTATACGGGGTTACTCAAATCCTCGACATCGTGGTTCATCCGATGAGATCATCGTGGAACATGTGGGAGCCAACATGGGTATCCAGATCCCGCTATTGGTTATTGGCCGGAGAGCTGTCTCGGTCATGTCTGCATGATTCCCGAACCCGTAGGGTCTACACACTTAAGGTTCGGTGACGCTAGGGTTGTAGAGACATTAGCATGCGGAAACCCGAAAGTTGTTCGGAGTCCCGGATGAGATCCCGGACATCACGAGGAGTTCCGGAATGGTCCGGCGGTAAAGAATTCTATATAGGAAGTCCAGTTTCAGCCATCGGGAATGTTTCGGGGGTAACCGGTATTGTACCGGGACCACCGGAAGGGTCCCGGGGGTCCACCGGGTGGGGCCACCTATCCCGGAGGGCCACGTGGGCTGAAAGGGGAAGGGAACCAGCCCCTGGTGGGCTGGTGCGCCCCCCTTGGGCCTCCCCTACGCCTAGGGTTGGAAACCCTAGGGGTGGGGGGCGCCCCACTTGACTTGTGGGGCAAGTCCCCCCCCCCTAGGCCGCCGCCCCCCCTTAGAGATGGGATCTCCAGGGCCGGCGCACCCCCTAGGCCCCCTATATAAAGAGGGGGGAGGGAGGACAGCCGCACCCTAGTCCCTGGCGCCTCCCTCTCCCCCCTGTACCACCTCTCCCTCTCGCTGAGCTTGGCGAAGCCCTGTCGAGATCACCGCTGCTTCCACCACCACGCCGTCGTGCTGCAGGATCACCATCAACCTCTCCTTCCCCCTTGCTGGATCAAGAAGGAGGAGACATCTTCCCCAACCGTACGTGTGTTGAACGCGGAGGTGCTGTCCGCTCAGCACTAGGATCATCGGTGATTTGGATCACGACGAGTACGACTCCCTCAACCCCGTTCTCTTGAACGCTTCCGCTCGCGATCTACAAGGGTATGTAGATGCACTCCTCTCTCTTGTTGCTAGATGAACTCCATAGATTGATCTTGGTGAAGCATAGAATTTTTTTATTTTCTGCAACGTTCCCCAACAATTATAGGCAGTTCCCGCGCAGATTGGTAAAAGTTTATACTCCCGCAACCACCAACAAGCATCAATTCATGGCTTGCTCGAAACAACGAGTGCCTCCAACTAACAACAATCCTGGGGGAGTTTTGTTTAATTATTTTTATTTGCTTTGATCTTTTTGGATCATGGGACTGGGCATCCCGGTTACCGGCCCTTTCTCATGAATGAGGAGCGGAGTCCACTCCTCTGAGAATAACCCACCTAGCATGGAAGATATAGGCAGCCCTAGTGGAAACATGAGCGGCTAGAGCATACAAAACAGAATTTCATTTAAAGGTTTAGAGTTTGGCACATACAAATTTACTTGGAACGGCAGGTAAATACCGCATATAGGAAGGTGTGGTGGACTCATATGGAACAACTTTGGGGTTTAAGGAGTTTGGATGCACAAGCAGTATTCCCACTTAGTACAGGTGAAGGCTAGCAAAAGACTAGGAAGCGACCAACTGAGAGAGCGACAATAGTCATAAACATGCATTAAAACTAATTCACACCGAATACAAACGTGAGTAGGATATAATCCACCATGAACATAAATATCGTGAAGGCTATGTTGATTTCCTTTCAACTACATGCGTGAACATGTGCCAAGTCGAGTCACTCAATTCATTCAAAGGAGGATACCATCCCATCATACCACATCATAATCATTCTAATAGCATGTTGGCACGCAAGGTAAACCATTATAACTCAAAGCTAATCAAGCATGTCACAAGCAACTATAATCTCTAAACGTTATTGCAAATATGTTTACTTCATAATAAGCTGAATCAGGAACAATGAACTCATCATATTTACAAAAACAAGAGAGGTCGAGTTCACACCAGCTTTTCTAATCTCAATAAGTCCATCATATATCGTCATTATTGCCTTTCACTTGCATGACCGAACGATGTGTATAATAATAATAGTGCACGTGCATTGGACTAAGCTGGAATATGCAAGCATTCGACTAAAGAGAGAAGACAAAGTAATATGGACTCTAGGTTAAATAAACAATCATGCAAATGAGAGCCACTAAACATTTTCAATATGGTCTTCTCGACCCCAAAGGAAAGAAAAGAAAATAAAGCTATTTACACGGGAAAGCTCTCAACAAGTAAAATAAGAACAAGAAATCTTTTTGGGTTTTCATTTTAATTCTACTACAAGCATGGAAATTAAGCTAACTATTTTTTTGTTTTTTCTTAAGGTTTATCAAACACAAAAGAAGAAAACTAGAAAAAGAAATTTAAACTAACATGGATAATACAATGAAAGAGTATGAGCACCAACGACTAATATAGTGTGTGAACATGAATGTAAAGTCGGTGAGAAATACGTACTCCCCCAAGCTTAGGCTTTTGGCCTAAGTTGGTCTAATGCCAAGGGTAGCCTGGCTGATATCCGTAGTTGTAACTGGGGTCATACTGAGATGCAGCAGCAAATGCCTCCTGAGCTGCGGCATGTTGGCGAGCCGCCTCCGCTCTCCCCTCATGTTCAGCGGCTTCCTCCCTGGTACCAACATATCTTCCTTTTGCCTGATAATCAAAAAGTAAAGGAGCAGGAAGAGTAACATGGACGACGTTGCGTCTGTTATAGATTAGTCGATAATGAAGGTATTGATCATTCCTCCTAAGAAAATGATGATTGACCATAGCGTCATAATCTAAATAAATAGGAGGTATCATCGAATCCCCCTCTCGTGGGGCTATACCAAGATAATTAGCCACACGGGTTGCATAAATTCCTCCAAATAAATCTCCAGCTCTACTATTATTCTGTAACCTACGTGCAACTATTGCCCCCAAGTTATAACCTTTATAACCTAACACAGCACTTATATGGCACACATATGACATGGATTATCTTTACCATTAATGCATCTACCAATGAAGAGAGCGAAATAATGTATAGCAGGAAAATGAATGCTCCCTATGGTGGCTTGTGCTATGTCCCTGGATTCTCCCACAGTAATGCTAGCAAGAAAATCTCTAAATTCAGATTTGTGAGGATCATTAATATTACCCCACTGCGGGAGTTTGCAAGCAGTTGTAAAATCCTCTAAGTCCATGGTATAAGATGTATCATAAATATCAAATAGGACACTGGGAGAATTACGTGCACAGTTATATTTAAACCTCCGCACAAAGGAATCAGTCAATTGATAGTACTGGGGACACTTATCTTGTAGGAAGTCCTCCAGCTCAACATTACGCACATACGCGTCAAATTCCTCCTTGAAGCCTGCTTCGACCATAAAATCATCGGATAGCCACTCACAAGCTCGTACATCTGCATCCCTCGGTAATTCAACATATTGCTCACGCATAGCAATCCTAGGCCCTTTCTTTACCGAGGAACCACCTTGATACATTCTCCTAGACATAATTCTTTTTCTGAAAAATTTCTAAAATTTTAGTAACTTCAAAATAAAAGTGAATAAAACTTAACAAGAATGGTAGCAACTACTCCTACAAGTGCCTAGAGCCTATATCATGCATTAGAATTACTTGGAACCTCATAAATTTAACATGCAAGCTCAAGAATGGGGTCACCAAGGCAGCAAGGATTTGCAATGAATAAACCACTAGAACAAAAACTAATTGGACCAATGGAGGAGTCACATACCAAGCAACAATCTCCCAAAGCAGTTTTGTGAATGGAGCTTTGAGCAAGGAGATCGAAAATCGCAGCAAAACGAGCTAGAACTCGTGCCTGAGCTGGATGGAGATTTTTTTGGGTAGAAGATGGAGTGTGTGGGTGCTGGCATAAGTGGAGGGAGGCTACCAGGGGCCCACGAGACAGGGGGTGCGTCCAGGTGGGGTGGGCGCGCCCTCCACTCTCGTGGCCTGGTGCTTGCCCCTCCTGGAGTGATTTCAGTGCCTAAAATCCATAAATATTCCATAAAAAATCATACTAAATTTGTAGGGCAATTGGAGCACTTTTATTTTTGGGATATTTTTTATTGCACGGATAATTCAGAAAACAGCCGGATAATACTATTTTTGTTTTATTTATTGTAAAAGACATAAAGTAAAAAGAAAGTACATAAGGTTGTGCCTTCTAGTTTCATCCATCTCATGATCATCAAAACGAATCCACTAACAAGGTTGATCAAGTCTTGTTAATAAAGTCATTCCGAATAACACGGAACGGAGAAATTTCGAAGTGACACTAAGTTACCTCAACGGGGATATGAAAATCCCGACCATAAGAATATCATACTTTTTCTTGACAGTAGGGAGAGGAAATTCAAAACCTCCAATGATAATTGATGGAATTTTCTCAATAGTATTTATGCTATGAACTTGGATTTGCTTCCCCGGAAAATGGACCGTATGCTCATTTCCGTTAACCTGAAAGGTGACATGGCCTTTGTTGCAATCAATAACAGCTCCTGGAGTATTTAAAAAGGGTCTACCAAGAATAATAGACATACTATCGTCCTCGGGAATATCAAGAATAACGAAGTCTGTTAAGATAGTGACATTCGCAACAACAACAAGCACGTCCTCACAAATGCCGACAGGTATAGCAGTTGATTTGTCAGCCATTTGCAAAGATATCTCAGTAGGTGTCAACTTACTTAATTCAAGTCTACGGTACAAGGAAAGAGGCATAACACTAACACCGGCTCCTAAATCACATAAAGCAGTTTTAAAAAAATTTCTTTTAATAGAGCAAGGTATAGTGGGTACTCCGGGATCACCAAGTTTCTTAGGTATTCCACCCTTAAAGGTATAGTTGGCAAGCATGGTGGAAATCTCAGTTTCAGGTATTTTCCTCTTATTAGTGATGATATCTTTCATATATTTAGCATAAGGATTTGTTTTAAGAAAATATGTCTAATCATTTTAGCAAAACGCTCAAAGTCCTCATCATCCTTTGTCTTGGATGGTTTAGGAGGGAAGGGCATGGGTTTCTGAACCCATGGTTCTCTTTCTCTATCATGCTTCCTAGCAACAAAATCTCTCTTATCATAAGGTTGGTTTCTTGATTGTGGGTTATCAAGACCAATAGCGGGTTCAATTTATATTTCATTGTTATTACTAGGTTGCGCATCTACATGAGCATCATTATTAACATTATCATCAGGTTCATGTTCATCTCGGGATTGTGTTTCAGCATCAGAGATAGAAGTATTATTAGGATTCTCATTAGGTTCACTAGATGTTTGCAAAGTCCTATCATTCTTCTTTTTCTTGTTCTTAGAAGAACTAGGAGCATATAGATTATTATTCTGAGAATCTTGTTCAATTCTCTTAGGGTGGCCTTCAGGATATAAAGGTTCCTGAGTCATTCTACCAGTTCTAGTAGCCACTCTAACAGCAAAGTCATTTTTATTATTTAATTCAGTAAGCAATTCATTCTGAGCCTTAAGTACTTGTTCAGCTTGAGTAGCAACCATGGAAGCATGTTTACTAGTAAGTTTAAGTTCACCTTTAACTCTAGCTACATAATCATTCAAGCGTCCTATCTTATAAGCATTATTCTTCAATTGTCTACCAACATAATCATTAAAATTTGCTTTTCTATTCATGAAATCATCAAATTCATCTAAGCAAGGGCTATGTAATTTAGTAGATGGGATTTCATCTTTATCATATCTATAGAGAGAATTTACCTTTACTACCTGTGTCGGGTTATGGAGACAATGTATTTCTTCAACAGGCGGTATATTAAGACCATGTATTTCTTCAATAGGAGGTAAATTCTTAACGTATTCAGCTTTAATACCTTTTTTCATTGATTTATTTGCCCCTTGCATATCTTCAGGACTGAGAAATAGAACACCTCTCTTCTTCGGAGTGGGTTTAGGAATAGACTCAGGAGTTGGCTCAATTAGTTCAGGGATTGCCTCTGGAATTGGCTCAGGAATTGGCTCAGGAAGAGTCCAATTATTCTCATTAGTCAACATATTGTTCAATAATAATTCAGCTTCATCGACTGTTCTTTTCCTGAAAACACAACCAGCACAACTATCCAAGTAGTCCTTGGAAGCATCGGTTAGTCCATTATAGAAGATATCAAGTATTTCATTTTTCTTAAGTGGATGATCAGGCAAAGCATTAAGTAATCGGAGAAGCCTCCCCCAAACTTGTGGGAGACTCTTTTCTTTGATTTGCACCAAGTTATATATTTCCCGCAAGGCAGCTTGTTTCTTATGAGCAGGGAAATATTTAGCAGAGAAGTAATAAATCATATCCTGGGGATTACGCACACAACCAGGATCAAGAGAATTAAACCAAGTCTTAGCATCACCCTTTAATGAGAACGAAAATATCTTAAGGATATAAAAGTAGCGAGATTTATCATCATGAGTAAACAGGGTAGCTATATCATTCAACTTGGTAAGATGTGCCACAACAGTTTCAGATTCAAGGCCATAAAAAGGATCAGATTCTACCGAAGTAATAATTTCAGGATCAATAGAGAATTCATAATCCTTATCAGTAACACAGATAGGTGAAGTAGCAAAAGCAGGGTCAGGTGTCATTCTAGCATTAAGAGACTGCTGCTTCCATTTAGCTAATAGTTTGTTAAGATCATATCTATCTTTGCAGGCAAAAATAGCTTCAGCAGCTTCTTTATTCATAACATAACCCTCAGGAACAACAGGCAATTCATAATCATTCGGAGATCTTTCATCATCACTATCATCAATAATAGAATTTTCAATAATTTCATTCTCCCTAGCCCTAGCAAGTTGTTCATCAAGAAATTCACCTAATGGCATAGTAGTATCACGCACAGAAGTAGTTTCATTATAAGTATCATGTGAAGCAGAAGTGGCATCATCGATAACATGCGACATATAAGGATTCATAGCAGTAGCAGGCTTAGGTGTCACAAGCTTATTATTAACAGAAGGAAAATCTAGTGCAGAGCTAGATGGCAGTACCTTACCTCCCCTCGTAGTTGAGGGATAGATCTTGGTTTTAGAGTCTTTCAAATTCTTCATAGTGATCAACAGATATAAATCCCAAGTGACTCAGAGAATAGAGCTATGCTCCCCGGCAACGGCGCCAGAAATTAGTCTTGATGACCCACAAGTGTAGGGGATCGCAACAGCTTTCGAGGGTAGAGTATTCAACCCAAATTTATTGATTTGACACAAGGGGAGCCAAAGAATATTCTTGAGTATTAGCAGTTGAGTTGTCAATTCAACCACATCTGGATAACTTAGTATCTGCAGCAAGGTATTTAGTAGCAAAGTAGTATGATAGTAATGGTAACAGTGGTAAAAGGTAAAGATAGTAATAGCAATATTTTTGGTGTTTTGTAGTAATGGTAACAGTAGCAACGGAAAAGTAAATAAGCGAAGCACAATATATGAAAAGCTCGTAGGCAATGGATCAGTGATGGATAATTATGTCGGATGCGATTCCTCATGTAATAGCTATAACATAGGGTGACACAGAACTAGCTCCAATTCATCAATATAATGTAGGCATGTATTCCGAATATAGTCATACGTGCTTATGGAAAAGAACTTGCATGACATCTTTTGTCCTACCCTCCCGTGGCAGCGGGGTCCTAGTGGAAACTAAGGGATATTAAGGCCTCCTTGTAATAGAGAACCGGACCAAAGCATTAACACACCTCAAACTACGGTCATCACCGAGAAGTATCCCGATTATTGTCACTTCGGGGTTGTCGGATCATAACACATAATAGGTGACTATAGACTTGCAAGATAGGATCAAGAACACACATATATTCATTGAAACATAATAGGTTCAGATCTGAAATCATGGCACTCGGGCCCTAGTGACAAGCAATAAGCATAGCAAAGTCATAGCAACATCAATCTCAAAACATAGTGGATACTAGGGATCAAACCCTAACAAAACTAACTTGATTACATGATAAATCTAATCCAACCCATCCCCGTCCAGCAAGCCTACGAAGAAATTACTCACGCACGGCGGTGAGCATCATGAAATCGGTGATGGAGGATGGTTGATGATGACGACGGCGAAGAATCCCCCTCTCCGGAGCCCCGAACGGACTCCAGATCAGCCCTCCCGAGAGAGATTAGGGCTTGGCGGCGGTTCCGTATCCTAAAACGCGATGAAACTTTCTCTCTGATTTTTTTTCTCCGCTAGACGGAATATATGGAGTTGGAGTTGAGGTCGGCGGAGCCTCAGGGGGCCCACGAGACAGGGGGCGCGCCTAGGGGGAGGGGGTGCGCCCCCACCCTCGTGGACAAGGTGTGGGCCCCCTGGTCTTCATCTTTTGCGAGGATTTTTTATATTTTCCGAAACTTGTCTCCGAGGATTTTCAGGTCATTCCGAGAACTTTGTTTTCTACACATGAAACAACATCATGGTAATTCTGCTGAAAACAACGTCATTCCGATTAGTTTCATTCAAATAATGCAAGTTAGAGTCCAAAACAAGGTCAAAAGTGTTTGGAAAAGTAGATACGTTGGAGACGTATCAACTCCCCCAAACTTAAACCTTTGCTTGTCCTCAAGCAATTCAGTTGATAAACTGAAAGTGATAAAGAAAAACTTTTACAAACTCTATTTGCTCTTGTTGTTGTAAACATGCAAAGCCATCATTCAGGTTTCAACAATATTATAAACTAACCATACTCACAATAACACTCAGGTCACACAATTACTCATATCAATGGCATAATCAGCTAGCGAGCGATAATGATAAAACTCGGATGACAACACTTTCTCAAAACAATCATAACATGGTATAACAAAATGGTACCTCGCTAGCCCTTTCTGAGACCGCAAAACATAAATGCAGAGCACCTTTAAAGATCAAGGACTGACTAAACATTGTAATTCATGGTAAAAGAGATCCAGTCAAGTCATACCCAGTATAAACCAGTAATAATGAATGCAAATGACAGTGTGCTCTCCAGCGGGTGCTTTTTAATAAGAAGGTGATGACTCAACATAAAAGTAAATAGATAGGCCCTTCGCAGAGGGAAGCAGGGATTTGTAGAGGTACCATAGCTCGATTTTAAAATAGAGATTGAATAACATTTTGAGCGGCATACTTTTGCTGTCAACGCAACAACTATAAGATGGTTGTATCTTCCATACTACATGCATTATAGGAAGTTCCCACGCAGAATGGTAAAAGTTTATACTCCCCCAACCACCAACAAGCATCAATCCATGGCTTGCTCGAAACAACGAGTGCCTCCAACTAACAACAATCCTGGGGGAGTTTTGTTTAATTATTTTTATTTGCTTTGATCTTTTTGGATCATGGGACTGGGCATCCCGGTTACCGGCCCTTTCTCGTGAATGAGGAGCGGAGTCCACTCCTCTGAGAATAACCCACCTAGCATGGAAGATATAGGACGCCCTAGTGGAAACATGAGCAGCTAGAGCATACAAAACATAATTTCATTTGAAGGTTTAGAGTTTGGCGCATACAAATTTACTTGGAGCGGCAAGTAAATACCGCATATAGGAAGGTGTGATGGACTGATATGGAACTTTGGGGTTTAAGGAGTTTGGATTCACAAGCAGTATTCGCGCTAAGTACAGGTGAAGGCTAGCAAAAGACTAGGAAGCTACCAACTGAGAGAGCGACAATAGTCATAAACATGCATTAAAACTAATTCACACCGAATACCAACATGAGTAGGATATAATCCACCATGAACATAAATATCGTGAAGGCTATGTTGATTTCGTTTCAACTACATGCGTGAACATGTGCCAAGTCGAGTCACTCAATTCATTCAAAGGAGGATACCATCCCATCATAGCACATCATAATCATTCTAATAGCATGTTGGCACGCAAGGTAAACCATTATAACTCAAAGCTAATCAAGCATGGCACAAGCAACTATAATGTCTAAACATTATTGCAAATATGTTTACTTCATAATAAGCTGAATCAGGAACAATGAACTCATCATATTTACAAAAACAAGAGAGGTCAAGTTCATACCAGCTTTTCTCATCTCAACAAGTCCATCATATATCGTCATTATTGCCTATCACTTGCACGACCAAACGATGTGTATAATAATAATAGTGCACACGCATTGGACTAATCTGGAATCTGCAAGCATTCAACTCAAGAGAGAAGACAAAGTAATATGGGCTCTAGGTTAAATAAACAATCATGCAAATGAGAGCCACTAAACATTTTCAATATGGTCTTCTCGAACCCCAAAGGAAAGAAAAGAAAATAAAGCTATTTGCAAGGGAAAGCTCCCAACAAGTAAAAGAAGAACAAGAAATCTTTTTGGGTTTTCATTTTAATTCTACTACAAGCATGGAAATTAAGCTAACTATTTTTTTTGGTTTTTCTTAAGGTTTATAAAACACACAAGAAGAAAACTAGAAAAATAAATTTAAACTAACATGGATAATACAATGAAAGAGTATGAGCACCGACGACTAATATAGTGTGTGAACATGAATGTGAAGTCGGTGAGAAATACGTACTCCCCCAAGCTTAGGCTTTTGTCCTAAGCTGGTCTAATGCCAAGGGTAGCCTGGCTGATATCCGTAGTTGTAAGTGGGGTCGTACTGAGATGCAGCAGCAAATGCCTCCTGAGCTGCGGCATGTTGGCGAGCCGCCTCCGCTATCCCCTCGTGTTCAGCTGCTTCCTCCCTGGTACCAACATATCTTCCTTTTGCCTGATAATCAAAAAGGAAAGGAGCAGGAAGAGTAACATGGACGACGTTGCGTCTGTTATAGATTAGTCGATAATGAAGGTATAGCGTCATAATCTAAATAAACAGGAGGTATCATCGAATCCCCCTCTCGTGGGGCTATACCAAGATAATTAGCCACACTGGTTGCATAAATTCCTCCAAATAAATCTCCAGCTCTACTATTATTCTGCAACCTACGTGCAACTATTGCCCCCAAGTTATAACCTTTATAACCTAACACAACACTCTTGAGGACAGAGAGATCAGGGACACACATATGACATGCTTCATCTTTACCGTTAATGCATCTACCAATGAAGAGAGCGAAATAATGTATAGCAGGAAAATGAATGCTCCCTATGGTGGCTTGTGCTATGTCCCTGGATTCTCCCACAGTAATACTAGCAAGGAAATCTCTAAATTCAGATTTGTGAGGATCATTAATATTACCCCACTGCGGGAGTTTGCAAGCAGTTGTAAAATCCTCTAAGTCCATGGTATAAGATGTATCATAAATATCAAATAGGACACTGGGAGAATTACGTGCACAGTTATATTTAAACCTCCGCACAAAGGAATCAGTCAATTGATATTACTGGGGACACTTATCTTGTAGGAAGTCCTCCAGCTCAGCATTACGCACATACGCGTCAAATTCCTCCTTGAAGCCTGCTTTGACCATAAAATCATCGGATGGCCACTCACAAGCTCGTACATCTGCATCCCTCGATAATTCAACATCTTGCTCACGCATAGCAATCCTGGGCCCTTTCTCTACCGAGGAACCACCTTGATACAATATCCTAGACATTATTCTTTTTCTGAAAAATTTCTAAAATTTTAGTAACTTCAAAATAAAAGTGAATAAAACTTAACAAGAATGGTAGCAACTACTCCTACAAGTGCCTAGAGCCTATATCATGCATTAGAATTACTTGGAACCTCATAAATTTAACATGCAAACTCAAGAATAGGGTCACCAAGGCAGCAAGGATTTGCAACGAATAAACCACTAGAACAAAAACTAATTAGACCAATGGAGGAGTCACATACCAAGCAACAATCTCCCAAAGCAGTTTTGTGAATGGAGCTTTGAGCAAGGAGATCGAAAATCACAGCAAAACGAGCTAGAACTCATGCTTGAGCTGGATGGGGATTTTTTTGGGTAGAAGATGGAGTGTGTGGGTGCTGGCATAAGTGGAGGGGGGCTACCAGGGGCCCACGAGACAGGGGGCGCGCCCAGGTTGGGTGGGCGCGCCCTCCACTCTCGTGGCCTGGTGCTTGCCCCTCCTGCAGTGATTTCAGTGCCTAAAATCCTTAAATATTCCATAAAAAATCATACTAAATTTACAGGGCAATTGGAGCACTTTTATTTTCGGGATATTTTTTATTGCACGGATAATTCAAAAACAGACGGATAATATTGTTTTTGTTTTATTTATTATAAAAGACAGAAAGTAAAAAGAAAGTACAGAAGGTTGTGCCTTCTAGTTTCATCCATCTCATGATCAACAAAATGAATCCACTAACAAGGTTGATCAAGTGTTGTTAATAAACTCATTACGAATAACATGGAACTGGAGAAATTTCGAAGTGACACTAAGTTACCTCAACGGGGATATGAAAATCCCCAACAATAAGAATATCATACTTTTTATTGACAGTAGGGAGAGGAAATTCAAAACCTCCAATGATAATTGATGGAATTTTCTCAATAGTATTTATGCTATGAACTTGGATTTGCTTCCTCGGAAAATGTACCGTATGCTCATTTCTGTTAACATGAAAGGTGACATGGCCTTTGTTGCAATCAATAACAGCTCCTGCAGTATTTAAAAAGGGTCTACCAAGAATAATAGACATACTATCATCCTCGGGAATATCAAGAATAACGAAGTCTGTTAAGATAGTAACATTCGCAACAACAACAGGCACGTCCTCACAAATGCCGACAGGTATAGCAGTTGATTTGTCAGCCATTTGAAAAGATATCTCAGTAGGTGTCAACTTACTTAATTAAAGTCTACGGTACAAGGAAAGAGGCATAACACGAACACCGGCTCCTAAATCACATAAAGTAGTTTTAACATAATTTCTTTTAATAGAGCAAGGTATAGTGGGTACTCTGGGATCACCAAGTTTCTTAGGTATTCCACCCTTAAAGGTATAGTTGGCAAGCATGGTGGAAATCTCAGTTTCAGGTATTTTTCCTCTTATTAGTGATGATATCTTTCATATATTTAGCATAAGGGTTTGTTTTAAGCATATCAGTTAAGCGCATGCGTAAGAAAATAGGTCTAATCATTTCAGCAAAACGCTCAAAGTCCTCATCATCCTTTGTCTTGGATGGTTTAGGAGGGAAGGGCATGGGTTTCTGAACCCATGGTTCTCTTTCTCTACCATGCTTCCTAGCGACAAAATCTCTCTTATCATAACGTTGGTTTCTTGATTATGGGTTATCAAGACCAATAGCGGGTTCAATTTCTATTTCATTGTTATTACTAGGTTGAGAATCTACATGAACATCATTATTAGCATTATCATCAGGTTCATGTTCATCTCCGAATTGTGTTTCAGCATCAGAGATAGAAATATTATTAGGATTCTCAGGTGTTTCTACATTAGGTTCACTAGAGGTTTGCAAAGTCCTATCATTCTTGTTTTTCTTCTTCTTAGAAGAACAAGGAGCATATAGATTATTATTCTGAGAATCTTGTCCAATTCTCTTAGGGTGGCCTTCAGGATACAAAGGTTCCTGAGACATTCTACCAGTTCTAGTAGCCACTCTAACAGCAAAGTCATTTTTATTATTTAATTCAGCAAGCAATTCATTCTGAGCCTTAAGTACTTTGTTCAGCTTGAGTAGCAACATGGAAGCATGTTTACTAGTGAGTTTAAGTTCACCTTTAACTCTAGCTACATAATCATTCAAGCGTCCTATCGTATAAGCATTATTCTTCAATTGTCTACCAACATAATCATTGAAATTTGCTTGTCTATTCATGAAATCATCAAATTCATCTAAGCAAGGGCTATGAAATTTAGTAGATGGGATTTCATCTTTATCATATCTATAGAGAGAATTTACCTTTACTACCTGTGTCGGGTTATCGAGACAATGTGTTTCTTCAACAGGCGGTATATTAAGACCATGTATTTCTTCAATAGGAGGTAAATTCTTAACGTCTTGAGCTTTAATACCTTTTTCTTTCATTGATTTCTTTGCCCCTTGCATATCTTCAGGACTGAGAAATAGAACACCTCTCTTCTTTGGAGTGGGTTTAGGAATAGACTCAGGAGTTGGCTCTATTAGTTCAGGGATTGCCTCTGGAATTGGCGTAGGAATTGGCTCGGGAAGAGTCCAATTATTCTCATTAGTCAACATATTGTTCAATAATAATTCAGCTTCATCGACTGTTCTTTTCCTGAAAACACAACCAGCACAACTATGCAAGTAGTCCTTGGAAGCATCGGTTAGTCCATTATAGAAGATATCAAGTATTTCATTTTTCTTAAGTGGATGTTTAGGCAAAGCATTAAGTAATCAGAGAAGCCTCCCCCAAGCTTGTGAGAGACTCTCTTCTTTGATTTGCACCAAGTTATATATTTCCCGCAATGCAGCTTGTTTCTTATGAGAAGGGAAATATTTAGCAGAGAAGTAATAAATCATATCCTGGGGACTACGCACACAACCAGGATCAAGAGAATTAAACCAAGTCTTAGCATCACCCTTTAATGATAACGGAAATATCTTAAGGATATAAAAGTAGCGAGATTTATCATCATGAGTAAACAGGGTAGCTATATCATTCAACTTGGTAAGATGTGCCACAACAGTTTCAGATTCAAGGCCATAAAAAGGATCAGATTCCACCAAAGTAACAATTTCAGGATCAACAGAGAATTCATAAACCTTATCAGTAACACAGATAGGTAAAGTAGCAAAAGCAGGGTCAGGTTTCATTCTAGCATTAAGAGACTGCTGCTTCCATTTAGCTAATAGTTTCTTAAGATCATATCTATCTTTGCAGGCAAAAATAGCTTCAGCAACATCTTTATTCATAACATAACCCTCAGGAACAACAGGCAATTCATAATCACTCGGAGATCTTTCATCATCACTATCATCAATAATAGCATTTTCAATAATTTCATTCTCCCTAGCCTAGCAAGTTGTTCATCAAGAAATTCACCTAATGGCATAGTAGTATCACACACAGAAGTAGTTTCATCATAAGTATCATGCGAAGCAGAAGTGGCATCATCGACAACATGCGACATATCAGAATTCATAGCAGTAGCAGGCTTTGGTGTCGCAAGCTTATTAATAACAGAAGGAAAATCTACTGCAGAGCTAGATGGCAGTTACTTACCTCCCCTCGTAGTTGAGGGATAGATCTTGGTTTTAGATTCTTTTAAATTCTTCATAGTGATCAACAGATATAAATACCAAGTGACTCAGAGAATAGAGCTATGCTCCCCGGCAACGGCGCCAGAAATTAGTCTTGATGACCCACAAGTGTAGGGGATCGCAACAGCTTTCGAGGGTAGAGTATTCAACCCAAATTTATTGATTCGACACAAGGGGAGCCAAAGAATATTGTTGAGTATTAGCAGTTGAGTTGTCAATTCAACCACATCTGAATAACTTAATATCTGCAGCAAGGTATTTAATAGCAAAGTAGTATGATAGTAATGGTAACAGTGGTAAAAGGTAAAGATAGTAATAGCAATATTTTTGGTGTTTTGTAGTAATGGTAACAGTAGCAACGGAAAAGTAAATAAGCGAAGCACAATATATGAAAAGCTCATAGGAAATGGATCAGTGATGGATAATTATGTCGGATGAGATTCCTCATGTAATAGCTATAACATAGGGTGACACAGAACTAGCTCCAATTCATCAATATAATGTAGGCATGTATTCCGAATATAGTCATACGTGCTTATGGAAAAGAACTTGCATGACATCTTTTGTCCTACCCTCCCGTGGCAGCGGGGTCCTAGTGGAAACTATGGGATATTAAGGCCTCCTTTTAATAGAGAACCGGACCAAAGCATTAACACACCTCAAACTACGGTCATCACCGAGAAGTATCCCGATTATTGTCACTTCGGGGTTGTCGGATCATAACACATAATAGGTGACTATAGACTTGCAAGATATGATCAAGAACACACATATATTCATGAAAACATAATAGGTTCAGATCTGAAATCATGGCACTCGGGCCCTAGTGACAAGCAATAAGCATAGCAAAGTCATAGCAACATCAATCTCAAAACATAGTGGATACTAGGGATCAAACCCTAACAAAACTAACTTGATTACATGATAAATCTAATCCAACTCATCACCGTCCAGCAAGCCTACGAAGAAATTACTCACGCACGGCGGTGAGCATCATGAAATTGGTGATGGAGGATGGTTGATGATGACGACAACGACGAATCCCCCTCTCCGGAGCCCCGAACGGACTCCAAATCAGCCCTCCCGAGAGAGATTAGGGCATGGCGGCGGCTCCGTATCCTAAAACGCGATGAAACTTTCTCTCTGATTTTTTTCCCGCGAGACGGAATATATGAAGTTGGAGTTGAGGTCGGCGGATCCTCAGGGGGCCCATGAGACAGGGGGGCGCGCCCCCCACCCTCGTGGACAGGGTGTGGGCCCCCTGGTCTTCATCTTTTACGGGGATTTTTTATATTTTCCGAAACTTGTCTCCGAGGATTTTCAGGTCATTCCGAAAACTTTTGTTTTCTACACATAAAACAACATCATGGTAATTCTGCTGAAAACGACGTCAGTCCGGTTAATTTCATTCAAATCATGCAAGTTAGAGTCCAAAACAAAAGCAAAAGTGTTTGAAAAATTAGATACGTTGAAGATGTATCAGATCACTCTTACCGAGACTTTGATGAATCACATGTTGGATCTAAGTTAACACGACCAATAGTAGTAGTAGCAGTACATAACCATTTTTTAGCACAGTACATAACCATTTAAAAATTGGATCTATTAGTTAACACGACAGTACGATGTATATATATATATCCTAAAACCCATCTTAGTATATGCACAACAGATCAAAATTTCTGAATGATTTGCTATCTGGTACATTCTGGAAAATAAATTTCGAAACCGGATTCACCACGGAGACAACGGCGCCGTACCCCGTGTGGCAGCCATAACAGGCGCTCTTTGCGCGACGGGAGCCACGACGGGGAAGCATGCTCCGGTGGCGCCGTGGCTAGTGCTGCTGCTGCGGGGTCAGAGGTAGCATCATCGGCGGAATGCGTATGCGAAAGCCAAAAAAACTAGATCCAGAGTGCAAAATGAGCGAGAGCTCCGGTCAGCCGGCTCAGCGCCCATTGGCTTGGAAGGGGTACGTAACTTACAGTTGGCACAATCACTCAATCAAAGTCGATAAAGAAATCCCCTTGTTTTGAATTATAAGATGTTCTAACTTTTTTCTGGATCGGATATATATAGACGTGTTTCAGAGTGACACTCCTCCGTTTCTTTTTGTTATGTGTAGATCTGTCAAAAGTTATCATTTGTAAAGTTTTACCAAATTTATATCAAACAATGTCAACACTTACAGTGCTAAATGAATACAATTATAAAATGTACTATTTCATGAAAAATCTGATGACATAATTTATGTATTGTGAAAGTTAATAATTTGTTGTGTAAAGCTGATCAAGCTTTGAAGAGTTTGATTCCGGTCAAACCTAATACACGGAGTGAAAAGAAATGGAGGGGTACTTAGTCTAATAAAGGATGGCTCTTTTCCTTTTCCTTTTGCTTAAGGAATCAACGTGTGAGATGATGACAACTCCTCTTCTCCGCGCCCCTGCATTGCAACCCAATCATTCCTCGTTCAAATACCGCATGTTGTATGTCAGGATCGAATAATTTGTGCCCCGAAATACTGCAAATCATTTTAAATACCATGTGTTGTGTTATATGTTTGGATCGAATATCTTTTCCATATGGATATGTCGCCGTCGACGGAAGTCCGCTGGAACTGGGCATGGGGCAAAGTCTAGCCGAGAAAGTACTAGGCAAAACCATGTCTGTTAGTCAAGACACGCACATATACACACGGATAACCTATTGACTGGACTTTCATTTTCTCTCGATAATACTTTGAATGGCACCTTAACAAATTTATTTATCGAGAAGGACCGTTGAAACCACAGACACTAGTCCAGACTACGCGCCACTGAAAAACCATTAATCTGCAATCATGCATGCATTCATCTTGGCGGTCAACAACACGCAATCAGTAGCCAGTACGCTAAATATACAAAGTTGCAATCGTCAGTTAGTTTGACAACGCCAACTAAGAGCAAATTTGTAACTCTATGTGCACATGTTAGATCATGGATTGTACCGTGCGAATATATGATAACAAATGTGATGACACCATTTCCAAGTGTAAACCCCAGCTCAGAAGAAGCCAATGCCCTTGTTTTGGCCAAGAAAGAAAACCAAAACGTTGGACATGGAGACGGATAGACAGACACACGGGGAGCCCAGCGCCCAGGCGCGATGATCCCTGGTCTGACCAGGACATGCGTCGGCAGTGGCGGAGCCAGCGCCCGACGACCCTGGGCACTTGCCCGGGCTCGCTCGGTACGCTCCAGCTACGATGGCCCCGTTACGTTGGCAAAACTCGTTAACGCATCGTTCTTTTACCCGGGCAGTTGGGCTGGTTGTCTGATCAGCTAATGACCTTTTTTTTTCCTTACGTAATTATGCGAGACTTGCATATCGGACGTGGGAGGCGTACTGGGCCATGAGTAAGCAGTCCGTTCGGCTGTTGTTTACTCCAGAGTCCAGACGAAAAGGGACACAATCTTTTTCTCAGAAAAAAAGAGGATGGTTGGTCGATCGCTCCACCTCCCCACGACCCGCCTGTTCCTCTGTTCGAGACGGCGGCACCCTGGTTCGATCGGAGACGGAACGGCGGCGTATGGAGGCTGGCCTGGACTGGGCGTGTGGCCGGCGATGGGCTGAGCCGGAGCTGATCCATCACAGGAACGGCTTGTTACATCATCGGCCAGTGGCTGCTTGTCCGTTCCTTCATGATAACTCATTAGGTAAGACTAGTATAACGCCCGTGCGTTGCCACGGGCTCTTTAAAATTTATAATCAGTATCTTTCATTTATCATCCCCTCATATTGGGTGATTATGGAGTGCTCTAATTAGAAACACAACAATCAAATATTAGGAAATTTCACCGAATGAACAACAACAAATAATACGATATCTATCAAACAAATAAAATGAGGTCATATTTTTGGTCCGTCATGCACTTCTGTTGAAAAGTGCCTATCCCTTTTAGAATCAACCCACTGTTTGCTCGCACGCAAAAAAATACATCTCTAAAGTGGGGAACCGATCGGTGCCAAAAAGAACTCAAACTCCTATCCAATCTCGACTTCGTGCTCTTCCACTTCCATTGATAAAGATGGGACGTCAAGGATTTCATCATGATGACCTCGAGCAGCCGCCGACATCCCTCCCCACATCTACCCCTACCCCCTGCTGCCGCTTGCACTGTCCTTGCTCCTCGAGGGAGCTAGGGACACAATGTTCTCTAGGATGGGCATGACCAGATTCATGAGGAGGCCACATTCTTCCATGGGAACCCAATCAAGCACACCACCCTCCGCAACCATCCAATCCCGGCCTAACAAAGTCAAGACCCATCATCGATCGACAAATCAGGCTTGCCGCATCCAGATTCACTGCAAGTCTGCGACGAGTCTGTAGTCGACATCTTGACTTTGGCTATCCCCACGGAAGAATCATCGGATCCTGCTTACTTTTACCATCACTTCGTCTCTTCCCAAGGCAGCGACACCACCTAGCCAATCACCACCACCGCTTGCGGCTTGCCTACATAAAATCATGAGAAATCCCCACGGCGGTGCTGTAAGATCACCTTGGCGACCTCGACAGTGACCGACTGGTCTAAGATCTAAGCTAGCCGCTCTTTGTAGAAACCAATAGAAGTAGGCATGTGACTCAGATTTGTTCTTTGGTGTGCATGCGTTTCTTGCTGCCCACCAGCTCTTGTCTACAACTCGCCTATCTCTGTACCAGCTCTTGGTCTACAACTCGCCTATCTCCATGCTCGAGACGACCAAGCTCGATGCGCAAGCCGCATACGTCTTCTAGAGCTATATCCAGGCCCTATGATTTTTGGATCACTGGCACTATGGTGGAGGAGGTGGATGAGGATGGCGGCGGCGGCGTCTGCGGTTGCGCCTCGTCCGCAGCCGTGCTGGTGGTGGTCGATGCGAGAGCCGGATGGCGTCGGCCAGAATCAGGCAGGGGCGACAAAGATTTAGAGGAGAGAGAGAATGGAGGCGATGAGCGATGGGAGGAAGGGCCACCGGCGATTGGGGTGGCCTCAGATCCGCCCTCCATGGCCGCCTATTTCATGGGCGAACACCCGTGCTCACCGTCGAGCTCGCCTTCGGCCGCTGCCTCGCCGACATTCACGACGTAGAGCCCCTTCCTCCGATCCCATTTGCCAGGGAGGCAGCGCCATCCTTCATCGTAGAGAACGAGTCCACACTGAGATCCCAACCAGATCGTGATTGCGCCTCCCCAAACCGCAGCGGCACATCCCACTCCATTAACGACCAACCTATATGAGGCGGAGGGTCAGTGTAGGACGCGAGCGCCGTCACCATGGATGTGGGGGACGCCGTAGGTGGGAAGGAGGCGGCGACGGCGTCTGTGTTAGGAAGATCGCACGACGGTGGCGGCGTTTACTCGAGGGGGTCGAGAGGAGCTGCATTTGGTGCCGGGTGGGTTCTTTGGTGCGTGCGTGGGGCTGGAGATTGTGATGGGTGATCAGGTGAGGGCGTGCCATACCTGGATCGATAGCCTTACCATACCTGGTGGTAATTTAAATTTATTACCATATTCGATATTTCCCGAGTTATGGCCTTACCATACCTGGATTGATAGCCTTTGGGGTAATTTAAATTTATTACCATATTCGATATTTCTCGATTTACGGCCTTACCATACCTGGATTGATAGCCTTTGGGGTAATTTAAATTTATTACCATATTCAAAATTTCCTGAGTTATGATATTACCATACCTGGATTGATTTATTACTATACGTGGATTAATTATGATTTATTACTATATGATTTATTACTATACGTGGATAGCCTTACCATACCTGGTGGTAATTTAAATTTATTACCATATTCGATATTTCCCGAGTTATGGCCTTACCATATCTGGATTGATAGCCTTTGGGGTAATTTAAATTTATTACCATATAATTGCCATATTCAAAATTTCCTGAGTTATGACCTTACCATACCTGGATTGATTTATTACTATACGTGGATTAATTATGATTGATTACCATAAATACGTTGGGTATTGCCGGTCAGACGAGAAAAGAGAAAAACCGGTGGGAGGGGCTGGTGGAAGGTGGGACGAAGAAAAACCGGTTGAAAATAAACCGGTTGAAAATAAACCGGTTGAAAGTGGGGGGGACTATTCAACCAATTCGTCCATTAGGAGTAGAGATATTCGATATTTCCCGAGTTAT